>NC_140936.1:55018652-55421152 GCF_014529385.1 Adiantum capillus-veneris | reverse complement strand
AGCTCTGGAAAAAGTGGACATTAATTTATTGCAGAATCCAGATGCTCAGGTTTCAGACACAATTATCTATGCTTGTCTTAAGTAAGTGTTACTATCTTGCTAGCTTTGAAAACTCAGATAATAGGTTTGCTAACTCAGGTAAACTCTCTGCAGCCTGATCAAAAGTCAACTCCCACTGCACACCCACACAGAGGTGTTTCTTCTTGATCCACAAATGTCAGTGATTATTAGACAAAAGAACAATCCATATGGGACCTTTGAGAGTTGGTTTCTCCACTGTGCTATGCTGGAAGTTACTGTCATCATCTTTCCATATGAGAACAACCATCACTGGAGTCTCATATGCCTTGATGTTGACCAACCAACAGTGTGGGTGTTCAATTCAATAAAAGGAACCCACCCTGAAATTAGGCTGTAAGTGTTTTGTATCAGAAAGTGTTTCTTATAGATATCCATGTAAATTTGAAGCCTCATGCTAACATCTTGACGTTGCTTTGTGCAGTTGTATAAAGAGGTTGTTGCTTGCCTATGTCAAGCTATGTGGAAGGTATGAACTATACAAGGCCCCAATCAAAGATGTACCTGTCCCAAATCAAACCGATGGAAATTCTTGCGGCTGGAGATGTCTTCTCCATGCAGAATATGTCCTGCAAAGCTACTTTGCATTAAAACCTTTCATGACTAAGGTAACCATTTGGCAATGCATTCAGTCAATTTTGGTTTAGTTTATAAAAGAATTCTCACCATGTGGTCTTTCAATTTTGCAAAGTGCTTTAAAAAACTACACATGATTATTTGCAAAGATACCGGGTAAGTTTAATACAACACCTGCTTACTATGTCTAGCCCCAAAGAGCTTGAAGATAGCGGCTTGGATGACCACACTATTGATCTAACAATACATGACGTGCCACCACGACAAACCCCTGCATCCGATACAGTGGAATCACAACGGGCCGAGGGGGTCATATCAGCAGAAGATGAAAGAGCCGAGGATGAGGAAAGGTCAAATGAGCATATGGAAGGTGCTAGTGTACAACCAGAGGAGACAATGAAAGAGCCAAGTCAGCCAGTGGAGGAGCCAAAAGAGCCTATGGATGAAACCCAAGATGAGGAAAGCAGGCCTATAGATGAGCAAAAGGATATGGATGAGGAAAGCAGGCCTAGGGATGAGCAAACTGATATGGATCAGGCAAGGATGTATGAGGCAAGCCGGTCAACCGAGGGAGAGGAAAAGACCTTGGAGGAAACCTTGAATGAGGCAGAAAGATCCATGGGGGAGACCCCTGATGAAGATGTGAATGATGAAGCTAAAGCAGAGGAGAGCAACAACGACATCAACACTACAGAGACCCAGTATGGACCCTTGCTACCTGTAGATACGGTTGTTCCGGTAATGTCTATTCAAGTATGGCAAAATATGTTCAGCTTCTAACTACTTATATGTACTTGTCAACTTTTACAGAGGTTGATTATCTTGGACGTCAATGGATTGCTACTGATGCGTGTGCCTCTCGGTGACACAGAACCCTTTGAGGATTTGCAAACGTTTTGGATGGGAACTTGTCGAGTCGTGGTTCGTCTAGGAACCAAGGAATTTATTCAGTTTCTTCTTCCGCGCTTCAGAGTTGCCAAATGGTCTTCAATGCAAAGGCAAAACTTGTCGCCACTAGTTACAATAGTTTGCAGTGTATGCGACGCTCACACGTCAGATTTTGCCTTTTTGTATGATCAAAGAAAATGCGTTATTGTTGAGGGCCACTACCACCCTAAAAAACCACACTTACCTCTTTTGTACAAACCGTTTAGCCAAATCGGTGTACCCTTTGATGAAACTAATACACTACTGATTGATGATACTCCTGAAAAGGGAGAACTAAATCCGCCGGGAACAACTATCTCACCACCTTCTTTCAAAGGGCATTTCTTCGATTTTTACCTTGAAGACATTCTGACTCCATACTTACAGAAATTGTATCTCAGTCCATTGTTCACGGACGGGTTTTACTTTCTAATGAATTAAGATGACTCTTCTATCATGTCTTTGTCTTGTCTAACATTGAGAGAGAGAGAGAGAGAGAGAGAGAGAGAGAGAGAGAGAGAGAGAGAGATTTGACATGGTAAAGAAATGTATTTCAAGCACACTTTTTCACAGGGCACAATTGACAAATGAGCTCAATAAACTTCATGTATTGAAAGTCATTTGTATACACTTGGGTTCACAAGAATATATGTTACATTGACACTACTTCAATCCGACCATCCAACTCTTTGCACAAAATATCTTTTTCCCTTCGCCGCATCACCTTACGGCCAGCTAGGAAAAAGGAAAAATCTGATAGGTCCCTGTCCATTGACTCTTCAATTATGTCATGCCACAAATGCTGAAGACTGCATAGCTCCCTTATTGTAACCACCAACAGTAGGCCATGCTCTTTATCAATCACTTCCACATCCACAGCAGGATTATCTTCCAAACCTGCAGAAACCTGGTCCATAGGAATGTACTTACCATTGAGCATTTGTGATCGCATATACCAAAACGAGAGTAACAGTGATTGGCTTGCAATCATGTACTTGACAACTAGAGTATCAAGCGCGACCTCGCACCGTAAACCAATCTCTTCCTTTACATACCATCCTCTATCAAGAAGTTTGTCACAGGATGACTGCTGAAATGACTTGCACATGAACATAGTTTTCGTAACACGGATGTTGTAGCTATGAAACAACTCTATGAAGAGTGCAACAGGACAAAAGTTTGCAATTCTAACCAGTTTGGTGTGAATAGAGCTACGTAGAGACCTCTGTATATCCTTGTAGAGCTTACTTCGCATTGCCTCCACCATTGTTTCCTCGGGAACTGGCCAGTCCACAGTGTTCCAATCGGTTGGTAGAGGCACTTTCACCAACATGCCATTCTTATTCCCTGAGCTGAGTTCGTAGAAGTGGTCATAAAAAAATATTCCCTCATCAGCCAGGCTTTTGCTGCTCCTCCCTGAATACTGTAGAGAACCAATGTGGGCATGAACAACATGGAAGAGGCCTATTATGCACTCCACAGGCTCCCATTGCTCATAAGAAGAGGGATAAACATCTGCAATATATATAAGAAGAGTTAAACTAAGAGTATCAATAAGTAAAAATGATAAATCTAATGTAATTGATCTGTGAAGAATGGAGACATTGCTCATAAGAAGCGGGAGAAACATTGCAAAATATATAAGAAAAGTTATAATGAGAGTATCAGTAAGTTCACATGTCAAGAGTACTTACAAGTGCAACATGGTTGATGTATATCTGATACATTTCCACCGTTTGCTATCACCTTTGGATGGGTAAACACATGCTGAACAAGAACTTCCTTTACAGATCTTTTGCCGATTTCAACTTTGAAATCCAACACTCTGGCCTTCCATGCTGAGCGGTAAACGTTGATACCACTAGACCTCTTGGGTCTTCTTGGTTGCATGAGGACCCATGAACCTTTGTTTATCCTTTGTCCAACCCATTGGTTCTCTGCACTTATTGAAGTTGATATTGTAATTGAGGATATGCTACTACTTGGCCTTCTAGGCAAAGTGCAGCTGTTGGTTGTTGGTGTGAGAGACAGTAAACACCTGGAGCTTCTTGGGCGAGAAGACGTAGAAGCCATAGCTCTCAGAGAAAAGCTTTAGTGGAGGGAGATTCACTTTGAAAGCATTCTAATGGAGGGAAAGTGTTTTAGAATTCCAATATCTTGTGCGGGCTTAATGGTCACCCTCCAGTACGTTAATGACCATAAGAGAATATCAGAAGTGGGACCACATGCAAGCACCTAAAAGCTCGGTAAAAGGAAGGAAATTACGATGCTACAATCCTAGATTCGTGAAATTTTTATGCTATTTTCCTATTTTTTGAGTCTTTCCACGTACTTTCCTACGTAACGTAGCCTTCGTGCTCATTGGACGCGCTCTATTTTTCTCTCTCTTCATATGGCCCTCCAAATGACCTCTGAAATTTCCTAATGGATCCTTCTCACTCCAATGATGGTAGTGTAGTGTTAACCTCCACACATAGTTCTCCTCTATCGAGTGATAACTACAGGGATGGAAGCATTCACCATCGACAATGGGTACCTACTCCGTAACGGGAGAGTTTGTGTACGGATGGACACAGACATTTGGTGCCAAATTCTTTATGAATGTCATGATAGTCCAAGTGCAGGGCACCCTGGTATTAGAAAGACTTATGCTCTCGTACAACGACAGTTTTATGGCCACATTTACATGGCTTTGTTCAAGATTATGTCTTGAATTGCCAAAAATGTCAAGTTAACAAAGCAGAGCACCTGAAAGCAGGAGAACTCTTACATACTTTGGAGATTCCTTATGGTAAATGGGAAAGTATCTCTATTGATTTTATTGTGGGTTTACCAACCACTATACAAGGTCATGACTCGGTATGGGTGGTCGTAGACCGGTTGACTAAACTATGTAAGTTTATTCTAACCAAATCAACGAT
Source organism: Adiantum capillus-veneris (assembly GCF_014529385.1). Lineage (NCBI taxonomy): Eukaryota > Viridiplantae > Streptophyta > Polypodiopsida > Polypodiales > Pteridaceae > Adiantum > Adiantum capillus-veneris. The sequence continues at coordinate 55,416,650 of NC_140936.1, read as the reverse complement.
TAAGACTCCAGAACTGGCGAAGTTATTTGTGGACAACCTATACAAGTTGTATGGTTTGCCAACTAGCATTGTCAATGATTGTGATCCCAAGTGTAATAGTCATTTTTGGACGGTTGTATTCAAACAATTGGGTACACAACTAAACCTCAGTACAGCCAATCATCCAGAAACAAATGGTCAGACTAAATGAGTTAACCAAGTGCTAGAGGATATGCTAAGAGCATACGTTAGCAAGAAACAGTCAGACTAGGAAGAATATTTACCTATTCTCGAGTTTGCCTACAATAGTGCTAAGCATGTCACAACTGGATTTAGTCCTTTCATGCTCATGTATGGGTTTCAACCTAGGTCAACAGTTACGGTGGGGTTGGCAACCGAAAAACTCCAACAGGTTAAGGATTTTCTCCAAGACCACATGGATATGCTGAAACTCGCTCGTCAAAATGTCCGACAAGCGCAGGATTGGTATAAGAAGTACACTGATGAGAAACGTCGGCAAGTTACCTTTGAGGAAGGGGAGGAAGTATTTTTACGTGTACTAGAACATTCAAAAAGTCTAAAAATTGGGCCAACACCTAAATTATCTCCACGATATTGTGGGCCTTTCAAAATACTCAAGCGAGTAGGTGATCGTGCCTACAAATTACTGCTACCTACACATTCTTGTATTCATCCGATGTTTCATGTAAACCGTTTACGTAAGAGGTTACATGGGGACAACAATGTCATTGACCAACAGATTTTGGTTGATTTTGTTGAACCTCCTACCTTACCGCATGAACCTGAACGCATTCTCGACTATCATGATTTACATACGCGTCATCATGTACGTCAACAATCCTTAATCAAGTGGAAAGATCGACCTGAGGAAGGCAGCACTTGGGAAAACATTAGTGTTCTTTAGAACAAGTTTCCCACTTTTGTTTTCGAGGACGAAAACTCTTCTTTAAGGGGGGAGTAATGTCAAGACTAGGACAAGGCCGGGCTAGGCAGTGTGGAAAGGGAGTCCAACTAGGGCAAAGGGCTAGGAGCCATGCTATATAGTGGGAGGTTGGGAGGTGGACTCCAAGGCACTAGTTCCCCTAGTCTCACAATATCCTCAGTACATCGCCCACCTTGATTTCCCAGAAGACCCTATCGACCTTGTTCGCGGATGACCAACAGTCTTTTCTATTGTTCATTAGGGTGAGGTAATTGACCCATGTTGCTGCATTATACAGGGGGTGTCTATCCACCATCAATTTCTCATGGTTTAATGCCCTATTTATGATTGTGTCAGCATCGTCATGTTCACCTTTTCCATGACCTGGCCCAAAATAGTTGTGCATCATCTCAAGCCCAGTAAGCTGAGAAAACCTTGCAACAAAGAAGAAAGGCAATCATGCTTTGAATTATGATGCTACACCATCAGACCATTCCCAGTGTCTCTTTAAACAAAAACCCTGGTCCTTCAACCACTGGTCATGCAAAAGAAAGCATTGTTGAATGAACAATGTGTTATGCACATTTTCATCGCATATATAAAAATGGAGAAATTTTATGATGTTGCCCATTGTCGAGCGCACGTAGCAGATGTGGACCAAAATGCTCACCTGTGACTAGAATACCAGTGCATGGATTGGATCTCATTCTAAATTTTAAAACTGTAATTTTTTGCAAAGTCCACGATAAAGACAACGATATTACTTGGAAAACTCTGTAAACACTCTTTGAATTGGTTGGCCTACCATCTATAGATGTAGTTATGTTTGATAAACTTGGTCAGCTTGTCTTTCATGAATGAAATGAAAGTGGAGCACCCAATCTGTTGAATAACAAGATCTTTCCTTTTGTGGTGTTGGCCATATTCATGTATAGATTGTGTCTCCACGCCAACAAAAACCTTTGCAGCCACCTGAAAGTTGTCATTATATACTTCAAGAGGACAACATTTGAGTTGTTTAGCACTGCACTGATCGCATTTCCCATCAAGCAGATGTGTAAATGAAACATGGAATTTTTTGTTTAGGACATAAAAAGGACTCCCATAGTGTTGTGAGGCTCTCAAATGTTGACTTTGCAGCCACATATATACTACCACTAATTACAGGGTCACAAACATCACAAGCACAACGACGAGATTCTCCATGTACTCCAACCTACCTTGACGCATCTTCCAAGTAGACAGCTTGCACATGATATTTGCAGCAATAGGTATTGCAGTCCCGCAATTTTTGAACAAAAAAGGGCTTCAAATTATCAAAGCATCTCAGCAAAATGCACACCGTCGGATGCATTTCCTGAAATCTCCTGTAAAATTCCACCTACACAAAAAAGCAGGCAATAAAGAGATAATGTGACAACAAATAACCAAAATGGTTGGTACATCACCTACAAGTTATAACACCCACTCTCGTGTTTGTGAAAGCACATAAGAGGAACGTTTACCATTAAGAAGTTGTTTTGCATGTTTGAAAGGGGCTTTAAATTTCTTGAAACCACCTGAAGCACTCTAAACCACCTGAAGGTGATTGAAAAATGTCATCAAACCACTTTCATGATTTGTTTACCACTTTCAATCACCTTCAGGTGGTTCTAAATCTTCCAAGTCCTTACGTAGGTTCTCACTCAAGCACTTTAAACCACCTATAGACGATTGAAAGTGGTCATTTAACCACTTTCAAGTGGTTTGTTTACCACTTTCAATCACCTAATTCACCTGAATAACACCCAAATCTCAGGGTTTTAAAAGCACTCAAGAGGAACATTAACCACTTAGAAGTGGTTTTGCATGTTGAAAAGTGGCTTTGAACTACTTGAAACCACTTGAAGCACTTAAAACCACCTAACGGTGATTGATATAGTTTATCAAGCCACTTTCAAGTGGTTTCATGACTACTTTCAATCACCTTCAGGTGGTTGGAAATCTTCCAAGTGCTTACATAGGCTTTTACTTGAGCACTTGGCAGATTTCAAACCACCTAAAGCACTTAAAACCACCTAAATGTGATTGAAAAGGGTCATCGAACCACTTTCAATCATCTTCAAGGGGTTTGAAATCTTCACGGTTCTCACCCAAGCACTTAGCAGAATTCAAACCACCTTAAGAACTTAAAACCACCTAAAAAGACTGAAAGTGGTCATTAAATGGTTTGTTTTTCACTTTCAATCACCTTCAAGTGGTTTGAAAACTTTGAAGAGCTTACATACACTACAAGAGGTTATGTGCACTCGTGACACTTTTAGCAACGGAAATACGTTGGGTTTTTTTACTCCCCGGTGTCACTAGCACCATTGCTAAAAGCGTCACTACAAGCATCACTATATGCATCGCTATTTAGCGATGCATATAGCGACGCCTATAGCGATGATTGTAGTCCTTCTATAGCGACGCCTGAGAGTAAAACTTTTTGGGTGATAAGAGCATTGAATGCCCTTCCACCCATCAACCATATTGAATGTTTCTAGAATAAATTACACCTAAATGAATCTAAGATAAGCACAGATTCACCTTTGAAAGAAAGTGCAAGGTATAAACCCAAAGTAGTCACCCACAAGACAATATAACCATTAACTCCATCATGCATAGTATTGTTTGCAGAATAAAGATACAAAAGTGACCAAAGTAATTGGACGAAAGTGAATTGATGAAAGTAAATCAATGACAAAATTATACACATCATAGGCAAAATCACTTGATTGTTAAGCTTTACCAATGTAATAGTTACAACACAATTGTCATTGATTTGAGAAAATACATTGTTTTTCAATAGTTACAAAAAGACGTACACACATCATCTCATTATACATAGTATGACAAAAGAAAACTAGTGCTATCTAGCTACGGCTAGATTGACATTGTCTAATAAGACGTCTCATCGCGTCCAAGTGGCATATCTGTCCGGTTTTGCAAAAAAAAAAAAAACTTTTTGTAAGTATAAACATATAATTATAAAACAATCTATTTTCTTAGCTTATCATTAAGATACAACAAATGTAAAAGAGTAAAGTGAAATGCTAACCATGCCCCTGCAAGAACTGAGAATGTTCATCAGGGACTTTAGCCCTTTCTGCCCGCGTACTCGCGCTCGTACGGGGTGGGGTCACGTCCTGTCATCGACCACTGTTTAAAACATACAAAGAATACATTATGATAGAATTTAAAAGTACAAATAGATGTAACTACCAAACCTAAAGGGCAATGCAAAAACACTTACAGAATCGATCTCAAATGATGCCCACCCATTGCTCCCCAAGTGGGGCGAGCTCCTTGCATCTACTCACGCTTCGGCTGCCTCCTTTTGTTGCTTCCACTTGTCAAGATTCTTGCGCGCTTCGCATTCTTCCAAATTTCTTCTTTGGCCAGCCAATCTGGTATTGTCCACCCATGCTTTATTGCTTTTTGTACTTCAAAATGCTTGTGCTTGCAGTATCCGTGCATTCGATCCTTCATCAGGTCTTCATTGAAGCGCTCATCTCGACTTAACATGGGAAACTCGTCATGCAGCATGCTGATGACTTTGTCTTTTAATTCATTTAACACTTCACTCCAGGTGTTTAGTATGTAGTGTCAAAACACCTGAGATCAAAGACCAGGCATGCGCGAGATCACATTCTTCCCTTCGTCATCCAAGATGATGCTGCCACTGATGTCGACTGAGTACGGTTAGTCCTCTCGCCTGTGACGCGTGAACCTGGGTGTCTCTACAGGGGTCTCGAGTGGTGGCAACCAACTGATCTCAAAAAGGTTTTGGAAGAGAGTATTTTGAATAGTAAGATCAAATTTACCTTGGGTGAGGTCCTTGGCATAGCAAAGAGGGAATTCCATGAAGAAATAATTGATATCATCAAGAGAAATAAGAAATCTCTTATTGAATCTATCCATGTATAGGGTGAAGGAGAGACTTTAAATGCACATGGAGTACAAGTCTATGGCGAGCAACCTCATGAAATTGTTGTTGGGTGCTACAAGTCTAGGGGAGGAGTAAAACATGTTTGATTCTTGGATGATGTAGATGAAGTTGAAACAACTCACAAGACTTATAACTCCAAGAGTCATTGAGCAAGAGCGACTACTAAGACCCTGGTGAAAGTGGGAGACTTACAAGAGCCATACATTGCATTGATAGATCATGGGTCAAAAATTGACCTCATGTCAAAGATTCTTTATCAAAAGGGAAAATGGACAATCAATATAAATCATGGATGGATGATTCATGTAGAAAACAACTCACCAGGGGAGCTGTATGGATCATGTCCAAATGTAAGGGTGACTATAGGGGATGTGAAAGATGACAAAAATTTCTTTGTTTGGTAGATGTCTACATACCCTCTTATCCTTGGGCAGCCATAGATTACTGCTACTCATATTGAAACCAAGGTGATGGATGATGGTTTAGCTTATGCTAGGATAAGAAGCAGGGATGGGAAGCGTGCAATCCAATTCCTTATTGCTTGTGTGGGCCATGAAAGGGACCATGAAAGTCTTAGTAGAGAGCAACCATTGCCAAAGACGAACAAAGAATTCAAGGACTAGAGGGATATGGAGGGGTTTGGCCATGTACCATTGTAGAGAAAGATTGTAGTGGTACAAGAAGGGGAAAGTTCTCACATGATGTATACGCTAAGGAGATGCTTTCTACAAGTTTTGTAGGATTAAGAGACTATGGATCTATCACTTTTACAAAGTGTGAGGACTTGACGCGGTGTGAAAGAAAACATGTAAATAGTGTACAAAAAGGTTTGAGGACCAATGATTTGATAGAAGATGAGGAATGCATTGCAGGTGTGTTTGATGAGTAATCATTTTTGGATACCATGCAAGACTTGAAGTATTTAGTAGATTGCAATTTGTGTGTTGGAAATGAGGTTGTGAAAGTATGCTCCATAAAAATGTACAAAGTTATTGAGGATTTTAAAAATTCTCAAGGTATTGATGTGCGAGTGGATACTAAGTATAGGTCTATGGCAAAGAAAGTGAAACCATTGGCATTACCTCTACCAAAAAGATTTCACAAACAAGATGGAAAAAGTTTCTTTGCAACCTAGTCTTCGTGACCCAAGCAAGATTGGGCACAAGTTTGCACAGGATTCTTTGAAGGAGTTAAAGGTTGGTTTTGCGACGAGCACAATTTGATAGAAGCTGAAAAGATATGCGTTGAAGACATGCTTGCCAAACGCGAAAAGATTTTGCATTTATGCCACATGAGTAGGGTGTGTTGATCCTTTTATTGTTGCTCCTATGTTAATCTTCACTATCCCTCATGTACCTTGGAGCTTGTGGCCTATTTTGGCTCCAAACGCACATTTGCCAAAACTCATTGCGTTTATTAATGAAAAGACAAGATGGGGTATTTTGGAGCCTTCTTGTGCTCCATATTGAAACAGGTGGTTCACAGTTCCAACGAAAAATGGTTCTTTACGCTTTACCTATGATATGCAACCTGTCAACAAGGTTACAATTAGAAATGTGGGTACAAAGCCAATCGTAGATGAGTTTGCAAAGTCATTCATAGGAAGGGCAATATATTCTGTGGGGGATTTGTACTCAGGGTATGATCAATTCCAGCTAAAAATGGAAAGCAGGGACTTGACTACCATGAGGACACCTTTGGGTTTGGTAAGGATGTGCACCTTACTTGAGGGAGCAACTAATTCAGTTGCGTATATGATGAATGGTACCAAAAAATTCCTATGTGACTTCATACCTGAAACTATGATGCGCTTTCTTGATGATGTGCCGATCAAAGGATGTCATGCCAAGGGCAAAGCCCGGTGGTCAAGGACCAGGCCCAAGGGGCCGACTGCAAGTGTGGATAGGGAATGAGGCCCAAGGGGCTATTTAATGGGAGGTTGAGAGGTTCATTCTCGGCAGTCCCACAGAGGGCTTTACATTGGTATCAAAGCTGGTTCCATTTTTGGGGCCAGAAGGCGTGGTCTTTTTGCATGTTGCATGTGCAAGCAAAGCCGTGGAGCTCCTCTCTTGATAGGCGGGGAAGAAGCCATGGAGCTCCTCCTTGACAGGCGAGGAAGAAGCCAAGGGGAAGAACCGGGTGTGCACGGCCTCTAGAGGCAAAGGGAGGAAAAGGGTTGACCTGCTCAGAACCCAGAACTATGGAGCTCTACGCGAGCGCAAGATGGAGCTAGAGGGAACCCGTCACTATGGCGGGTGCATTCAAGCAATGCAAAGGTGACCCTCACTTTTTCTCTCTCTCAACGAGCTTCTCTGTGCCGCATTTGGGCACCCCCCCATTATATGAGGACTATCCCATGAGTGTCACTTGTAATCCACGAAAGTGGAGGGATTTGGGCACGGTTCTCGATTGGAGGAACCTGCGGTGGACAGGTCCGGGGATTCTGCACATTTTGTGGTGCGCCCGTCTCCAAGCTTGGAGTGGAGACACGTCTGTTGTCCTTGAAGTGGGAAAGTTCCACTCAAGCCGGGAAAGATCCGAAGAAGCAAGGCTCATGGAAAATCTCATCACCAGTATGGCTCACAAAAGGGTTGCATGCATGGATTTCCTGTCTAATTGAGGGGAAATTATCTATATCAATATATAGATGTTGAACCTCTTCTATATGCTACAAGAATTGTATTAATTTGATCAAGGTCGACAATCTTATGGCTAGTCTTTGTCAATGTAAGGCATGCCCTTGAATCTAGACAAGGATTAAAAGCAAGGCTTACCAGTTAGTCATGATCATGGTGATCCACACGAGATGCTTAATTGCATTTGTACTTCTACTTCTTTCGCCATCATGGCAATACATTTTTGGTAATGCGGAAAATTGCGGCAACACGTTGCAACTGCAGAACTTTCATGCATCTGATGCATGTTGCGATTACCAATTTGATGGCTACTTCATATCTAATGGAGATGGAAAAATAGACGCTTGTGATGTCCGTCAACACACGCTACAAGACCATTGCTTATGGTGGAAGGGGAGATTGTTCCAAGCAATGTTTGTCAAGGACAAACATCTTCCATTTGTAAGTATGACCGACAGTGTGTGCAAACATGGTTGTTTAGCAGTATATGCATGTACAGGTAGGGCCTGACCTATGATTGTATGTTCAAAGTACGCAACAAGGCCGATCATTCACTACAATTCCAAGACACTGTCAAACAAGTTCCTCAAGCTTGACTTCTAGGCCAGTGGAGCAAGGCTCCATCTCCGTCATCAAGTCAAGCAGGTTGACTTTCTCTTGTTCTGACATTGTAAATTGGCAAGAATATGTGTTAGCTACGAGCACCACAACAGTGCCTACGTACTCAATGTGAAGCATGGCTTTCCTTACGACATTTGGCATAGCGCTTTCCAACGTTTGGAATATGAAAATAGCATACAAGCTTGGAAAAATTTTCCAAAATGTTTGCAGGTTTTTATAATCACACAAAGGGTGTGTATATGATACATATGATACCTCACTCAAGGAGTACATATGGCTATGAGCCGGATTCAAACGAACTGCCAGAAACCTCGCCACAAGTAGGCGACAGAGTTAGTACATTCCATGTTATGTTTGTTCTTGTCTATGTTTCACTTTTCCTTTTGGAAAAGATCTCTCTATTGAGCAAAGCAAACGGCTTGGGCAGATTCCATAAGAAGCTGTTGCAAAGAAAATTGCTTTGCCGAACTTCATGTGAAGAACGACTTCTCTTATGTGCCAATGTATTATCAATTGAGTACTTCATATCAATGATAATGGCATGCATCTGTGGCACTATGTGGATATAAGCTCATAGTTTACACAATGGTGCACTGTGATGTGTCCATGCCACTGTAATCGTGCAAGGCACATCTTCCAGCGGCTCACATGGTCGAGATTGTCATTGAAGCCAAGGGTTTATCATTTTATTTTTTGATATGTATGCATGGCATACTAGTATGACGTACAACACCCATCATTGCATACGTTTTCGCTATAGCACTAGCTACTCTATCAAGGACGAGCTCGGTTGTCGCTGTTTTCAGACATTTTATTTTCATTCATAGGCAACGTGCCATACATTTGTACCCTGATACAGTCACGATCACATACAAGGTAAGTGGGTCAAGAGGTGACTTATGGTACCTCTCTGTACGAGCGCATGGTACAATTACATTGATGTACGCTTATAAGATAAGCTCTGACACAGACATGGTCTGCACTTGTCAGGACAAGGGTCCTATGGGGCAAGGCCCAACCTAGGGGGTCAAGGACCTAGGCCGAGGGCCTGGACTAGACCAGTGCGGACTGGGGATCCGCTTAGGGCAAGAGCTAGGAGCTAGGCCTAAATAAGGGGCGGTAGGGAGGAGGATCCTATGTTCAGTTACCCTAAGTCTTATATTGGTATCAGAGATCAGGGGGAGGGAGGAGCTATGGAGGAGGAGGAAGCCTTGCATGGATGCATGTTCTCTCTCTCTCTCTCTCTCTCTCTCTCTCTCTCTCTCTCTCTCTCTCTCTCTCTCTCTCTCTCTCTCTCTCTCTCTCTCTCTCTCTCTCTCTCTCTCTCTCTCTCTCTCTCTCTCTCTCTCTCTCTCTCTCTCTCTCTCTCTCCTCTCTCTCTCTCTCTCTCTCTCTCTCCCTCTCTCTGAGTTTTCGACACCACCATGGCCACAGGAATCGGCTCTGTATAGAATCAAAGTCGAGAAGCGCATGGCGGGAAGGGCCGCTTGTGGGAGGGGGAGAGGAAGATCAACATGCACCATTTCGGGTGGGCCTGGCACCAAAAGGATGCGCCTCGACAAGATAAACAACTTTCGTCACAGTCCGGAGCCCTGTAGGGGTGTGATTGGAACAGCGCGAGCGTTTTTCACTGTGTAGCCCTACATTTTTCGCCACCATCACTGAAGCTTGGGAATTTATGTTTCCATTAGGGATAACCTATTTTGGGCTTTTGCCCAAAATAGGTTCCTAAGAGGAGTTCCCATAGCTGAACCCCATGCAAAATCAACACTGAGTCGCCGAACCAAACCATGGCAAGGAAGGTCAATCTGGTTGCAGAATTTCAGAGATATTCAGAAGGCAAACCGGTAGTAGCTCGAGTAACACACTGGCCATGTGGCCAATCCGACATGCAAAGCACAGCCTGCAAGGCCACTGTGCGTGCATTTTTGAGCATCCGAAAGTGCTCCATACCAAAAGATATGGCTTTAGCAACGACAGTTTTCCGGATGTCCTCGATAACTGGCCATGACTTGTCACACAAAGTAAGGGCGTTGCCCCGGAGTCGATAGTGGCAATTATATGGTCATGTTTTCGAGTTTCCCAGGAATCGCTGATGAAGGTAGTGCTTGACCTCGGACAGGCACAAGAACGTTCTCAGGTTTTCAATTTCACGTTCTTGCAATTTTCATAGCTTTATGTACAATTATATTGCAAGTGTATGTTATTATGTTAATCTCGGCCATGGTGCCCTGAGAGATTTCCTACGAGTCCAGTATGACCAAGATCGACATATTACGTCCAATTTTGGTAGTCACTACCATGATTTGGACTACGGAGCACCTCTGTACGGGTTTTTCCACGAGGCATGGTTGTCTCATAGTAGAGGCAACTCGGGCATGGCCTGTGCCTTATAAGGCAACGGTGATTGGCAAGGCCGGTCCCGATTATAAATTCCATTCTCAATAGCAAGCAATCAAAACAAGTGAAGTTGAATCCATTGTTGGCCATGTCTATTGAACCAAACATCAGTATCTGGAAAATCATTTCTCGATTTTCTTCTTGCTGGCAACTAATTCAATTCTTCCGGCGGTAAGCTTCGTCGAGACAGGTGTACTCAATAAGGTACGCAGTTGATATTTGTTTATTGAGCATGTGCTTCATAACTATGGTATGCAAAGTGCGTCTACGATTGATCGTCGATATCATTCATACACTCAAGCACGTACGAGATGAACATACGTCGTAGATATCATTCTGTTTTTCTAGCAGATCTATAAGTAGACAAGGTCTATTTGTTGTGCATGATCGACAAGGTCGAGTCTCTTTGCTATGATAAATTTATACATCGTGCATTGCGGTTGGCCATGTGTGGCATATGCTATGAGCATACAAAATTGGGAAGAAATAGGCAATGTGTTTGCAGGATATTTCATATTGCAAGTTATTTCATTATGTGCCAGACGGATGTATAGGATATACGAGGGCATCGTGCAGATATGGCTATGGGCCGTTTTGGAATTAGTTTTTTTCTTCCAAATTTCATGACAATTGGTTGCAGCAACAACAAGCAGGTTAGCCAAGTAAGTTTTTCTTGTTTTTCCCTGTTTACACCTTACTTGGCAATTATTGTCATTATGCAAAGCAAAGTGCTTCGGCAATTTGATATGGAGCAAGGCTTCAAGGAACTGGAAAATTAGGGAATATCACTCACAAAATCCCTACCAGTCTAAACTGTGCACAGCACTTATGGTTTTGGTTCTCACGGTTGATGCCATCACTCTCCGCAAGGGCTTACAATTCTGCATGCAAGGCATGCTAGTGAGGTGGATTCAATTCCCCCACTTCATGCAATTACGCTTCCACTATCACACTCGCAACTCTGTCAAGGACAAACTAAGGATGGATTGTTCAATATGATTGTTGCTTGCTATCAACACACACCAACACTCACAGGAACCTAAATCAAGGACTTAAAGTATGGGGCAAAGTGCCAATTCTAAGTCGTCCTAAATCACGACAACTGCATGGTAGGTGGGTTGCAATGAGTTTTCCGTTTTTTGGTTACCTCTCTCAATGTGAGAGTCATACCGGAAAATTGTGGAATGCTTATCCGATAAGCTACAAATCAGGCATAAGATGCCTAAGAGCACACATTCTGGGCACACACTCTAGAATTTTAAGGAAAGTTCCTCGGCCCAGCATGCTCTTCTTCTCTTTCTTTTTCTTATTTCTCTCAAGAATAATGAAAACTTTTTCAGAATATTTTGATACATGTTTTTCCCGTAAGTCAACCTGAGCCAAGGTGCTCTAACTCTCAACTAACACGTGGCTAAGATGCTACTCAAATTAGTCTTCATCGGTTCGTCCGTTGACAACTATTTTGCATAATGGCTATGAGCCACACTGGTTAAGAGCCATTGTTAGGCCAAGGATAAAGACCTAACTATTGGCATTCTTTGGATAATTCTTTTCAAGATCAACCAGATCTACCCAGGGAAGTACACATCGACATTACTGGACAAGCAAGAGTCTTGTCACTACGGATGTCTAGGGGGTCATTTTTTCCACTACATGTTTTCAGTGCGACACTCAAGTTTTTATACTCTTCGACTCACAGCAGCTGAGCTCTACAAGGAAGTATCGATGCAGCAATCAGTTGCGATAGCATGACTGTCCATAAGAGCTTGGCAGTTCACTTTTGTGGATTTCTTGCTCTCTCTATAGCACTACGGCGTGTCTATGGACATATTGTTTTGGGGTAAGACCCGGCAGGTGATTGTCACATCACCCCATAGGCATTAAGGATCACAGTTTGATCTGCATTGAGGATCACAGTTGTGCTCTCCCCGTTATACTTTCAAGGAAATAATTCCACAATCTACCAAACACGGTAGCGGACGGACACACTTTTCAATTTGATTCCAATCATTCTGTACACGGTTGACTACGTTGGTTATCGTTATCTGCTAGTTGAGTAGTTTCTACAAAGAGTCTTACCAAGGGGTTTGACTACGTAGATTCTAACCCAAGGGCTTGGATTGCAAAGGCAACACCCAGGGTTCCCAGTGCAAGGCTGTTTGTTTTTTTTCAGGTAGGGGACGTGCTCCTCTCCATTTGAATACAGGTAAGTGTACATTACGTTCAAGTCTTCAGGTACGCATCTATTCCATTTTTAGTATGCTTTGCTTGGTTTTTCAAGACGTCTAAGTACGCTTGAATGTTACAGAAGCATGCCAAGGGCATGTCGGCACAAAGTATTTTGGGCCAAGTGTCCAATCTATCTTTCTGTCTTATGCTGTTACGAACCTACTTGTAGGGTTCAATTTGGCACATGTTGTCACATGGGATACAACATGGTCTATGAACTCAAGGAGTTCGGTTTAGCCAGTGTGGAGCAAGATAATGAGGGCCCCTCTCACTCTTGTCGCGGAGTGTTTTGCAGTTCCTCCACACACAAGTACATCTTGTACTTGATGGATGTCACTTTTTCGGCCATCCTTATTTGAGACATATTCCACATGTTGTGAATATGAGTCTCTGGGACTGACACTGGCACCCAATTCTCAATGATGTGTCGCAACAAAGTCTCAACGTGCTGGTCGCATCCATTTATTGGACCATTTGGAGCACATCGTATCAGGAACAATTTCAGTGGCCAAAAATTGTCGGGTACTCAGTACAGATTTGTTGCGATGACAAGTGCTATGAAACCACCTTACCGGAGGGTCGTTTCTACATATAGCCAAGTATGCTAAGTTACTGAGAAGGTCTCATGGTTGGTACCTAGGTGTGACTGATCTTTCACATTCTGTTATGGTCCAACTCTTGTTGAAAGGCTTTCACTTACGTACCGTGAAAAGTCCCGTCATGGAATTGCGGTTTGGATAAATTTGTGTTAAATGCATGCACACTAGGTGTTATGGGCCCTAGTGTTTAACACTGATTTATTTGGAGCAACATGCCAATTCATGGACTTTATTCTCTCTGCACCTTTTTGCACTACATGTGCAATCTCTTCTGCAGATTTATTATGAGTTTACACCCTGCCATACAAGGCACTGGCTCAGGATGGGTGTCTATGGTTGGATGGTCTAAACTCTAGGAGCTTACTCCAGTCTACCCGCTTTCAACCTAGTTGGTTGTCGTCACTCCATATAAAAAATATGGTTGGATAATCAATGACTGAGTCCTAGTTCTCGACAGTCAGGGAAGACTATCTATAAGTGGTTGGGGAACAACACCTCACTCTTACTACTGCTATTCATCTCATGTTGGATGGGCAACTTAAAAATATTCTTCTGCTAAAGGATCTGCTAAGAGTATACGTTAGCACAACGCATTTATGAATAGATGATTTTCTCCCTATTCTAGAATTTGCTTAAGTACGATTTTCGACTTTGAACACCTGATGTGGTGGGGTTGGAGATTGTTTCAATAGTTTCATATGTCAAGGACTTACCAGGTGTGCTGACAAAGTATGTTGTCAAGTAACCTTCATTAGGGATGAACATGTAGTTCTCTGTGTTCCAAACTATTCAAAATTCTAACAAGAGGACACTGCCTATCTATGAACTTTTCAAGATACTCACGCGAGTAGGAAATCTGGCTCACAACTGCATGGAAAGTTACGCCAAGGTTTCTTTGCATTATTCTAATACCTTCAGAAGATTTGAAAACTGGTTATGCCTTTGGACAACTCTTAGTTGTGGATACTCCTTTACAGTACTCAAGTGAGTTATAAATGGAGTTACCATTTAGACCCAAGTGGTTGCAAAAGGACAACAATGTTGAAAATCAAGATGTTGCTCTTGGTTTCATTGAACCTCCTCACTGCACCAATTATCGATCATACAGACAACTGGCTCACATATGGGACGTCAATAAAGAAAACATCAGTATTCTTAAGAAGATATTACTACTTGTGTTTTCGAGGACAAAAACTCTTCCTTAAGGGGGGAGTAATGTCAGGACAAGGGTCCTACGAGGCAAGGCCCAACCTAGGGGGTCAGGGACCTAGGCCAAGGGCCTGGACTGGACCAGTGCAGACTGGGGATCCGCTTAGGGCAAGAGTTAGGAGCTAGGCCTATATAAGGCGTGGTAGAGAGGAGGATCCTATGTTCGGTTACCCTAGGTCTTATAGCATTGGAACATTTGAAAAGAACATACAACACATTCGAATAAGGGGATTTCCTCTGCCCAGCATTCTCTCTCTCTCTCTCTTTCCGACTTCTATGCAGGAAAGGTGAAACTAGGGATGACTTTATTGCAATCTTTTTTATGATAATATGGTAACGGGAAGGGCTAAGCGCCATCTATTGCCACCTATATTTTTGAATGGCTAGGAGCCATCTGTTTGTACTCCATTAGTGATTGTTTTCTAGATTGAACAATCCTATTTAGTTGAGTACCCATCGATTCTAATGAACAAGCAAGAGTCTTATCATTAGCAATTGTTTAGGCATTCTTTTGTGCTACACACTTCGAGTGTGAAAATCAAGTTGAGTTTTTGAACGTCTTAAACTTGTAAGGGCTTATCTCTCCCAAGGTATATATATGACGCCCGCATTTCAGACAGCACGGCTATTCACAAAAACCCAAGATTCTAGATTTTTTGGGTCCGAAAACGATCTAGTTGTGAATACGATTCCAACTTCATTGGATCTTTTATTTTATCTCTAGGACCATGAGTGTCTATATGAATCTAGTTAAGACCGAGTTCGTGATTACTAGATCATTTATTATGTGTGATGGTCAATTCTTGAAATCTTCACACTTGTACTTTCAAGGAACGCATTCCATAAGCTGCCAAGGGCTCCTAGATAATTTTTACTTCCAAAGTTGAATTAAGATACTATTGACTGCTAGTTGCGTAGTTTTTCTGCAATGTTTAACGAAGAGGTTTGACAATGCTGATTTTACCCAAGGGGTCTGGTTTGCGAAGGCAACACCAAGGTGTTTTTCACTCCGCATAAGTGGACACTATGTTTAACCTACAGGTACGCATCTGATTTGGTTTTATGTTTTTTGGTTTGCTTTCTCTATGTAGGATGCATAAAACATGTTGTCATCCATTTTTTGCTCTTCAAAAATATGAAAATGTCATGTAAGAGCCAAGACTTTAGGGCCGTCGTGTCTAAAATCAGTTTTTGAATTACACAGTTATAGAACCATTTGTAGGGTTTATTTGGCACATGTTGTCACATGGGATGCAACATGGTCTAGGAACTCAAGGAGTTCGGTTTAGCCAGTGTGGAGCAAGGCTAATGAGGGTCCCTCTCACTCCCGTCGTAGAGTGTTTGCAGTTACCTCCACACACAAGTACATCTTATACTTGTAGGATGTTCTTTTTTCAAACATCTTGTTGACGGCTGGGTCAACAACACAACATAACTCAAGTTTCATACCAAAGTCTTATCTTTTGCGAGTTATGAAATGCTGCGGATTATGGCTATAAATGTCATTTGTAATGAGTAGTTATTCTAGTTTCAGAAGCCGGGGTGCAATGGCACTTCCAGATTGTAAATACAATGCCATTTGACCCTTTCAACCCCATTTTTGGGTTAAACCTAAGGTAGCCTTAGTATATAAGGTACCTAGGTCATTTTGTAAAAGGACTTTTATCATAATCAAACTTGAGCGCTGCCGTCTACTGTGTGTGAGAGAGAAAGAGAGTGAGTGTGAGCTTCATCCTCCCGCTACGCCCGGCTCGCTCAACGCATTGGAGATCCGACTGCACCATTGTTGTAGGCTCGAGGAGAGCTACGCGACAACACCAAGCATCCCACGCGAGACGAAGCGCACACGCCGATGCATCTACGAGCTATTTGTGGCCGTAAGTGTATCAAACGATGTCTGTTTTCTGCGTGCTAGTAGTCTATAGAATCGTGGCGACATAAGCTACGCATAGGTACTCATAAATTTCAGCTTCGGGCACTTTCAAAATTCTGTTCTGTCATCCTACGCGTTTTCCGCAGATGGGTTTAGAGAGGGGGTTTTGAGTGTAGAAGCTTAGGGACAGGTGTATCCTAGTGAGGGGATGGTGTTCCTTCAGTTTCGTATGATTCTGGCATGATTAGGTGAGTTACCTTCTGTATGTGTGTATGTGGATAGGTGGTGTAGTTGAGAGCAGTGAGGTTCTTGATTGTGGTTTAGTTGGCCTTCCAGAGTGTTGTATGTGTAGGATGGTCTCAGCCTGACAAGCTTAAGAGATTTCCTCCGTGTGCCTATCGTGTCCTCTGTGTCCTCGATTGACATTATGTTGATCTAGGTAGTGTTTGCATGCACTTCATGGGTGTGTGAGTCGCTCCCGTCCAACATTGGCGCCGCTACCGGGGACACAAGGACCTAAGTAGGTTTGCTACTAACACTTGTGTGATGGTTGCTTGATTTAGTTTCGGCTAAAGAAAGCGTTTTTCTTAAGTGGATCCGGAAGAGGATATTCCGTGATCAAGTGGATAGCCGGGAAGCGTGTGTCTTGCCGAGGGTCTACGACTAGATAGGTTTAGTTAAGATCTGTGGATTAGAGTAGTTGTTGGTGGTCGAGTGATTTGTGAGGTGATAAAAGCGTTTACTAGTCCGTGTGTGGCAGTGAAGCGTTTTTCTACTCATAGATGCAAAACCCCATATGATTTGTAGGAGTAGCTTTAGGTAAGTGATCCAATTCTGATCTAGAGCTATTCATCACTGAATTATTTGCTAAAGTGCTTGATTGCATTTGAAATCACAGAAAAGTGTGCTTTTGAGGGTAAATTGCATTAAACAAACTTTTGTGGATATTTTTGTATGACTGACTGATGTTGTGCATATAAAAGAGCATTTGCAAGGGTTCTGTGAAGAAAACCTGCAATTCTGTAAACATAGACATCCTACATGTAGGATGTCTCAAGGGGGTTCTGGAGACCAAATTTGAAAATTCTGACAGCACCAGTGGGTTCAGAGGGTAGGTTTTACCCTAGTAACATATTGACTTGGGTGTTTTTCCCTATTTTTGTTGACCAAAAGCCAAAAGGCGGAGTCAGAAAACGTAAAATTTTTAAAAAGGCTTAAATTGAGTGATTTTTGCATGTTTTTGCAATTGTGAAGCATACTTGCACTTGTTGAGAGCATAAGGAAGCATCAGGGACACTTCAGTCTCAAAAAATCAACAGTAGACATCCTACGCGTAGGATGTCTACAGGGTGATCTGGTGGAAATTTTGAAAATCTGAGCTTACCAATGTGTTTAGAAGGTAGGTTTTACCCTGTTTTCACTTGGAAAGTGGAAATTTGACCAAATTTTGACAAATCAAAGCCAAAAGACGAGAATTGCTAGACATCCTACCCAAATTGTGTCCAAGGCCTCATTTTGAGACCAAACAATAGGATGACTCCATAGGCATGTTCTAAATGTTGTATTGAGTGCATGTGATAAATTTCATCTCATTTGGGTCAGTGAAAGGGAAGATTGAGCGGACTTTTGCACTTTTGACTGAAAAAGGCAAGGATAGCTAGTTTTGGGGTCTTTTGACATCCAAACCAAATTCTAAGCATACCACTGGGTTATTGACATCAAGGGGAAGCTGTGGGTCAAGTCTGGGGTCAAGCAGGCCAAAAAGACATCCTACGCGTAGGATGTCATATGTGTGATTTTGCACTCCAAACTTAATTTTGAGCATACCACAGTGATCAACACCTTAAGGAGAGTCTATGGTTCAAATTTGGGGCAATTCTGAGCAAAAATACATCCTACGCGTAGGATGTCTACTGCATGATTCTGAGACCAAAATTCTCCTGTGACCATACCATGCTGTTGTATAGCCTTAGGCAAGCCTCCTAGTCAATTTTGGTCCAATTTGGAGTTGATTTGACTTAGGAATTCATCAGGACAGACATCAGGCTTTTGGAACAGATTCTTGATCATTTGACCAACCTATAGGTGTCAGAATCAAAAAGTAAAAAGAGCTGTGAGATCAGCACATCAAGGGGAAGCTATAGTGCAAGTTTGAGTTGAAACAGAGAAAAAAGACATCCTACGTGTAGGATGTCTTCAGCTTGATTTAGGACTCCAAACCAACCTATGAGCACACCACTGTGATCAGCACATCAAGGAGAAGTTGGGGTGAAAATTCAAGTCATTCTGAGCAAAAAGACATCCTACGCGTAGGATGTCTCAAGGCCATTTTTAGGTCCAAATGAAATTCTAAGCATACCATTGTGTTGCTGGACTTAAGGGGAGTCTCTGGACCAAATTTTGCTAAATTCTGAGCATATAGACATCCTACGCGTAGGATGTCTCTAGGCCAGTTTTAGGGTCCAACTGTAATTTTGACCATACAGAAGTGTTCACAGTGTCACAGAGATCCCAAATCTTTTTTTTTCAAAATTGAATTTGGACTCATTTTGACCAGTTTAAACTGCATTTCACTATTTTGGCCATAACTTTCACAAACGGTATCGGATCGGAAAAGTTTTTATATCAAAACGTAGCTTGAGAGCGGCTCTACAGATTTTAGAGCAAAACATGAACTAAATGTATGTCAATGGCAACCATTTAGTTCTATTTTGAAAAAAACATCGTTTAAAGCCTCAAAATTCATCCGTAAGTTAGGGGTGTCTGAAAGCGACAATTTGCGAGAATTGTGACGAAACGGTTGCGGTTTTGGACATAGTTTCGACTTTTCCCTAACCAAAGCACTTCAACACAGTGGACTAAGTCTACTTGAACCAAGAAAAAGCTCTTAAGCCCAGAAATCATGTCTACCCTAGATTCAAACGCAGCTTACACAAGCTTGGAGATCCCGACGATAGTGGAATATCCTCCCACAATGGATCTTCCAAACTTACAATTGATAAAGACCCATCTTGTTGAGAGAGTTTGGATGATTGGTCATGAGAGTGAAGGACTATATAGATACATTGACGACAATGAGGTCAATCTTTATAGGTGCTCAGATCCATACCTAGAAGAGATAACGATTACAAGCTCTTATATGTCTACACATACGGAGTCGACTGTCAATGGAGATCTGTAGTTGTCGACAAGTATGGACGAGAATACAGGAGTTGTAGAAAACACAAATCCACAGACTGTACTTGAAAGAGGTGGATATTTGGTCAATGAAGGACCACAAATGCCTCCACCAAACACGAGAATTCCTATAGGAATTCCAAGAAGAGAGCCACCAGGATTCCCTTCAAGAGCGATAACGAGAGAAGGATTGGGAGAGTCTCTGGTTAGACTTGTAGACAATCGACAAGTTAGACCATCCCAAGTCCAGAAATGGGTAAACAGAAAATACTCCGGAGATAAAGATCCGAGAGATCACGTAACAGCTTTTAGAAGAGTGATTAGAGCAGAGGAAGTTTCAGATTTTGCGACACGGTTTGTGGGATTTGGATTGACTCTAGAAGATGATGCGGTTACATGGTTCGATTCGGTGGAAAAATGGGATTTTGAGACCCTAGATGAGTTGTTTGAGGAGTTTATTGAAGAATTCTCGCCAAAAGGCATTGCTCACAACACGGTCTCACAAATCCATAGATTCAAGCAGAAAGAGGATGAATCAGTACGCAAAGCATCATTACGGCTCAAGAGATATGTTAAGCTTTGTCCGAGAGAGGAATAACCTACGCAAGCACGACTGATGCTGATCTTTATCCAGGGAATGAGACATGCGGGCCTTCAGAAGGATATGCATATGATAAGGAGGATGACGCTAAACGAGTTGATCAAAGAGGCTCTTTATCTAGTGGATAAATGTGAGGCATACAAAGAAAAGGACTTAAAGAGTGAAGGAGATGACACATCCTCTCAGCACAGTGTTTCACAGATAAGTGAGTCCATTTCCAAGCCAACGGCACCTATTGATCAAGAAAAGCTTATCGACGACTTGGTCAAGAGGTTGATTCCTCTTGTAAGGTCTGATTCGGGAGAGCTGAAGTGGTGTGAAATTGAGAGAAAATGGACGAGCCATACGGGGGAAGAGTGCTATTATAGCATGTAAAATGCTAGGGAGAGGTATGTACAACCTGTTCCAAAAGCACCTACTCCACCTAGATACATTACGGGGAATGCGCCAAGACCAGAAGGAGTTTTAAGGCCACAGCTTGTCTTAGGACAACAACCTCCGCTGCTGCTGCCAGGTGCTAGAATGCAGGTAGACATGAGATACATGCCAATGGTGGAAGCATCAAATAAACCAACTCCAGTACCAGCTATAATGTGGTATAGCAACCAAAGTGGGTACTACCCTTCGGAGCAACAAAATGTGAGAGAAACACATGGAGTGGTGAGGCCGGTACAACCTCCACCTCCTGGGTTTCAGTCGAAATAAAGAAGGTATGAAATGGACGAAAGGACATTGCGATTCATGGCAAATAACGGCTTATCTAGGTCAAAGCTTGCTTATAGCCAAGAGGAAATGCTAAAATAATCTCCTCAACCAGAGACAGATTGTCACAAAAGTCGTGACAACCACTTGGTCAAACAATGTCCTCATACGGAGATCACTGAAGTAAATGCCTATTGTCTTGAGTGTGGCATCACTCACTTAATCCCGGATTGCCCGAAAAAATCAAATCAAATCAGGAAAATCACGACAAATGTATCAGGGATTGTTCAGCTCCCAAGTAGCTCAGAAAATGAAAATGTTGTGCGAGTTCAAGTAGTTACGAGAGCACAAGCTCAAAAGAAAGCTGATGAGAATCCAGAGACAAAGAACATGGAAAGTGACACGAGTCCAAAGACAGATGATGGACCAAAGACAGACGCACCAAGTCAGAAAACCAAGAGAAAACAAAATAGTTGGAAAGCTAGAAAGACTAGGATGAAAGCACGTAGGGAACGAGAGCAAAAATCTCTAGCTAAGAAGCTTACCGAAGCTGAAAAGAAGATAAAACAACATGAGGAAAAGGAGGCACCTTCTCTTACACAGATGGTTAAACCTCTAGAAGAACCATCCACGGATGAGAAACCGAGAAGTGCTAGTTCGGGAGGATCTATGTTGGCAAAGAAGGTTAATGAGGCATTAGATGCCCTCTTGAAAGCCTATGATGTTAGGCTAAAAAACAACCAAACCCAAGAACACAGGTGGATGACATATCCCTATACGGAACTAGAAAAGCAAAGGTTTGAAATGTGCCATAAAATGATTCAAACAGCCCAAGCTTTACTAGAACCACTAGGTGCAAAACTTGAGGATGTGATCCATGTCATGCCTACACAAGTAATCCCACCAAACCAAGAACTAAAAGAGCCAGATTCTAGTCATAAGCACATACCAAACCTCAAAGAACTAGCATTAGAACCAAGGATAGTACTGAATACCACGGATAACTCTTCCGAGGGATTTCACCAAGCTATACCTAAGGATTGTAAAGAGATAGATGGTCTTGACGAATTGTGGAAACAAGTCAGAGAGGCCAATGAAGCCGATGACCTAAGAAGACGAGTAGACAAGACTGGTGATGAACAAGGAGTGTTTCTACCACCAATAGAGGAATTTGAGACTAGATCTCAAATGAATCTAGACATGAGATCGTATTGGGGCGAAAAAGGATCTGTACAATCTATGGATAGTCAACCCCATTTGCTAAGAACACTACCGTCCTACATGGGAGAGTATGAGACCAAGTCAGATGTGGTTGCACTCCCATCACAGAGACTGTCTCCTAACAAAGCCATCAATTCAAAGGGGCTAGTAGATATTCTATCTACCCCAGTCACCTGTACAATAATGTTAGCCGAGTTGCTCAGAATAAGACCAAACATGTGGGCTAATGTGGGTAAATGTCTAGAGAAATTTGGTGTAAAAACCCCAATGACTCAAATCGAGGAAGGCATTAAAGAGCTTGAAATGCCTCAACTAAATACTAGGCCAATGCCATTAAACAAGGTAGGAGAGTATTACGAGGGAGAAGATGGAAACACCACCCTTCCTATTGAATTCAATAATGTAAAAACCATGGCAAGCCTTGACAGTGGAGCTGGTGTGGCCATTGCAACCAAAGAGGTTTGGAAAAAGTGGGGAAAACCTGCCTTGATATCCACACGAATGACCTTGCAGCTTGCAGACGGACACAAGGAAAAGCCCATAGGACTGCTAGAAAAAGTACTTGTTACTTCTTGTGGCATTGAATATGAACACACTTTTGTTGTTGTTGACTTTGGCAAGAAGAACAACTATGACATCATTCTGGGAAGACCATTCATGCGAAAATTGGAAATGGTCCAAGATTGGGGTTATGACCATATATACCTGAGACATATGGAAACCATAACAAAGATAAACTTGAGGGACCATAGCTATAGGGATGTGACGAGAACACCGGTTCAGGAGTTTGATTCCGCCACAGTAGCAGGATCAAAACTTCCAGCTTGGTTAGGTAAGCCTAAAGAACTGTGGATGTGTGGAGCTTCACAATGTGGCAGCTTGAAACATGAGGAATGTATCCTAGAGTGAGTTATAGAGGATATGGACTATATCCAGAACCATTTCCTGAAGAAGATTTAGAGCCTTTTGGATGGGAACACATCCTGCCTACTCTGGACGTGTGCACCGTGGAGGATGCTCCCACAACAAAGTTTTGTGATGAAAATGGCTATGATGTCGTTCCTTATTTTGCAATGAGTGTAATCCAAGAAAACGAAGAGAACCAGACATCAACAAGCTCTCGACATAAGGAGCAAACAAGGAAATGTGGAGAATCAAAAGATGAAGAAGACGACGAGTTCTATGACTCTGTAGAACACTTCGAGCTTCAAGAAGATCAACGACCCGGGCATCAATGTCATCGCTACACGAATAAAGTGCATCAAAAGTGGATTCCAAAGTCCTCCCTGAAGACACAGCCACCACAAGCATCCTCATACATGGCTCCTAATAAGGATGCAAAGACTCAGCTAGGAGGAATACGACCAGAGCAACGAGCTAACAATGCTCTAATCAATGGGCTAGAAAAGTCCTCCAAGAAAATACCACCCACGAGCAAACAGACAATAACTTTCCACTATCAACCAAAAAATCAAGGGAAAGTACAAGAAGTCAACCTTGCTGAGGATAGTAGCGATAGTGATGAATCTTACGACATCCCCTATCATCAACTCAGGCCATCACTATCACCAACCCCTTCAGCAACAACCATGACAGGTCAAAAGAATAGGACAACAAGTCAAAGCCAAAAAGCTCGACAAATCTGGATACCAAAAAGCCAGATTGGCCAAAAACAGATATGGATCAAGAAGACAAAGATCTCTAATGACAAATCACAAGATCCAACACCAAAACAAAAACAAGGAAAGCATGCACGAACGGGTAAGAATATCACAAAGTCGCAAGCTTTCACAACTCAAGTTTGGGCTCCAAAGAAGTTGATTCAAGCACAAAAAAGTCAGGAATTCATTTGGATTCCAAAACAACCACAGTATCAACTTTCAAAGCCTGAATCCCGTCACCAACCAAGCGTACAAGGGCTGAAGCAAAGACCACTGTTGACTCACACAACAAAAAGGTGGATCCCAAAGAAGTCTCTTCAAACACAAACAAAGCACGGGCAAGTATGGGTTCCCAAAAGAGAGCCAGCAACAAAACAACCAATAATCGCAAAGAAATGGGTCCCAAAGAAGAACAACAAAACTCTTGTCAGTGCATCGCCGCTTGAATTCTTACAATTCTTCCTACGATTACAGTACAGTTAGAAGAGATCAAGTCGCTTCACTCAAGCAACGATACAGGAGCTTCAAAGACCATTACATTGCTTAGAATAGGAAGCCTCGCCAACAAATGCCAATAAGCAAATTGCTTATACCCACATCTTGCACAACATAAATCTTTTCAATGCATTGACTGTGTATGCATAATAGGGCTACATTACAAGGCCTGCATAGACACAAGTTTTAATTGCCCAAGCACAACACATACCCTTTGCAATACCCTGTCATAAAGGATGACTCCAAATAGGAAGGGGGGAGGCATTCTGAATGCGAACCTAATATTATGACTATTAGAGGGCAATGTTTTGTGAGATGCATTGAATTTTTGCGTTTTATTGTGATAAATTTTTGACAAAATTTAAAGTATATGCCCTCATAGTAGTGTTATAGAGGAGTATGGGGACAAAATCCATATATGAGCCCCTAAGGACAAGTGTATAGTGTACATAGCATTTAGATTTCTATTTGAATGATTTTTCTTTTGTTAAGTTTTTTTTTAAAGATTTTCTTTGTTTATTATTAAGAAAAAATTAAAAAAATCCATAATCCACATGAAGAAAAGACACACGAGAGGCATGAGCACTACAAAGAGAAGAAGGTGCAGGGAAACGATGAAACTTCACGAAGTATGTCTCAGCAGCCACTACAACAGCCGAAGAACTTGTCACAAAGTAGTGTCAACAGGCAACCGACAAGTCATACAAGTCAGAGTCGAGTAGCTAAGCCACAAAATGAGTGAGGTGTTAGTCCCAAAGCTTCAAGTAATATTCTATGTGGTCTAAGAGTCTTAGCTATTCTAGGTACTGCTCAAGCTGGAAGAGTTGATCATATTTACGTTGTGTCGCTCATGCTGGTATAAGTGAGCAAAAGAGTCGAAGTCTAAGTACTTAAGTCTGGTGAAGTGAAGGAGAAGGTCCAAAAGACACTCACGTACTGAGCACAGTGAGATACGAGTGGAGAAACTTCTACATCAAAAACCCTTCTTGGAAAGGTGGAAGCTATTGAGACATCTTTTGATGTCACATGTGCTACATTATTCCTCGAAACACCCATCATCTCCTTCTTTTACATTGCATGCTTTTGTTGACAAATTTCTCATATGCATAAAGAGTATCCCATAATTGGCACTTGCATCAGGCACTCTTTCCGTGTTTCACCCAAGCACTCACCTTTCATGAACATGTACTTCACGTTCAACTAATCAACTCCAATAAGAGCGTATACCAAAGGCATTTTTTTTTCACCGGGTTTTTTCCCTTTGGTCATCCAGGTTTCAGACCCTAATCTAAGGACACCTATCACCATCCTCTTGTACATATTCCTTCTACATCAACAATAAGGAAATGCTACTCAAATCAATTGACAAATGAATTGGAGCACCAATTTCAAATCATAGCATACTTCTCCTCAATGGCGAGTCGAAGAATGGCCTCCAATGACAAAGCTGCAGACAACACTAACAACATAATTGCGCAGGAACGAAGAAGTCCCCAATGAAGAAGAGCAGACATAAGGGTAATCAGAGGATCTCAAAAGCTTATCCTTTATAATGGGCATCGAATGCTCGACAGGGTTTTGAACCTCAAATTATAATAATTAAGTCCTGGCTTCGGCCTGACAGACAGACTTTGCATTGGAGTGCAACTTGGCCTAAAGAAGTTCAAGGTTTAGCCATACAATTTCTACAAAATCCTTACAAAGTTGTCATTGGCTCACAAGATCAGAAAGCCAATCACTCAATTCTACAGATTGTAGAAGTTGTTTCTGAGAATCACAAATACTCCGAATTGACAGATGTGCTGGAGAAAGTGATGGATGGAGCTTTCTCTATCCATGATAATAAGAGTCAAGTTAAACGACATTGGGTTCTTTTTAAATTTAGATCTGGCAATAGACCTATAATGACAGAAACAGATGCTGCAACTCGGAGCGTGGATGTGAAAGACATAAAGTTCATCATCAATTATGATTTTCCTGAATCATGTGAAGACGAACAAAACAAGCTACTGCAAAGGCTATAATCTATACTTTCTTTACAACAACAAAACGACAGCAAAGACCACATCACCATCAAGAATCAGGTCATGTCGAGGACGACATGAACGCGGAAGGGGGGAATGTTGACCGCTGGGTCAACAACACAACATAACTCAAGTTTCGTACCAAAGTCTTATCTTTTGCGAGTTATGAAATGCTGTGGATTATGGCTATAAATGTCATTTGTAATGAGTAGTTATTCTAGTTTCAGAAGCCGGGGTGCAATGTCACTTCCAGATTGTAAATACAATGCCATTTGACCCTTTCAACCCCATTTTTGGGTTAAACCTAAGGTAGCCTTAGTATATAAGGTACCTAGGTCATTTTGTAAAAGGACTTTTATCATGATCAAACTTGAGCACTGCCGTCTACTGTGTGTGAGAGAGAAAGAGAGTCAGTGTGAGCTTCATCCTCCCGCTACGCCCGGCTCGCTCAACGTATTGGAGATCCGACTGCACCATTGTTGTAGGCTCGAGGAGAGCTACGCGACAACGCCAAGCATCCCACGCGAGACGAAGCGTACACGCCGACGCATCTACGAGCTATTTGTGGCCGTAAGTGTATCAAACGATGTCTGTTTTCTGCGTGCTAGTAGTCTATAGAATCGTGGCGACATAAGCTACGCATAGGTACTCATAAATTTCAGTTTCGGGCACTTTCAAAATTCTATTCTGTCATCCTACGTGTTTTCCGTAGATGGGTTTAGAGTGAGGGTTTTGAGTGTAGAAGCTTAGGGACAGGTGTATCCTAGTGAGGGGATGGTGTTCCTTCAGTTTCGTATGATTCTGGCATGATTAGGTGAGTTGCCTTTTGTATATGTGTATGTGGCTAGGTGGTGTAGTTGAGAGCAGTGAGGTTCTTGATTGTGGTTTAGTTGGCCTTCCAGAGTGTTATATGTGTAGGATGGTCTCAACCTGACAAGCTTAAAAGATTTCCTCTGTGTGCCTATTGTGTCATGTGTGTCCTCGATTGACATTATGTTGATCTAGGTAGTGTTTGCATGCACTTCATGGGTGTGTGAGTCGCTCCCGTCCAACACATCCTTAGTTGAGACATATTCCACATGTGGCTAATGAGGGTCCCTCTTACTCCCGTCGTAGAGTGTTTGCAGTTACCTCCACACACAAGTACATCTTGTACTTGTAGGATGTTCTTTTTTCAAACATCCTTAGTTGAGACATATTCCACATGTGGCGAATATGAGTCTCTGGTACTGACACTGGTGCCCACTATTTCAATATGTGTCACGACAAAGTCCCTAGGTGCTGGTCACATTTATTTTTTAGACCATTTTTAGCATGACGTATCAGGAGCAATTTTGGTGGCTAGAAATTGTCGAATACTTAGAATGACTTGTTCAGGTACAAATACTACTAAACAACATTACAGATGGTTGTTTATAAATATAGCAAGGCTCTGAGTTGTCAATGAAAAAGTTTCATTGTTTGTCCTTAGAAGTGATTAATGTTTCATCGTCTATTATGGTTCAAACATTTCAGCAAGG
This sequence comes from Adiantum capillus-veneris, assembly GCF_014529385.1. Classification (NCBI taxonomy): domain Eukaryota; kingdom Viridiplantae; phylum Streptophyta; class Polypodiopsida; order Polypodiales; family Pteridaceae; genus Adiantum; species Adiantum capillus-veneris. The sequence continues at coordinate 55,388,790 of NC_140936.1, read as the reverse complement.
CTTGAAATGATTGCCATTAAAAGTATTTAGTTTCTTTTCAAAACTATTTACATTCCTCTTTACTGTGTGCTACGCACACCACATTCGCCATAAGTATTGGTAAGGATGATCATGGATATACAGGTTCGGATTTGTTTTTTGCTAAATGCATGCACACTAGGTGTTATCGGCCCTAGTGTTTAGCAAAGGATGATTTGGAGCGGCATGCATATTCATAACATTAGTTGCTTATGAAGCATTTTGCACTCCATATACAGTATCTCGTTGAGTTTACTTTTCGGTCTACCATTCACCAATAGAGGTCATGGCTCGGTTTGGGTGCGTGTGGATTTTTCAAGTTAACCTAGATGGTTTATTCAAGACATTGTTGTTTCCTCAGTGATATTGTATGATTTGTGATTCCCGTTTACCAGTCATCTGGGAAGACTGCCTGTAAACCGTGGGGGAAACACACCTCGGTACTGTTAATATCCAAGGGGATAGGAAAATTACAAAGTGTAATCTTGTACTAAAGGATATGCAAAGTACATACATTAGCACCAGGTAATCCAATTAATGAGCATTTATTGCTCTACTTGGAGTTTGCTTACCATCAGATAAAGCATGTTTGCGACTAGGTTTCGTCTCTTCATGTATCAATCAGGTTCTCAACCTTGAACACTAGTTATGGTGGGGTTGTTTACTGATGAAATTTGAGAATAAGTCAAGGACTTACACTTGGCTGATGAGTTATGTCAGCAAGTTACTTTTAAGGAAAGTGCAAAAAGGTACTCATTGGGTACATCTTAGTTGTGATAACTGAGTTCTACATGGAGTTTACACGCTAGATTATCTATGTAACGGTTACACCAAGATAGTTGCAACAGGACAACAATATGGAAAATCAAGTTGTTACTCTTGGTTTCATTGAACCTCCTACTGAACCGTGTTCTGGTCAAGCAAACATATGCATCCCTGCAGGATGCCCCTGTGGAAAGCATTAGTGCATCATCACTCTTGTTTTTGAGGACGAAAACGCTTCTCCAAGGGGGGAGTAATGTCATGCCAAGGCCAAAGCCCGGTGGTCAAGGACCAGGCCCAAGGGGCCGGCTGCAAGTGTGGATAGGGAAAGAGGCCCACTACAAGAGGTACTTCACATTAGCGACACTCGCAGTGCGACACTTAAAAGTGAAAATCAACGGCGTCGCTATGGGCGTCACTATGACAGTTGCTATTTTATTTGTTACATAGTGAGGCTTATAGCGACGCTAACAAGGGTTAAAAATAAATCGAGAGCGCCCAAAAAATCAAATCTGAGTTTTTGGCGCTCAAGCAAAGAGGTAACCCACGCTCTCCCTCTCTCTCTCTCTCTCTTTCTTCCACACACACACACACACACATACACGAGGTGAGGAAGGAGAGCCAGGTATGCTCCTTTCCTCTCCTTTTCTCTCTCTCATATTCCCTTCCCCTATTTCTCTCTCTCTCTCTCTCTCTCTCTCTCTCTCTCTCTCACACACACACACACACACACACACACACACATACACACATTGTGTCTTTGAAAGAGAGAGAGAGAGAGAGAGAGAGAGAGAGAGAGAGCACATACATAAACAAAAAAAAAACACACACACACACACACATGCATAAACAAAGAATGCATACACACACACACACATTGAGAGAAGAAAAGAGAGAGAGAGAGAGAGAGATAAAGTAAAGAGAGAGAATGACAGAGAGAAAAATATAAAACAAAGAGAAAGAGAGAGGAGAAAACAAAAAGAAAGAGAGAGAGAGAGAGAGAGAGAGAGAGAGAGAGAGAGAGAGAATAAAAAACCAAAGAGAGAGAGGGGGGGAGAAGACGAAAGAGAGAGGTAAGGGGAGAAAACAAAGAGAGAGAGAGAGAGAGAGAGAGAGAGAGAGAGAGAGAGAGATTAAGTTAAGATTTAAATTAAATTAGGTTAGATTACATTTATATTTATGTTTATGTTGAGTTTAAGATTAGGTTAGATTTATATTTACGTTACATTAAGATTAGGTTAGATTTAAAATTAGGACAATATTAAAGATTAGCTAACTATGTTAGATTTAAGTTAGATTAAATTTAGGTTTAGGATTTAAGATTGGATTAGATTTAGGTTTACGTTGAGTTTAATGTTAAATTAGATTTAGATTTAAGATTAAGACAAGATTTAAGATTAACTATATTAAATTTAGATTTAAGTTAGATTACATTTAGGTTTAGGCTAGATTAAAGATTAGATTAAATTTAGATTTGTTTTGAGGTTAAGATTAAATTAGATTTAGATTTATGTTTGATTTAATATTAGATTAGATTTAGGTTAGATTTTAGTGCATGTCAATGAAGGCGCACTTTGCTCAAAGAGCAAACACTAGTTACACAACAATATGTATATTCCCATCAGAATCTAACACCTATGAACTCACACACTAACCATATTCAATTAGCCGCAAATCACCACATGTTCAATTAGTTTAGATTTTGGATTGAGTTTTTATATTAGAGTTTACCTTCGGAATTACGGTAAAAAAATTAGAGTTAGACGAACGGTGGTCCCTCTCTTCCTCTCTACGGATGCGACCTTAAGTTGGAAAGCTTTCAACGGAATGATACTCAGATTGGAGGCCAACTCGTAATGTGCTAAGTAATCCCTCAAACAAAGATCTACTGTGAAGAGATGTTAAGATGCTGTGAAATGCTACAACTAGAGAAGAGGCAAAGGGGTTTTGTCCACTACATGCACTATCATGTAGACGTGGGTGTGTAGATTTTTCGTACCCACAAATATAGGCATTGAACAATAAAAACAAGATTATAACCCGGTGGTTCTGATCTCCGTGCACCTCTAGACCGAGGTGTGCGGGGATTGGACATGACTAGAGAATGTGAGGTAGTTTACAATGTGAAGAGAGAGAGAGAGAGAGAGAGAGAGAGAGAGAGAGATAAAAGATGGAGGATGCCAATAGAAGATTAAATTTATTTCCAAGTTATAAGGTTTTTACCCTCATTATGAGTATTGACAAGGATGTGGGGTTGTCCAACCGAAACACGTATCTCTCAACAAGGATCTTATGTCCTTGTAATCAATGCAAGCATGATGTGCGACGGATAAGACGCGTTTCTTTGCAGCACATTCATGAATTTGACGAGTTCGATCCATCTATTATAGATCGAGTTGTTGCAAATTATAACTCGTCGGACTCTAACGCTGGCCAACAAGCAGCAATCTTGCAACCCAATAGACGTGTTCGCAGGCGCTTTGGTCAAATAGCATACATGAGGCCACAAAATGTAGCCTCTAATAGCTCAGAGGATGATCATGCAGACCAAATTCCCAACGAGGCAATTTTTGAGCCCGAGATCAATGAAATGATCAAGATGATCATGGATTCAGAAAGGCTAATCTATGATGATATGAAAAGTGAAGCCGATGCGCCATTGTATGATGGAGCATGTGTGTCTAGATTGAAGGCACTCCTGGTTCTTCTCAACATGCAAACAAATTTTGGATGGAGTGACACTAGCATCACAATGCCTTTCAGGTGATCTACTACAATGTGTTTACTTTAATAAAAAACTCTAGATGTATAATGATCTTATAGATTAATTACACAATTGTACCGCATTTTTTCGTTGTGTAGATTGCTCAAACAGCACATACTGCCAGCTGATAATGTGATGCCAGATTCCAGAGAGAAAGCAAGAAAGATCTTGCGAAACTTGGGGATGGATTACAATTTGATTCACGCTTGTCCTAACGACTGCACACTTTTCAGAGAGGAATACATAGACATGGAGAAGTGTCCGAAATGTGATTCTGAGAGATATCGAGTAGATCTCCATGAAACAAAAATTCCATAAAAGGTTTTGTGACATTTTCTTCTGCTTCCTTGCATCAAGCATTTCTTCGAATGTAAGTCCATGGCCGCCCTAGCATCATGGCATGAGGAGAATAAATCTTCGGATGGTGTGCTACGGATTCCTGCAGATTGCGAAGCCTGGAAACATATAGAAGAAACATGGTCGGATTTTGCCAAGGAAGGTCAAACTTTGTGCCTAGGCCTGGCTATGGATGGCGTAAATCCATTTGGTCAAAGATCAACATCTTACAATGTATGGCCCGTTGTCATCGTCAACTACAACATTCCCCCGAGGTTGACTACCAAGAAGGGGCACCTATGGCTAAGCTTGATTGTGCTGGGGCGGTATAAAGTGAAGAATTTGGATGTGTATCTTCATCCACTATTGGAAGAGCTACAACAATTGTGGATTGGCATAAGTGGTGGATATGAGCCGACATACAAGTCGACGGAATTCTTTGATCAGAGGCATTCTAATGTGGACCATGCATGACTATCCCGGACTAACAAAATGCTCAAGTGATTTACACTCAAACTCAAACACTATAAATCTTGGTTTTTCTTTAGCTTATCTATTGTCATGTGTATACATGCAGGGCTTCAAACAAGAGGATACAGAGCATGTGTCACATGTGGACCTAAACTGAATGCACGTCGGGCATCCTCATTGAAGAAGCAAACCTACGAAGGTCATCAAGCGTATCTTCCAGAGAATCATGTGTTACACGATGGCTTTTTGGGAAGAGAGCCACCAAGGATGTTTGCATGAGCATGGTTAGAGAAGAAGGAGATGTGTGATGACGGTTTGCCCCCAGGGATGAAGAGACTCTCTCTATGGTACGAGTTACCATATTGGCCCCGATTCATGATCAATCACTTGCCCGATCCAATGCACATATTCAAGAATTTAGGTAATCTGCTATCGGACCATCTGACCGCGGTAAGAAAGATACTTTGGGAGCCAGAGCTGACCTTAGAAATGTGGATCGTATGGAGAAATATTGGCTGCAAACAGCATCCGATGGATCGATAAAACTCCCTAAAGCACCATGGATTTTCACAGGAGCCCAAGAACGCAAAGTAAAAGAGACCATTCAATCTGCGCAGACCCCCACTAGCGTAATGCACTCGATCCCAGCATGTTTTACTAAAGAAGGAAAGCTTACCGGTTTGAAGTTACACGACTGGCATAAAATGTGTCCGGTATGTTTGAAGTGGAATATATCATAGTGGGAATTGTGTAACAAATTCGTGTGTGGACTTTAATATCATTGCTAGACATGTTTTGCAATTTATTTTACTGGTGGCCATTAAGGGATGTTTGTCTCTTGATGTCTGTAACACAATCTACAAACTTGCGAAGTTGGTGCAATGGATCTCACAAAAGGAGATCAATGTAGACTCCATATCATTCACCAAACTAAACGCTGTGGAGGTTGTGTGCATGTTTGAGAAACACTTTCCTACTATCATGCTAACCATTCAGGTGCATCTTCTTGTTCACGTAGTTGATGAGGTGGAAGTAGTTGGCACAGTACATTCCAGATGGATGTTCTTTTTAGAACGTTTCAAGAAAACGCTCAAGGGATATGTGCGTTAGAAATCACATCCGGAGGGTAGCACGGCAGAAGGTTGGCTGGTATCAGAGTCCCTAATTTACATTGGAGAGTGGCTAGACGGATTTGATAAAGGCCGAGACACGCTATCACGAACCATAGATGACGAGCGCATATCTGGGATTGCCATGTGCAATCGCGGAATTGAGAAGAAGATGATAGAAGATGTAGAGGCTAAAATCAAGCGATTTTGCATGCTTCACAATCCAGTGATGCAAAAGTGGATTTCACAATATGAGGATGCAAAGCAAGAGCGACAAAGGGCACGAATAGAGTGGAGACGGGAAAGACAACCACCGATGCATTATCCAGCGGGTCTGGAGAGCCTACCAACATGCGCCAGCTTAAGATGGTTGCACAACCAAGTGAAAATCCCACAACAATGCGGTGAAGAAGTGACTGAGGAGGACTGGGAGTACTCTCGGTGCAATGTACGACTAGTGACTTTCTAGATGTTTGAACGGCCACTCATAATCTTTGTTGGTTGTAGTATAAGTCATACACAGCAGCATGGTGTAAAGGTCGACGTTTTAGGGTGGAATGGATCGACAAAAAGCGTTTTACTCAAGATTGTGGAATCATGGCAAAATCTGAACAGTCTAGTCGACGACGGTCCTCTGATGCAGATCCGTGGTGGCGGAACTCACTTACTTCGGCATGCTACAAGAGATTTTGAGGATCGACTATAGAGGATTTTTTGTCGACTTGTTTGACGTGCAATGGTTCAAAATAATCATGAAGGGTCCCAACACTACTATGCGTAGAGGAGAGTCTGGTTTCCTTGAGGTGGATTCAACTAAGAAATGGACTAACCTAAGAGACACTTTCGTACTACCCGAGCATTGTGAACAAGTAAGTATTTAAATAGTTAACATCCAATTTTAGAAGTTATGTGCTTGGAAGCTCTCATGTAAGTTATGTGGTTCTGGCAGGTGATATTTCATCCTACAAAGTCTGGATCAAACTAGTGGTACGCCATAGAGGTAGCCCCTCGTAGTGCACGGACATATGAGGGTCACCATGTGCCAATCACAACGGCATAGATGGAGGAGATCGGAGAAGATGCTCAGTCAGAAGCCACTGAGGTGGTGCCAGACAAGCATCAAACTGCTACTCTCTATGAAGTGCATGCAGAGGATCTACAAAATGAAACCGAGGACATCTATCTAAACGGAGAGCTCTATATAGATATAGGAAGTAATGTTGAGCTATGCGAGGATAAGAGAGAGACCTCTTAAAGCCATAAATATTGTATTTGAACAATTTTGCTCCGTTTTATAATATATATTGTATTCCAACGGCTATTATTCTTGCCTATATGCATCATTGCGCCATTGTATTTAATCGTCAGTGCATCCACTCCAGGTACGTATGCTCCAGGTATGTTCTCACAAGCAGGGATGATGAGCACTGCTCTGAGTGCGATGGAGACTGAAGCTACAATCATGAAGGAAGTGATCAATCTCTGCTCATAGATGTTGCTTGTCCCACCACTAGATCTAGTTGATCGGGTGAAAGAGACGCTAAGAAGCACTACTATTGCTTCTTAGTGTCTCTTTCACCCGATCAACTAGATCTAGTGGTGGGGCAAGCAGCATCTATGAGCAGAGACGGATCACCTTCGTGATTGCAGCTTGAGTCTCCATCGCACCCGGAGCGAAGTGCTTTTACAAATCACAAGAACTTCAATGAAATCTCTCTATACAGGAATCCCTCCCTTTTTATGAGTCCTCTCTCTCTCTCTCTCTCTCTCTCTCTCTCTCTCTCTCTCTCTCTCTCTCTCTCTCTCTCTCTCTCTCTCTCTCTCTCTCTCTCTCTCTCTCTCTCTCTCTCTCTCTCCATTCATTCAGTATTAAGATTAAATGTTCGTGTGTTTAATGCAGGTATGGATGATGAGGAGTTTCTTTCTTCTTTGTCACCCCAGCAGAGGCAGTGGTACGAGGATAATCATCGCTCTAGAGCACCATCACGTCGTTCTACTCCTTTAGCGTCTCCCTCTGTTTCGGAGCATTCAGCGCACTTCAAAGCTTCAGTGTCAACGAACGATCTTCACACTCGTCTAGGCACTGACACTCTAGTGGTGGCAGCGGCGATTGTTGTGGGATGCCGTCGCTGATGCCTCAACACCACCTCGTGTTCGACGAGGATCTTTACATTCCCCTTCTGTGCCCGTCCCCCCCCCCCCCCCCCACACACACACACCAGCCACGGCCATCACCATCTACACCGGTTTTGCGTGGCTGATGGCCGTTCCTAGCTACACACCACTATCTACTCCCCCGAGAGTCACCCCAGTTGGCACTCCTCGCTTTGGGGCCCAGACTCTAGTGGAGACAACATCCGTACCCCCATCGACACGCCGCTACACTACAAGGGGCTATTCATATTAGCGACGCTCACACAGCGACGCTCAAAAAAAAATTCCCGGCGTCGCTATGAGCGTCGCAAATTTACAAAGAAATTTGCGACGCTCATAGCGACGCCGGCTGGGCTAAAAAAATAACCGAGCGCGCCCAAAAACTCAGATCTCATATCTGAGTTTTTCGGCGCCCTCAAGCAAGGAGCAGGTAACGCTCTCCCTCACTCTCTCTCTCTCTCTCCTCTCTCTCTCTCTCTCTCTCTCTCTCTCTCTTTCTTCTCCACACACACACACACACACGAGGAGAGGAAGGAGAGCCAGGTATGCTCCTTCCCTCTCCTCATTCTCATGTTCCCTTCCCCTCTTTCTCTCTCCCTCTCTCTCTCTCTCACACACACACATACACACACACACATAGTGTTTTTGAGAGAGAGAGAGAGAGAGAGAGAGAGAGAGAGTACAAACAAAAACAAAAACGCACACACACATACATAAACAAAGAATGCACACACACAGTGAGAGAGAAAAAGAGAGAGAGAGAGCATGCATAAATAAAAAACGCACGCATTGAGAGAGGAAAAGAGAGAGAGAACATGCATAAACAAAAAACGCACACATTGAGAGAGGAAAATAGAGAGAAACATGCATACGATCCAAAAAAACGCACACACATTGAGAGAGAAAGAGAGAGAAACTAATTTAACGTCGTAGGAAACTAATTAAAATTAAAAGACCTAAAGATCTAGCCGACGAGGAGTTGAACTCAAGACCTATTATTCAAGAGGGAAATGGCATAATCAATCTATCATACTTGGCATGGGTGATAGATAGGTTATACCATTTATCTCTTTTTATTGGCACACACATCCACACACGCGCACACACACAAGAAGAAGAGAGTTATAACGTCGTAGGAAACTATCTTAAAAGACGTTAAAGATTACGTTATATGTAGACTTACATTAAATTAGATTTAGGTTTATTTTTAACTAGATTTACGTTTATTTACGCTAGATTTAGATTTACGTTATATTAGATTAGATTTAGGTCTCCATAGACTGCGATGCCTGCATGAAGCGGGTGAAGAAAGCCCTCAATGGAATATAGGATATTGCTGCCTTCACTCATGGTGGGCTCCGTCGATCCAAAAGTACTGGTGAAATGTCTCAGAAGATAGGGAAGAAGGTGGATCTTCAGGGCGGCAAGAGTCACTACATCCCCGACAAATGACCATCTAGACAACCTCTAGTCATTCAACAGCAACTTCAAAGTTAGTAACAAGAGCAAGAACGGTCTAAGGGCAATTGTTGTCATCAGATGTGGATGGAGATGAGGCAGCGTCACCGCCGGAAGTTAACTCTCACATCTTTAGTGATGAGAATGCCAACTCTTGCCGAGTTATGTGAAAAATTATCTGTTAAATCAGTTTTAAGGTTCTTATAATCCCTGTTAGTTTAGTTCTTTGTTTTTAATATAACATAATTTACGTTAGATTTAGATTTATGTTATATTAGATTAGACTTAGGTTTATTTAGGTTTACCCACACACACACACACACACCACACACACACACAAGAAGAAGAGAGTTTTAACGTCGTAGGAAACTATCCCAAAAGACGTTAAAGATTAGGTTAGATGTAGACTTACGTTAATTAGATTTAGGTTTATTTTTAGTTAGATTTACGCTTATTTACGTTAGATCAAGTCCACGCAAGAATTACTTACGGTTAGGGTTTAGAGTTAGACGAACAGTGAAAGATCTACTGTGAAAAGATGTTAAGATGCTGTGAAGTGCTACAGCTAGAGAAGAGGCAAAGGGGTTTTGTCCACTACATGCAGTATCATGTAGACGTGGGTGTGTAGATTTCTTGTACCCACAAATATAGGTATTGACCAATAAAGACGAGATTATAACCCGGTGGTTCTGATCTCCGTGCACCTCTAGACCGAGGTGTGCGGGATTGGACATGACTAGAGAATGTGAGGTGAGAGAGAGAGAGAGAGAGTGAGAGAGAGAGAGAGAGAGAGAGAGAGAGAGAGAGAGAGAGAGAGAGAGAGAGAGAAAACAGAGAGACAGAGAGAGAGAGAGAGAGATAAGACGAAGAATGCCAATAGAATATTAAATTTGTTGTCGAGGTTATAAGTTTTTTATCCTCATTATAAGTAGTGACGAGGATGTGGGACCGTCCAACCGAAACACCTATCTCTCAACGAGGGTCTTATGTCCTTGTAATCAATGCAAGCATGCTGTGCGACGGACAAGACGTGTTTCTTTGCAGCACGTTCGCGAATTTGGCGAGTTCGATCCATCTATTATAGATCGAGTTGTTGCCAATTATAACTCGTCGGACTCTGACGTTGGCCAACCAGCAGCAATCTTGCAACCCAATAGACGTGTTCGCAGGCGCTTTGGTCAAGCAGCATATGTGAGGCCACAAGATGTAGCCTCTGACAGCTCGGGTGATGATCATGCAGAGCACATTCCCAACGAGGCAATGTTTGAGCCCGAGATTGATGAAATGATCGAGACGATCATGGATTCAGAAAGGCTTATCTATGATGATATGAAAAGTGAAGCCGATACGCCATTGTATAATGGAGCACGTATGTCTAGATTGAAAGCACTCCTGGTTCTTCTCAACATGCAGGCAAAGTTTGGATGGAGTGACACTAGCGTCACAGCGCTTTTCAGGTGATCTATTACAATTAGTTTACTTTAATAAAACTCTAAATGTATAATGATCTGATATATTTTTACACGACTGTATCATATTTTTATGTTGTGTAGATTGCTGAAAGAGCACATACTACCAGCTGACAATGTGATGCCAGATTCCGAGATGAAGCAAGAAAGATTTTGCGAAACTTGGGGATGGATTACAATTCTATCCACGCTTGTCTAATGACTGCATTCTTTTCAGAGGGGAATACATAGACATGGAGAAGTGTCCGAAATGTGATTCCGAAAGATATCGAGTAGATCTCCACGGGACAAAAATTCCACAAAAGGTTTTGCGACATTTCCTCTGCTTCCTCGCATCAAGCATTTCTCTCGAATGTAAGTCCATGGCCGCCCTAGCATCATGGCATGAGGAGAATAAATCTTTCGGATGGTGTGCTACGAATTCCTGCAGATTGCGTAGCCTGGAAACATATAGATGGAACATGGTCGGATTTTGCCAGGGAAGCTCGAAATTTGTGCTTAGGCCTGGCTATGGATGGCGTAAAATCCATTTGGTCAAAGATCAACATCTTACAGTGTATGGCCCGTTGTCATCGTCAACTACAACATTCCCCCGTGGTTGACTACGAAGAGGGGCACCTATGGCTAAGCTTGATTGTGCCAGGGCGATATAAAGTGGGGAATATGGATGTGTATCTTCGTCCACTATTGGAAGAGCTACAACAATTGTGGATTGGCATAGAGGTGGTGGATATGAGCCGACACACAGGACGACGGAATGCTTGATCAGAGGCATTCTAATGTGGACCATGCATGACTATCCCGGGCTAACAGAATGCTCAGGTGATCTATTGACACTTCTCACTCAGACACTGTAAATCTTGGTTTTTCCCATAGTTGATCTATTATCATGTGTATACATGCAGGGCTTCAACAAGCGGATACAGAGCATGTGTCACATGTGGACCTAGACTGAATGCACGTAGGGCACCCTCACTGAAGAAGCAAATTCTACGAAGGTCATCAAGCGTATCTTCCAGAGAATCATGTGTTACGCGACGGCTTTTTGGGAAGAGAGCCACAAGGATGTCTACACAAGAATGGTTAGAGCAGAAGGAGATGTGCGATGACGGATTGCCTCCAGGGATGAAGAGACTATCTCTATGGTACGAGTTACCATACTGGCCCCGACTCATGATCAATCACTTGCTCGATCCAATGCACATATTCAAGAATGTGGGTAATCTACTATGGGACCATCTGACCGGCAAGAAGATACTTTGGGAGCCAGAGTTGACCTTAGAAATGTGGATCGTATGGAGCAATATTGGCCGCAAACAGCGTCTGATGATCGATAAAACTCCCTAAGCACCATGGATTTTCACAGGGAGCCCAAGAACGCAAAGTAAAAGAGACCATTCGATCTTTGCGGACCCCCACTGGCGTAATGCACTCGCTCCCCGAACGTGTTTTACTAAAGAAGGAAGCTTACCGGTTTGAAGTCACACGATTGGCATAAAAATGTGTCAGTATGTTCATAGTGGACTTTAATATCATTGCATAAAATTGTGGACTTTAATATAATTGCTGCACATACTTTACGTTTGTTTACCTGTTTTAACTTTGCCATTGAGGGTGTTTGTTCTCGACATCCGTAACAAATCTACAACTTGCAAAGCTGGTGCAATGGATCTCACAAAAGGAGATCAACGTAGACTCCATACCATTCGCCAAATAAATTTGCGGAGCTTGTGTGCATGTTTGAGAAATATTTTCCTACTACAATGTAACCATTCAGGTGCATCTTCTTGGTTCACATAGTTGATGAGGTGGAAATAGCTGGCACAGTTCATTCCAGATGGATGTTCTTCTTACACGTTTCATGAGAAGCTTAAGGGATATGTGCGGTAAAAGGCACGTCGGAGGGTAGCATGCAGAAGGTTGGTTGGTATCAGAGTCCCTAGTGTACATTGGAGAGTGGCTAGACGGATTTGATAAATCCCGGGACACGCTATGGCGAACCATAGATGATGAGCGCATATCTGGGATTGTCATGTGCAATCTCGGTGTCATAGAGGTAGCCCCTCGTAGTGCAAGGACGTATGAAGGCTACCATGTGCCAATCACAACGGCATCAATGGAGGAGATCAGAGAAGATGCTCAATCAGAAGCCGCTGCGGTGGTGTCAGACGAGCATCAAGATGCTACTACTCTATATGGGGTGCATGCAGAGGAGCTACAAAATGAAACAGAGGATATGTGTTTAAACGGAGAGCTCTATATAGATATAGGAAGTTATGCTGAGTTATGCGAGGATGAGAGAGAGATCTCTTAAAGCCACAAATGTTGTATTTGAACAATTTTGCTCCGTGTTGTAAAAGCTCTGGCTCTCTAAGTACCTTCCATGGTGTATAACGCTCTTTTCTACTCGCGCTCACATCTTTTGATTGAAAATTCTGAGTTTTCGACTTGCCTCTTCTATCACTCAATTCATTGCGTCATTGTATTTATATGCGTCATTAACGTCATTGTATTTAATGGTCTTTGCGTCATTGTCTACTCTATTCATCAATATTAAGTTTAAATATTCGTGTGTTTAATGCAGGTATGGATGATGAGGAGTTTCTTTCTTCTTTGTCACCCGCGCAGCAGACAGTGTACGTGGAGCGTCATCGCTCTGGCGCATCATCGCGCGTTCCTACTCCATCCGCATCTCCCTCTCTTTCGGAGCATTCGGCGCGCTCCGAAGCTTCGGCGTCGACGAGACGAGCTTCACACTCGTCTAAACACCGGCGCTCTAGTGGTGGCGGTGGCGGTTGTTTTGGGGATTCCGCCACCGATGCCTCCACACCGCCTCGTGTTCGACGAGGCTCTTTACCCTCCCCTTCTTTGCCCGCCCCACACCAGCCACAGCATCGCCATCTACGCCAGGTTTTGCACGGCTGACTATTCCTAAAGCTACACACCTCTACCTACTCCGCCAGGAGCCACCCCACTCGACACTCCTCGCTTCGGGGCCCAGACGCCGGTGGAGACACCTGACGTCCGTACCCCCATCGAACACGCGCTAGAGACCCCTGCCGGGACACCCAGGTTTCACGCGTCATCGGCCAGGGGCTTGTCTTACTCCATCGACTTCAGCGCGGCATCATCATGGATGATGACGGCAAGAAGGTGATCTCGCGCATGCGTGGTCTTTGCTCTCAGCTGTTTAGACACTACATACAAACAAATGGAGTGAAGTACCAAGTGATTAAAAAAACAGAGTCATCAGCATACTTCATGAGAGTTTCCGTTCCAACACGGGATCAGCGCTTCAATGAAGACCTGATGAAGATTCGAATGCGCGAATACTGCAAACACAAGCGTTCCAAAGTGCAAAAAGCAATCAAGAATGGGTGGAACAGGCCAGATTGGCTGGCCAAAGAAGATTGGAAGAATGGGAAGAAAGCAGCGCGCGAGAAATCCCGACAAGTGGAAGCAACAAAAGGTGCAGCCAGAGCGCGAGTAGAGGCAGGGAGCTCGCACCACTTGGGGAGCGGTGGATGGGCATCATTTGAGGCCGATTTTGTAAGTGTTTCACATTGCTCTTTATGTTCGATAGTTTAGGGTTTATGAGTTTTTTAATTCTAACATAATGAAATCTTTGTATGTTTTGACAGTGGTCGATGACAGGACGTGATCCCACACCGTACGAGCGCAGTACGCAGGCAGGAAGGGCTTAAACGCCCTGATGGACCTTTCAATTCTCGCAGTTCTCGCGGCGGCATGGTTAGTATTAGGGTTTACTTTTTTTATTTTTTGTATTGTTTTATAAATGTCGTTATATGTTTATACTTACTGAAAGCTGTCTTATTGTCTTTTTTTGCAGAATCCGACAGATACGCCGCTTGGACGCGATGAGACGTCTGACTAGACGACGTCAGTTTAGCCGTAGCTAGATAGCATTAGTTTAGGGTTTCTCATAGCTTATGTATCATGAGACGGATTTTATACGTCTTTTTGAACCATGTATATTATTATTTTGTCACCGCAGTTCCTTTTGCCAATCAATTCTTTATGCCTATGATGTTGTACAATTGTCATTATTACATTTGCCAATCAATTCATTTTGCCTATGATGTGTACAATTGTCAATTTTGCAAACAATGCGTCTTTTGGGTGACTATTTTGGGTCTATTATCTACCCTTGCACTTTTTTTTAAAAGTGAATCAAGTACAATATGGTTGATGGGTGGTAGGGCATTCAATGCCCTGCCACCAAAAAAAAATTCTCTCGGGCGTCGCTATAACCGTCGCTATTTATGGCTCTGTAGCATCGCTATGAGCATCGCTATAGTCTTCAGTGTAAACGTCGCTATAACCGTCGCTATGAGCGTCGCTATGAGCGTCTCTATATTGCGACGCATATAGCGACGCCTATAGCGACGCTCTCGTAGCGACGGTTTTAGCGACGCCGGGGGTTATAAAAACCCAGTGTATTTCCGTCGCTAACAGCGTCACAAGAGCACACAACCTCTTGTAGTGCTAGAGACCCCTGTCGGGACACCCAGGTTCACGCGTCACCGGCGAGAGGGCTTGCCTTACTCCGTCGACTTCAACGGGGGCATCATCTTAGATGATGAAGGCAAGAAGATGATCTCGCGCATGCACGGTCTTTGCTCTTAGGTGTTTAGACACTACATACTAAACACCTGGAGTGAAGTATCAAGTGAATTAAAAGACAGATTCATCAGCATGATGAGTTTCCCATATCAACACGGGATGACCGCTTCAATGAAGACCTGATGAAGGTTCGAATGTGCGAATACTGCAAGCACAAGCAAGACCATATTAGGTAAAGTGGGAAAATCCCAATTCCCAGGTTGGACAACTTTCAATATATCATGTATAAAATATAGAGATTTTGTCAAAAATTTGAGTTTTCTTTAGGTCTCATTCCACTTTATGCACATACAATACACAATGAAAAAAACTAAAATATCATGGTTTCAATCAATTGGATTATTAGGAGAGGAGTATATTGCATCCATTATCGTTGTCTATGTTCTACTGTCCTACCTACAACTTATCTCAACATGGAGAGCTTGGTTTCTAGGTCCACCACTTGTCCAAGTTAATGTAAAAGTGACTCAAGGTTCACAACTTGTGAAAGCAAGGATCCATTGAGGAATACAATCCACTTGGCTATTTTTCCTTAATTTATTGCATGTGACATTTAAGCAAGGTCCACTTCTAATCTATAACTTCTTAATTTGAGGCATGGGGCATACATAAAATATGTAGCATATGCTCTATTGCCTCATAGGAAGGTTGGTTTCAAGGTGCACTTATCCATGCTAGCCTATCTTGGAGAAATGATGGAGCTTGCTTCTCTCCTTGTTTCAATGGAGACTAGCTTGGACAAGTGGTGGACCTTTGCTTCTCTCTATGTTTCAATAGAGTTAGCTTGGACAAGTGGTGATCTTGGAACAAAACCCCATGTAAAACATATCATGGGTATTCCAAGTGATTAGAAAGATTACCATTTAAGATATAACCTTATAGGTTGGACAACTAGATCTTGGCTTGGAGAAATAGTGGACCTTTGATTCTCTCCATGTTTCAATGGAGTCTATCTTGGAGAAATGGTGGAGCTTGCTTCTGTCCATGTTTCAATGGAGCCTAGCTTGAATAGTTGGTGGACCTTTGCTTCTCTCTATGTTTCAATAGAGTTAGCTTAGACACGTGGTGGATCTTCAAAATAAACCAACTACTATCAATGTTGCCTAGCTTGGACAAGTGGTGGAGTGTTTCTCTACTCCATGTTTCAATGGATCTTAGCTTGGACAAGTGTTGGACCTTAAAACAAAAACCCCATGTACAACATAGAATGGATTTTCTAGATTTCAATGGAGTCTAGATTTACAAATGGTGGAGCTTGTCTTCATCCATGTTTCAATGAAACTAGCTTGGACAAGTGGTGGACCTTGTAACAAACCCTCCCATGTACAACATATCATTGGTTTTCTAAGTGATGGGAAGGAATACCATTCAAGATATAAACTTATAGCTTGGATAAGTAGTTGACTTTAAAACCAAATTCATCATAATACAATGAAATACAGGTCAGCCAATTCCTAAATCTTGAGACCAAACCTCCCATGCTATTAGAGATAATATATTGGATAAGTGGTGGACCTTCTATTATTTTCCCATGCCTAGTTTAGACAACCGGTACACTTCGCAGCTATAAAGGTTGGACGAGTTGTGGAGCCTTGTTTCTATCCATGTTTTAATGGATCCTAGCTTGGACAAGTGGTGGACCTTGGAAAAAAGCTTCCATGTACAACATATATGAGGTTTTCCATGTTTTAATGGAACCTATCTTGGACAAATGGTGAAGCTTTTCTTCTCTCCATGTTGATTTTGGAACTACCTTAGACAAGTGGTGGAGCTTTTCTTTTCTACTCTTCATAATACAATGAAGTATATGTTGGTTACATGGTGAATCTTAAGGCCAAACCTCCCATTTTACTAGAGATGATAGGTTGGACAAGTGGATCAACCTTCTATCATTTCTCCATGACTATATTGGACAATTAGTAGACATAACATCTCTCTATGTTGTCTAGAGATGAGCTTGGACAAGTGATGGACCCTGCTTCTCTCTTCCTTGGTTTACTAGTTTGAAGACTCAGTATATATACTTTCTTAGATCTAGCTTGAACAAGTGGTGGACTTGCATCCACAATCTTAATTCAGTACAAAAAAGTATATGAAAAAATAACATAGGAATCTTGGTTTGAAGGTCAAGCAATTAGGTTCCAAATGCACATAATAATATATTTTCCACCCATATAAAAGAAAGTTAAATATGTTATTACCAAATTGACAAAGGTAACGTCCAAGAATTATATCTTTCCATCTTGTCAGATCTAAATCTTCATCAAGGCGACATGCATGTATACATCAACTTTCAAGCCATTCAAGAATACATGCACTTAGATTCCATAGTTTTGTTTTCAAAGTCTTTTAGGTCTAAAACTCTTTCACATAAAGTATGTAATGACAAAATTCTTGAAGCAAACATTTGTGCCCAAGAAAAAGATCCCTCTCACATATTTAAAGTCCATGAATTCTCTGATCCACACTTACAAGTTTTATTTTGACATCAAACATCAATTCTTTCATAGTTCCAAATAAATGCAACCTCGATATGAATTGACAAAAAATGAATTTCTTTTACTATATGACCCAACATAGGCCCCAATCAAATAAAAAATGAGTCCTCAAAAATTTGGGTGCACTCTAGCAATACATCAGAGTCCCCTTACAATAGGATGCACTCCAATAGTACATTGAAGTCCCCTTAGAGTAGGGTGCACTCCATTCAAGTGTTCATAAAATTGACACACTTTTTTTTTAAAAAAAAAGACTATATCAAATTATACAAATGTTGAAAGATACACACTAGAATAAAAAAAGCATCTTATAGCCATATTTATTCAATGCTTTCGTGTTGACAAGTACACACCAAGGACATAATTTGTCTCAGAATCACTATACTGATTTACAATTGTGTTGTATGTATAGACTCTCTTATCTCTTGCATACAACCATCCTACCAACCATGGAATTATGGTTCTCTGCAAGAAGTTTTGAAGTTGCTCGGAAGTTTGCCTCCACATCTTTGGAAATATAAGATATGTCCCTGGCATGTTCCACATCACCCTATATGGAGTGTCATCAAAAATTAAGGTATTGTTTGCATCCAAATCCTCAAATATCTTCCAAATATCACTCAGATTTTTGTGATAAACCCTTGTAAATCCTAACATGATATTTGGATTTTGGCAATTTTTGTTACTCATAAACACCTTGAACTTGGTATACTGCTCAGGAAAACACTTTTGTGTGATGCGTTGCACCCTTGTTAAGTTATAGCAACTCCATATCCATAGCTCAAAGTATTCAGCACAAAAATCCAAAAAACTTTGTGCGTCTGGTCGCACCACATGATAAACTTCATCTTTGTCCTCCACAAGTCGCATGTGTTGAGCCCAAGATGGCATAGAATCTCCATGTTTCATTTCAACTGTCTTGAGAAGTAAACCCTCTAGATCCAAGATAAGTACTCTTTTGATGTCCTTGAAAGCAAGTGGTAGGTGATAAGGAGGTGATTCATTCCTTGGACAAGGTCTTGGAGGAGGTTGGATGGGTAATTCAATAGTTTTCTTCAATTTATGCCAGCATATAGCCAATCCATTTTTCTGTAATGGTTCTGAAATTAAAGAACAAGAACACTTAATGCAAACACAACAATAGACATGAGTTTTACATTGTCTACCCTAAGGTTTTATTAGATACCAAAATCCATCTATGATCTACTCATTAATAGAAAGAAAGTCAAATTAAAATCCTGACTCTTTTTTATGCTACGCTCTCTCTTAGTCTCAATACCATGGAGTTAACTAGACTTAAGTCAACTAATAACTACTACTTGTTGTTAAAGGTATTCTTGAAGTGTATAAGGCTTAACCAATGCTCTAGTGTAGAATGGGTATTTAGGTCTCAAGGTCTACCACTTATCCAAGCAAAGATCCATTTAGATATGGAAACCCAATTTTTCTTAATATAATGATATAGAGTGGACAAGTGGTGAATCCTGAGACCAAGCCACTCATGCTACTAGAGATAATAGGTTGGACAAGTGGTGGACCTTGAATGTAAACCCCCCATGTACAAAGTATCAGGGGTTTTGGGTATTTCAATGGACTCTAGCATCTTGGAAACATGGTGGAGCTTACTTCTCTCCATGTTTCAATGGAGTCTATCTTGGATAAATGGTGGAGCATCATTCTCTCCATGTTTCAATGGAGCCTACCTTGGACAAGTGGTGCACGTTTGTTTCTCTCTATGTTTGAACAGATTTAGCTTGGACAAGTGGTGACCTTGGAACAAAATCCCCATGTAAAACATATCATGGACATTACAAGTGGTGAGAAAAAATACCATTCAATATATAACCTTATAGGTTGGAAAAGTGGTGGACCTTAACACCCAATTATTATTAATATAATGACATAGAGTGGACAAGTGGTGAATCTTGCGACCAAACCTACTAGGAAAAGTACGTTGGACAAGTGGTGGACCTTGAATGCAAACCCCCCATGTACAAAAAATTACTCATGCTACTAGGAATAATTTGGTATTAAGGTCCATGTTTCAATGGAGCCTAGCTTGGAAAAGTGGTGGACCTTTGTTTCTCTCTATGTTTCAATAGAATTTGCTTGGACAAGTGGTGAACTTGGAACAAAACCCCCATGTAAAGCATGTCATGGGCATTACAAGTGGTGAGAAAAAATACCATTCAAGGTATAACCTTATAGGCTGGACAAGTGGTGGACCTTATCACCCAATTCTCTTATTATAATGACATATAGTGAAAAGTGGTGAATTGTGAGACCAAACCTACTAGGGATAATAGGTTGGAGAAATGGTTGACCTTGAATGTAAATCACCCATGTACAAAATATCATGGGTTTTGCGTATTTCAATGGAGCCTAGCATCTGGAGACATGGTGGAACTTACTTCTCTCCATGTTTTAATGGAGCCTATCTAGCAGAAATGGTGGAGGTTCCTTCTCTCCATGTTTCAATGGAGCCTAGCTTGGACAAGTCGTGGACCTTTGTTTCTCTCTATGTTTGAATATGGTTAGCTTGGACAAGTGGTGGATCTTGGAATGAAACTCCCATGTAAAACATATCATGGGCATTTCAAGTGGCGAGAAAGGATACCATTTAAGATATAACCTTATAGGTTGGACAAGTGGTGGACCTTAACACAATAGAATGACATAGAGTGTACAAGTGGTGAATCTTGAAACCAAACCACTCATGCTACTAGGGATAATAGGTTAAACAAGTGGTGGGCCTTGAAATAAAACCCCCTAGAGTGTTTCAATGGAGCCTAGCTTGGAAACATGGTAAAGCTTGCTTCTCTCCATGTTTCAATGCAGCCTATCTTGGATAAATGGTGCAGCATCATTCTCTCCATGTTTCAATGGAGCCTAGCTTGGACAAGTGGTGGACCTTTGTTTCTCTCTATGTTTGAATAGAGTTATCTTGGAAAAGTGGTGGACCTTGGAACAAAAACCCATGTAAAACATATCATGGGCATTACAAGTGGTGAGAAAAATACCATTCAATATATAACCTTATAGGTTGGACAAGTGGTGGACCTTAACACCCAATTATTCTTAATATAATGACATAGAGTGGATAAGTGGTGAAATTGGGACCAAACCTACTAGGGAAATAGGTTGGACAAGTGGTGGACCTTGAATGTAAACGCCCCATGTACAAAATATCACTCATGCTACTAGAAATAATTTGGTATTAAGGTCCATGTTTCGATGCAGCCTAGCTTGGAAAAGTGGTGGACCTTTGTTTCTCTCTATGTTTCAATAGATTCATCTTGGACAAGTGGTGTACCTTGGAACAAAACCCCCATGTAAATCATGTCATGGGCATTACAAGTGGTGAGAAAAAATACCATTCAAGCTATAACATTATAGGTTGGACAAGTGGTGGACCTTAACACCTAATTCCTCTTAATATAATGACATAGAGTGACAAGTGGTGAATCATGAGACCAAACCTACTAGGGATAATAGGTTGGACAAGTGGTGAACCTTGAATGTAAACCCCCCTTGTACAAAAAATTATGGGTATTGGGTATTTCAATGGAGCCTAGCAACTTGGAGGACATGGTGGAGCTTATTTCTCTCCATGTTTCAATGGAGCCTATCTAGGAGAAACAGTGGAGGTCCTTCTCTCCATGTTTCAATGAGCCTAGCTTGGACAAGTGGTGGACCTTTCTTTCTCTATATGTTTTAATAGAGTTAGCTTGGACAAGTGGTGGACCTTGGAATGAAACCCCCATGTAAAACATATCATGGGCATTTCAAGTGGTGAGAAAGGATACTATTTAAAATATAACCTTATAGGCTGGACAAGTGGTGGACTTTAACACATATTTCTTCTTCATATAAT
Source organism: Adiantum capillus-veneris (assembly GCF_014529385.1). Lineage (NCBI taxonomy): Eukaryota > Viridiplantae > Streptophyta > Polypodiopsida > Polypodiales > Pteridaceae > Adiantum > Adiantum capillus-veneris. The sequence goes on along the minus strand of NC_140936.1, from coordinate 55,367,233 downwards.
GACATAGAGTGTACAAGTGGTGAATCTTGAGACCAAACCACTCTTGCTACTAGGGATAATAGGTTGGACAAGTGGTGGACCTTGAATGTAAACCCCTCATGTACAAAATTATGGGTTTAGGGTATTTCAATGGAGCCTAGCTTGGAGACATGGTGGAGATTACTTCTCTCAATGTTTCAATGGAACCTATCTTGGAGAAATGGTGGATCATCCTTCTCTCCATGTTTCAATGGAGCCTATCTTGGACAAGTGGTGGACCTTTGCTTCTCTCTATGTTTTAATGGAGTTAGCTTGGACAAGTGGTGGGTCTTGGAACAAAACCCCTTTGTAAAACATAGCATGGACATTACAAGTGATGAGGAAAAATATCATTCAAGATATAACCTTATAGGTTGGAAAAGTGGTGATGGACCTTGAAAAGTGGTGAAGGATACCATTTAAGATATACCCTTATAGGTTGGACAAGTGGTGGACCTTAACACCCAGTTATTCTTAATATAATGACATAGAGTGGATAAGTGGTGAATCTTAAGACCAAATCACTCATGCTACTAGGTATAATACGTTAGAGAAGTGGTAGACCTTGAATGTAAACACCCCATGTACAAAATATCATGGTTTTAGGGTGTTTCAATGGAGCCTAGAATCTCGGAGACATGGTAGATCTTGATTCTTTCCATGTTTGAATGGCACCTATCTTGGAAAAATGATGGAGGTTACTTCTCTCCATACTTCAACGGAGCCTAGCTTTGACAAGTGGTGAACCTTTGCTTCTCTCTATGTTTGAATAGAGTTAGCTTGGACAAGTGGTGGACCTTTGCTTCTCTCTATGTTTGAATAGAGTTAGCTTGGACAAGTGGTGGACCTTGGAATGAAACCCCCGTGTAAAACATATCATGGGCATTTCAAGTAGTGAGAAAGGATACCATTTAAGATATAACCTTATAGGTTGGACAAGTGGTGGACCTTAATACATAGTTCTTCTTAATATAATGACATAGAGTGTACAAGTGGTGTATCTTGAGACCCAAACCACTCGTGCTACTAGGGATCCTAGCTTGGACAAGTGGTGGACCTTGGAAAAAAGTCCCCCTATAAACATAGATGAGTTTTTTCATGTTTTAATGGAAGAGAGATTCGACAAATGGTGGAGCTTGCTTATCTCCATGTGGATTTTAGAACTAGCTTGAACAAGTGGTGGAGCTTTGCTTTTTTACTCTTCATAATACAATGATGTATAGGTTGGTTACATGGTGAATCTTAAGGCCAAACCTCCCATCTTACTAGAGATGATAGGTTGGACAAGTGGTCAACCTTCTATCATTTCTCCATGCCTATAATTAGACAATTAGTAGAACTAGCATCTTTCTATATGTTGTCTAGAGCTGAGCTTGGACAAGTAGTGGACCTTGCTACTCTCTTCCCTTGGATTATTAGTTTGAAGACTCATTATATATACTTGCTTAGATCTATATAATTACTCATTAGTTAGGTTACAAGTGGGTATGTAATTTGTTAGCCTCAAGGACTTTGAATATTGAATAGTAAGAAAGTCAAGTGCTGGTTTGAAGATCTTTTGCTTATCTAAACTAGACTCTAACTCAATAATAAGTTTCATAAGTTCCACGAATTGTCCTATCTAGGCTCCAAAAGAGTCTTAATTGGTTTGTGCTAGATTCTAACTTCCTTGATGGGGTAGAATCCTAGAAAAATGAGGCACTATAAGTTTTACCTTAGCTCAAATGGATTTTTCACTTAAACTCGACTGCAATTTGGCTATCTAGTCTTTGTCTCGATGGAGTTTAACACTAGATACATAGTAGTGATATTTAAGCTTCATGTCTCTTCACTTGATCGAGATATGAGACCATACTTTCAAGGTCACCACTTGTCTTACCTAAAGACCAATGTGAGACATGGGAGCAAGAAAGCCATCCGATATTGTTTTAAGGACTATTACATAGGCAATCAATATACTTAAGTAAAGCAAAAAGACTTGGATCTTTCACAATTAATAACTTAAGTAAAGCCAAAAAGACTTGGATCTTTGACAGTTTTTTCAAACTAAAAAAAGCACAATCTCATGCTAACAAAACTATAAATCACAATTGAAAGGTTTGAACAAGAAAAAGATCAACAATCTTAATAAGAAGGATACTTTTCATTTCATTTGATGATTACAAACTAAAATAAAGTCTCTCAAGAAATTGATAAACAAAAAATGTAGGTGACTGCTTCATTATTTTGAGCAAAAATATCAAAATCTCTATTGATTGAGCTCCATCTAGTAGTATCCTTTGTAAGATCCTGCAAGAAGGAATAAAAAGAAAGATTTGTTAGATACCATGCACATGAGTGTTCAAGCATGTGTATCAAGAATATATGACATGTCACTAGTACCTTAGGGTTGCTTTCTATCCAGCCTTAGAAGATTGTTCTCAGCTTTCACCTTATTTATATAAGCCTTTGCTGTGGTTGCCTTCAAAACTCCTTTTGTGTTACACCCAATTGCCTAGCTAAAGTGGTCAATTGTGACGCCTTCATGCTTTCAATGGGTGTACGCTCCTTTGCCAAGATCTCTTGTATTTGGGCTCTTCTCATTTCATTGCGGTGGCTTGTGTCACTTGCATCTTCAATGATAGTTTCATCTCTGTCACTTTTGCAGGTGGTATTCTCTTGTAAAGAACACCTTAGCTGACCAAACATCATTTTTCTGCTTCCAATACTCCATGATTTGTTTGTATTCACTATCATTTGTCACTATAGGTTGTCCATAACGATTAGAAGCAATTAAATCACGCACATCCCTTCTCTCATCAAGCTGAATCAAGTATGGCAGTAGCTCCTCCAAGAGCATATTGTCAACCATCTTCTCAGCATCAAATTTGTGGTGGAAAAATGCAATTGTTTGCTGGTGAAATACATCCCTTGTAAGGAGAGTCATCAATAAGCACTGTTCTTTGTGGATCACATTCAAACCCCATGGCAATTTTGGCTAGAGGCTTGAACATTGCCTCAACGTTTGGATTGTCGGGTCTAAACAATTTTTGAGTTTGAGCGGTGTAGCAAACATCTTGCGACCAAATTGCAAAGAAAGGCAATGTATCCTCAGCTAAGTTGTTTAGTGCTGCAAGGATTTGATACACATTATTCCTAGTAGCTGTCGACCAAATTGCAACATTAAACCTTTGTAAAATAGTCTTCAAGAATTGGATGCAACCTGGCCTGAGTATAATATATCTTTTTGAATCCATTTGCACTGAGTTGTGGGTGAGGATGGTTGAGGGGAACGTTTCAACAATAGACCATTTAAATCCAATATAATTGTAAGCATGGATTTCTCAACATCTACGCTACATGACGTAGTACCAATTGGCAATAGCTCGTGAGTGGACTTTTCAGTCTCTTTTGATGTATGTTGCATTTTTGAAGCATCGATTTCTTGGTTCTCATTATTGGAAGCTTGCTCAAGTTGCACAACACTAGACTCTAGTATAGAAATATCATCCATCTTGGGCACTTTAGAAACCATAGAATCTATGGATTCTATAGTTGTTGACTGAACCATAGGAGCATTATCCATCCCAGTTTGTGAATCTAAGAAAACACACACACAAATGGTATCTCAAAACCACTAGAATTTTATTCACCATATTTATATGTAGAACTCCTAGTAAGAAATTTATTTAAGGTAAAGTCGTTGTTAGAATCCTTGCAACCATTTTCAGCATTCGTACACCAAACACCACTTGTCTAAAATACAATCTACTAACTCAACATTTTCCATCCTACACTTTATTAAAGATGAGTACTTAAAGTGAAAACTAAAAGCCACCCTTGTTGAGGAAACATGGATACAAGGTCCACCAAATGTCCAACCTAGACTACAAGAAAATAATTAGAGATTTGGCTTAGATTTGGATTCAAAGGCCACCACTTATTCAAGTAAGATAACTCCACTTGTTTAAGACAGTAATGTTTGAAGCCCCACCACTTGTCCAACCTAGACATTGATTAAATTTTGGTAAGATTTATCACAAATCTAGAGTAGAATCAAGATTCTATGGCCAAGGTAGTCAAATATGTTAGACAACACACAAAGCATAAGAGCACTCTAGATTCTCGTTGAGCATAAACTAAACAATAATCAAATGTTATATTCACTTGAGATTTCATCCATGAAAAATGAAAATGATGCATGTACTTGAGATTTCCATCCATGTACAATACTTTACAATGTCAAGTAAAGTTATAGTCAGCAAACAACTCTTCTCCTGCTTCAACTTGACAAATAGTCTCAATGCATACATGGCCATATTCTTCTGACTTGATGTGTGAAGAGGTGCATTTATGCCAAGGTGGCAAATTTGGATCAAATGTATAGCGTACGTTGGGACAGACATTTGTACTGTGAGAACTATTTATATAGCCCGACACGTTTCCTTCTTCTACACAACCAATAATGTATGATTGATCTTCCTCTTCTTCTATGTTTGGATCCTCTAGAAGAGAATATTTATAAGCTCTTGGAAATATTTTGCATATCTTTTTCCAGTCTTGAAATCTATACTTATGCCCTCCATAGTTTAGAATAGTCAAACCACTTTCCAGGGTAGTATGCACAAATAGCCCATAACCAGCTCCTTCAATACATGAAAGTCGCACTTCAAAATCCACACCGTTAATATGGAAAATTACATCTTTGGGAATAGGAAAAGTTGGTGTCCCAAAAGGATCTTCATGCCAATCATAGTGTGAAATACATCTAGTTTTTATATCACTTAACTCCTTTGTGTCTGCAAAAAGAAGAAAATATTATGCATAAAATAATGACAATATCAAAGAAAGATATCATTATTTTATAGTCCAATAGGTCCATTGTATGGAAGACTTAGAGTGCCTCTTACATGGTGCCTCCAAGGTTTCCAAAAAATAAAATCATTGGAAAAAAAAGGCCACTGTGTCTCCAATCTATTGCCCATTTGAAGCATAGAGAGAACCAAGGTCCACCACTTGTCCAAGCTAGACATGGAGCATTGACACAAGATCCAACACTTATCCAAGAACCCTATAGTATATGTGGTAACATGGGATGCATTGATGCAACAAAAGTAGTCTAGCCTCCTCATCCATCTCTTTTTTCTTGTAGCCTAGAGGGATTAGTTTCAAGGTCTATCACTAGTCAAAAACTACACATAGAACATTGATACAAGGTTCCACCACATGTGAAACCTATCATCTCTAGTAGCATGGATGGTTTGATATCAAGGTTCATCGCGTGTCCTACCTATACTCTATTGTAGCATATAGATTCTGGTTTGGTGGTACTACACTTGTCCAAACTTGGCTTGTTGTTGATATCTGGAGGTAATCAAGGGTCCTCCACTTGTCCAAGTTAGGCATATAAAACAATTGCAAGGTCCACCATGTGTACAACATATGATTGATTATAGCATGCATGGTCTTATTTCATGGGCAACCATCTTCTCTCCAACATGTGTCCAACCTCGGCTCCATTGAAGCATGGAGAGAAGCAAGGTCCACCACTTATCAAAGCTATTATTTTCTCCCAGTGCTTTCAAAACCCATAATACGTTGTACATGGGGGGGGGGATTCTTGTTTCAAGGTCCACCACTTGGCTAAGATTGGATCCATTGAAACATAAAGAGAAGCAAGCTCTACCATTTGTCCAAGCTAGGAGCCATTGAAACATGAAAACCCCATAATATGTTGTATACGGGGGGTGTTTTTCAAGGTCTACCACTTGTCTAAGCTATGGTCCATTGGAACATGGAGAGAAGCAAAGCTCCACCACTTTTCTAAGCTAGGATCCATTGAAACATGGAGAGAAGCAAGCTCCATTGTTTGTCTAAGCTAGGCTCCATTGGAACATGGAGAAAACAAGCTCCACCACTTGCCTATTATTGCATAGAGATTCTGGTTTGAAGGTCCACCACTTGTCCAACCTTGCCTTCATGTATGGAGATAATCAAGAGTGCAATGCTTCTCTAAGCTAGGGACATAAAAGAGTTTCAAGGTCCACTACATATACGATCTATGATGGGTTGTAGCATGGGAGGTTTCATTTTAAGGTTGACCACTTCTCCAGCTCCGCTTGTCCAACCTCAGATCCATTGAAGAATGGAGAATAAAGGTGTACCAACTCTCCAAAATAGGCAAGACAATCTCTATAAAACCCATGAATTGTTAATATATGCTATGCTGTGGAGTTTTGTTTGAAGTTCCACTCCTTATCCAAGCTACAATCCATTGAAGCATGGAACTAAGTAAGATATATCTCTAGTCCAAGATAGGATCCATTGAAACATAGAGAGAATCAAGGTCCACCACTTGTCCAAGCTATGCATGGGTAATTGATATAAGGACCACTACGTTTTCACCTATACTATGCTCTATCATGGATGGTTTCATATCCCACCAATTTTCCAACCTATTTAGTAGGTTGTATTATGGGGGTTTGGTTTCAAGGTACTTCACTTGTCTAAGGTGGGTTCCATTGAACCATGGAGAGAAACTATGTCTACCACTTGTCCGAAATATGCTCCTTTAAAACATAAAAACAAGGTCCACCACTTGTCCAAGCTAAAGTTTCTCTCCATTGAAGCATGGAGAGAAACAAGGTCTACCACCTGTCCAAAATATGCTCCATTGAAACATAAAAGCAAGGTCCACCACTTGTCCAAGCTAATATAACAAATGGGTGTTGGTTACAAGGTGTACCACACTTGTCTAAACTAGTCTTCATGCAAGGTCTACCACATGTCCAAGCTATATGAGCTTGTTTTGAAGGTCTACCACACCTCTTGAAATTAGGATCCATGTAAGGTCCACCTTTTGTCAAGCTATGCATTTAATGAGTACTAAAACTAAGTAAATTGCAGTACTTAAATACCTTTCCAAGCTCATTAAGATTTTGGTCTCTAAGGCCGGCCACCACCACATGTCTAATCTATGCTCTAATTGATTACTTATGCTAGTTCTCAAAGTCCAAACATAAGCTCCCTTCTAGCAAGGTTAGTTTAAATTTAGGCTCCAGCACCTGTCTAAGCTAGGTTCAATTTATGAAGCATCACCATTTAACCATGCTACGATCTAATGTATCATATCAAGGGGGTATTGATAAAAGGTCCAAAACTTATTGAGTTCAAGCTCTTAAGTAATTAAGTCTTTGTGAGTATTAAATGTTATAGTTTTAGTCTACAGATCCACCATTCAAAAACTCAAGTAATTTACTATTTACATTCAAACCTTGAATGCTTGAGATAAAAAATACAAACTCAATCAATACTATATAAAGCAAAATCTAACATTAAGAGTATCAAATCAGTAACAAGAAACACTAACATGCACAAGAAACTCAAAACATACGTGTCTCCATTTCCAAAAAGTCCTCCATTGACAGAGGATGGTGTTGTTGTTGTTCTTCTTCTCTTTGTGGAGAGCACTCCTCTGTAACAGGCACAATGTCGCCTGATTGCGAAGTGGATTGTTGAAGTCCAGCCCATTTTTCTATATCTTCATGAGACTTAACAAAGTCTAGCAGCATGGTCTCCACGCTTTTTGCCTCCTCCACACTATCAATTAAGCAGATAACTTCTTTTTTCTGTTGTATTCCTTCTTGTGCAACCAAGGAGCCATCACCAAAAACATCAACAAGCTTGCGGTCTTCAAAACAATATGTACGAATGTAGTGCTTGACCAAAGCTCTTTTTTTGGCCTCCAAATATTGCAAATCTGACATATCGTTATCTGCTACTTGAAGAAGAGAACAATCAATTGGCATGGGATGTTCCTCTGATCTTCTTCTCAGGTCTTCAAATGCATTGCCTTGTCCCAAGAAGGCAATAACTGTTAGGAATTGAATTGCTCCTTTGCAAGGAGCTGATGGAAAGTGATGCAATGCACCACAACAATGGTAGCTCAGATTATCTCCCATGGCGTGAAAGGCACATTGCAATTTTGTGAAGTTAGTGAAATCCACAAATGCAAGAAAGACAAATCCAGGATCTGTTGACCCTCCAGCAATAGCCAAGATCCCATCCAAAGCATTGTTAAATGTCTCCTCACTCCACTTCAAATTGCCTCCAACGTTTTTTGTCATATCTAAAACACATAAGCCAATAGGCACTTTATTATTGAAGTGGCGCATCAAGTAGAGATTGCCTTCCATTTGTAGGCTCACCACATAGATTGACCATGGCAAATCTCTAGGCTCAGTTTTCTCCTTTTGAAGGTGAATTGCCCATTGCATGTATTTTATTGCTCCATCTGGAAAAGCCATTTTCTTTGTTCCACGCGTCAAACTAGATCTGATCCATTCCTCGCATAGCATTAAAATTGTTTTATAAACAACATCATTGATGTTATACATTTTGACCACCTCCTCCCAGTCTTTACATGGTGAAGACTCATTCAAATTGTTGAAGCCTTCAAGAAGTGCATCTTGAATCAATTTGTCTTGCTTCAACTGCTTGATTCGATCATACATGTCAGTTGCATCACCATCCTTTGCACTCTTTGACAGTAAAATCTTCTCATCTCTAATCTCTTCTTGAATAGTCTTTACCTCTGATTCCTCAAGGCCACAAAGGTATCTAAATACAGTTGTTGGGGGTTTCTTATTCTCCTCTTCTAGATTTTCAATGATTTCTATCCAGCAATCATAAACTAAATCAGAGTACGTGACCATGTGTGCCTGTTTAGCAATCCAACTTGCTGCTGCACTCATTCTTGCCAATCGAAGAAAAGCCTAAAAAGAAATAGAGAAATAATTAAACTATTGAGCAAGATTTGTTAATTAAACACTATCAAAAAGACAAAGAAAATAACTTACATCCCATCCGGCACGAGATGCATGTCCCTCTGCAATTCCACTTGCTGCCTTTGGTGGTCGTCCTGAGAAGATCCATTGACTCCGTAAATGTCTCAATATTTGGCTGTAAGGTTGCTTGACATACAATGCCTGAGCCTCCTCATTTGCAATGGCAGATATAGCAGTTGCAACAAATGGAGGAGCATTCACAACAATGCGAGCCTTTCTAAATTTATACACGCTAATCAGTCTTTCAAAGATCTCTTTGTTGTTTTGTTCATTGTGAAGCAAAACTTTTGCAGCATAGATTGAATGCTGCCCATCAAGAATCCAATAATGATAATCTTTAATTTTTTGCTCCTCTACCTCTTCTACTGCCAAAGGAGTCCCCTTCTTTGATTTTGCATTTCGAACAGGCATCAAATATGCACATGCTGCAGGCTTGGTCGTACTCCGTGAAAATCCAAATAACACACTTTCAGCGTGTTTTTTATCCATAATACGTGCATTATAGTGATCAGGAGCAAGCCAACAATTTTGAATAGGGATATCAAATTCCCTATATTGGAAAGGAAAATAATTTATGTACTTATTCATTCCACCTGTATCTTTTTCTTGTCCTTTCATGGCCTCAGCTTCTAAAACATCTGGATCCACAATTCTCATCTTTGACATTGAACCCTCTGTTGATGAGGATGCCAAAGATGCCTTGTCTACATCCAAAATGGAACTAGTTCGCTTAGCTTCTACTTTCTGCACTTTTGCTTGCTTCTTTGTGGATGGTGGTCGTGAAGCTTTCACCTTTTTTCGTTGTAGTGTGGCAATGATGGAGCTTTGAAGTTGATCTGCTGTGATATTTGGATTTGATTCTGCAAACTTCCATCCTCGAGAAAACATTGTCTCTTCTTTGTTTCTAGACATGCGCTCCAATGCATATGCTCCTGGAGATAGTTGAAATTCTAGATTCATTGGAACTAGAATGTCAATGCATTCCACCTCTGGATGACTATCAACTACAGAGACAGATGCTTCCACAACTTGTCCAACATCTTCAAACAAGCTGTCATTCTCCTTTTTGGCAATAAATAGATGCACCTTATGAAATTGTGCACCCTCTATACCATGTATGTCCAAATACCATTTCCTAAGATCATTGCAAGTATAGTCAACTGAGACAGCAACCCTTGCAACCTGTTTTTTTGGAGCCATCTTTCCTGAAACAAAAAAAACCAAATGTTATTTTAACATATACTTTTTTGTAATGGATTAAGTTTGTGTGAATACAAGTTCCACCACTTGTTCAAGCTAGATCTAAGCAAGTATACATAGTGATCATTTAAGCTAGTAAACTAAGGGAAGGGAGAAGTAAGGTCCACCACTTGTCCAAGCTCAGCTCTAGACAACATGGAGAGATTCGAGGTCTACTAATTGTCTAATATAGGCTAACTATATTGAAACATAGAGAGAAGCAAAGGTCCACCACTTGTCCAATCTAGGGTCCATTGAAACATGGAGAGAAGGATGCTCCACCATTTGTCCAAAATAGGCTCCATTGAAACATGAAGAGAAGCAAGATGCACCATGTCTTTGAGATGCTAGGCTCCATTGAAATACCTTAAACCCATGATATTTTGTATATGTGGGGTTTAAATTCAAGGTCCACCACTTGTCCAACCTATTATCCCTAGTAGCATGAGTGGTTTGGTCTCAAGATTCACCACTTTTCCACTCTATGTCATTATATTAAGAAGATCTGGGTGTTAAGGTCCACCACTTGTCCAACCTATAAGGCTATATCTTAAATGGTATTATTTACCACCACTTGGAATGCACATGATGGGTTTTACATAGGGGTATGGTTCCAAGGTCCACCACTTGTCCAAGCTAACTCTATTGAAACATAGAGAGAATCAAAGGTCCACCACTTGTCCAAGCTAGGCTCCATTGAAACATGGAGAGAAGGATGCTCCACCATTTGTCCAAGCCAGGTTTGATTGAAACATGAAGAGAAGCAAGCTGCACCATGTCTCCAAAATGCTAGGCTCCATTGAAATATCTTAAACCCATGATATTTCGTACATGGGGGGTTTACATTCAAGGTCCACCACTTGTCCAACCTATTATCACTAGTAGCATGAGTGGTTTGATGTCAAGATTCACCACTTTTCCACTCTATGTCATTATATTAAGAAGATCTGGGTGTTAAGGTCCACCACTTGTCCAACCTATAAGGCTATATCTTAAAGGGTATTCTTTCTCACCACTTGGAATGACCATGATAGGTTTTACATGGGGGTTTGGTTCCAAGTTCCACCACTTGTCCAAGCTAACTCTATTGAAACATAGAGAGAAGCAAAGGTCCACCACTTGTCTAAGCTAGGGTCCATTGAAACATGGAGAGAAGGATGCTCCACCATTTGTCCAAGATAGGCTCCATTGAAACATGAAGAGAAGCAAGCTGCACCATGTCTCCAAGATGCTAAGATCCATTGAAATACCTTAAACCCACGATATTTTGTACATGGGGAGTTTACATTCAAGGTCCACCACTTGTCCAACCTATTATCTCTAGTAGCATGAGTGGTTTGGTCTCAAGATTCACCACTTTTCCACTCTATGTCATTACGTTAAGAAGATCTGGGTGTTAAGGTCGACCACTTGTCCAACCTATAAGGGTATATCTTAAAGGGTATTCTTTCTCACCACTTGAAATGTCCATGATATGTTTTACATGGGGGTTTGGCTCCAAGGTCCACCACTTGTCCAAGCTAACTCTATTGAAACATAGAGAGAAACAAAGGTCCACCACTTGTCCAAGCTAGGCTCCATTGAAACATGGAGAGAAGGATCCTCTACCATTTGTCGAAGCTAACTCTATTGAAACATGGGGGGTTTACATTCAAGGTCCACCACTTGTCCAACCTATTAACGCTAGTAGCATGAGTGGTTTGGTCTCAAGATTCACCACTTTTTCACTCTATGTCATTATATTAAGAATATTTGGGTGTTAAGGTCCACCACTTGTCCAACCTATAAGGCTATATCTTAAGGGTTATTCTTTCTCACCACTTGGAGTGACCAGCATAGGTTTTACATGGGGGTTTTGTTTCAAGGTCCACCACTTGTCCAAGCTAACTCTATTGAAACATAGAGAGAATCAAAGGTCCACCACTTGTCCAAGCTAGGGTCCATTGAAACATGGAGAGAAGGATGCTCCACCATTTGTCCAAGATACGCTCCATTGAAACATGAAGAGAAGCAAGCTACACCATGTCTCCAAGATGCTAGGCTCCATTGAAATACCTCAAACCCATGATATTTTGTACATGGGGGGTTTACATTCAAGGTCCACCACTTGTCCAACCTATTATCTCTAGTAGCATGAGTGGTTTGGTCTCAAGATTCACCATTTTTCCACTCTATGTCATTCTATTAAGAATATCTGGGTGCTAAGGTCCACCACTTGTCCAACCTATAAGGCTATATCTTAAACTTTATTCTTTCTCACCACTTGGAGTTACCAAGATAGGTTTTACATGGGAGTTTGGTTCCAAGGCCCACCACTTGTCCAAGCTAACTCTATTGAAACATAGAGAGAAGCAAAGGTCCACCACTTGTCCAAGCTAGGCTCCATTGAAACATGGAGAGAAGGATGCTCCACCATTTGTCCAAGATAGGCTCCATTGAAACATGAAGGGAAGCAATCTGCACCATGTCTCCAAGATGCTAGGCTCCATTGAAATACCTTAAACCCATGATATTTCGTACATGGGGGTTTACATTCAAGGTCCACCACTTGTCCAACCTATTATTCTTAGTAGCATGAGTGGTTTGGTCTCAAGATTTACCACTTTTCCACTCTATGTCGTTATATTATGAAGATCTAGGTTTTAAGGTCGACCACTTGTCCAACCTATAAGGCTAGATCTTAAAGGGTATTATTTCTCACCACTTGGAATGACCATGATATGTTTTACATGGGGGTTTGGTTTCAAGGTCCACCACTTGTCCAAGCTAACTCTATGGAAACATAGAGAGAAGCAAAGGTCCACCACTTGTCCAAGCTAGGCTCCACTGAAACATTTAGAGAAGGATGATCCCCCATTGGTGGAAGATAGGCTTCATTGAAACATGAAAAGAAGCAAGTTGCACCATGTCTCCAAGATTCTAGGATCCATTGAAATACCTTAAACCCACGATATTGTTTACATGTGGGGTTTAACGTCAAGGCCAGTCACTTTTCCAAGCTATTATCCCTAGTAGCATTAGTGGTTTGGTCTCAAGATTCACCACTTTTCCACTCTATGTCATTATATAAAGAAGATCTAGGTGTTAAGGTCGACCACTTGTCCAACCTATAAGGGTATATCTTAAAGGGTATTCTTTCTCACCACTTGAAATGTCCATGATATGTTTTACATAGGGGTTTGGTTCCAAGGTCCACCACTTATCCAAGCTAACTTTATTCTTCTCATAGAGAGAAGCAAAAGGTCCACCACTTGTCCAAGCTAGGCTCCATTGAAACATGGAGAGAAGGATGCTCCACCATTTGTCAAAGCTAACTCTATTGAAACATGGAAGGTTTACATTCAAGGTCCACCAGTTGTCCAACCTATTAACGCTAGTAGCATGAGGGGTTTGGTCTCAAGATTCACCACTTTTTCACTCTGTGTCATTATATTAAGAATATTTGGGTATTAAGGTCCACCACTTGTCCAACCTATAAGACTATATCTTAATGGTTATTCTTTCTGACCAATTGGAGTGACCATGAAAGGTTTTACATGGGGGTTTGGTTCCAAGGTCCACCACTTGTCCAAGCTAACTCTATTGAAACATAGAGAGAAACAAAGGTCCACCACTTGTCCAAGCTAGGGTCCATTGAAACATGGAGAGAAGGATGCTCCACCATTTGTCCAAGATAGGCTCCATTGAAACATGACGAGAAGCAAGCTACACCATGTCTCCAAGATGCTAGGCTCCATCGAAATACATTAAACCCACGATATTTTGTAGATGAGGGGTTTACATTCAAGGTCCACCACTTGTCCAAGCTATTATTGCTAGTAGCCTGAGTGGTTTGGTCTCAAGATTCACCACTTTTATTAAGAATATGTGGGTGTTAAGGTCCACCACTTGTCCAACCTATAAGGCTACATCTTAAAGGTTATTCTTTCTTACTACTTGGAGTGACCATGATAGGTTTTACATGGGGGTTTGGTTCCAAGGTCCACCACTTGTCCAAGCTAACTCTATTGAAACATAGAGAGAAGCAAAGGTCCACCCCTTGTCTAAGCTAGGGTCCATTGAAACATGGAGAGAAGGATGCTCCACCATTTGTCCAAGGTAGGCTCCATTGAAACATGAGGAGAATCAAGGTGCACCATGTCTCCAAGATGCTAGGCTCCATCGAAAAACATTAAACCCACGATATGTCGTAGATGAGGGGTTTACATTCAAGGTCCACACTTGTCCAAGCTATTATTGGTAGTAGCCTGAGTGGTTTGGTCTCAAGATTCACCACTTTTCCACTCTATGTCATTATATTAAGAATATGCGCGTGTTAAGGTCCACCACTTGTCCAACCTATAAGGCTACATCTTAAAGGTTATTCTTTATTACCACTTGGAGTGACCATGATAGGTTTTACATGGGGGTTTGGTTCCAAGGTCCACCACTTGTCCAAGCTAACTCTATTGAAACATAGAGAGAAACAAAGGTCCACCACTTGTCCAAGCTAGGGTCCATTGAAACATGGAGAGAAGGATGCTCCACCATTTGTCCAAGATAGGCTCCATTGAAACATGACGAGAAGCAAGCTGCACCATGTCTCCAAGATGCTAGGCTCCATCGAAATACATTAAACCCACGATATTTCGTAGATGAGGGGTTTACATTCAAGGTCCACCACTTGTCCAAGCTATTATTGCTAGTAGCCTGAGTGGTTTGGTCTCAAGATTCACCACTTTTATTAAGAATATGTGGGTGTTAAGGTCCACCACTTGTCCAACCTATAAGGCTACATCTTAAAGGTTATTCTTTCTTACTACTTGGAGTGACCATGATAGGTTTTACATGGGGGTTTGGTTCCAAGGTCCACCACTTGTCCAAGCTAACTCTATTGAAACATAGAGAGAAGCAAAGGTCCACCCCTTGTCTAAGCTAGGGTCCATTGAAACATGGAGAGAAGGATGCTCCACCATTTGTCCAAGGTAGGCTCCATTGAAACATGAGGAGAAGCAAGGTGCACCATGTCTCCAAGATGCTAGGCTCCATCGAAAAACATTAAACCCACGATATCTTAGATGAGGGGTTTACATTCAAGGTCCACACTTGTCCAAGCTATTATTGGCTAGTAGCCTGAGTGGTTTGGTCTCAAGATTCACCACTTTTCCACTCTATGTCATTATATTAAGAATATGCGCGTGTTAAGGTCCACCACTTGTCCAACCTATAAGGCTACATCTTAAAGGTTATTCTTTATTACCACTTGGAGTGACCATGATAGGTTTTACATGGGGGTTTGGTTCCAAGGTCCACCACTTGTCCAAGCTAACTCTATTGAAACATAGAGAGAAACAAAGGTCCACCACTTGTCCAAGCTAGGGTCCATTGAAACATGGAGAGAAGGATGCTCCACCATTTGTCCAAGATAGGCTCCATTGAAACATGACGAGAAGCAAGCTGCACCATGTCTCCAAGATGCTAGGCTCCATCGAAATACATTAAACCCACGATATTTCGTAGATGAGGGGTTTACATTCAAGGTCCACCACTTGTCCAAGCTATTATTGCTAGTAGCCTGAGTGGTTTGGTCTCAAGATTCACCACTTTTATTAAGAATATGTGGGTGTTAAGGTCCACCACTTGTCCAACCTATAAGGCTACATCTTAAAGGTTATTCTTTCTTACTACTTGGAGTGACCATGATAGGTTTTACATGGGGGTTTGGTTCCAAGGTCCACCACTTGTCCAAGCTAACTCTATTGAAACATAGAGAGAAGCAAAGGTCCACCCCTTGTCTAAGCTAGGGTCCATTGAAACATGGAGAGAAGGATGCTCCACCATTTGTCCAAGGTAGGCTCCATTGAAACATGAGGAGAAGCAAGGTGCACCATGTCTCCAAGATGCTAGGCTCCATCGAAAAACATTAAACCCACGATATGTCGTAGATGAGGGGTTTACATTCAAGGTCCACACTTGTCCAAGCTATTATTGGTAGTAGCCTGAGTGGTTTGGTCTCAAGATTCACCACTTTTCCACTCTATGTCATTATATTAAGAATATGCGCGTGTTAAGGTCCACCACTTGTCCAACCTATAAGGCTACATCTTAAAGGTTATTCTTTATTACCACTTGGAGTGACCATGATAGGTTTTACATGGGGGTTTGGTTCCAAGGTCCACCACTTGTCCAAGCTAACTCTATTGAAACATAGAGAGAAACAAAGGTCCACCACTTGTCCAAGCTAGGGTCCATTGAAACATGGAGAGAAGGATGCTCCACCATTTGTCCAAGATAGGCTCCATTGAAACATGACGAGAAGCAAGCTGCACCATGTCTCCAAGATGCTAGGCTCCATCGAAATACATTAAACCCACGATATTTCGTAGATGAGGGGTTTACATTCAAGGTCCACCACTTGTCCAAGCTATTATTGCTAGTAGCCTGAGTGGTTTGGTCTCAAGATTCACCACTTTTATTAAGAATATGTGGGTGTTAAGGTCCACCACTTGTCCAACCTATAAGGCTACATCTTAAAGGTTATTCTTTCTTACTACTTGGAGTGACCATGATAGGTTTTACATGGGGGTTTGGTTCCAAGGTCCACCACTTGTCCAAGCTAACTCTATTGAAACATAGAGAGAAGCAAAGGTCCACCCCTTGTCTAAGCTAGGGTCCATTGAAACATGGAGAGAAGGATGCTCCACCATTTGTCCAAGGTAGGCTCCATTGAAACATGAGGAGAAGCAAGGTGCACCATGTCTCCAAGATGCTAGGCTCCATCGAAAAACATTAAACCCACGATATGTCGTAGATGAGGGGTTTACATTCAAGGTCCACCACTTGTCCAAGCTATTATTGCTAGTAGCCTGAGTGGTTTGGTCTCAAGATTCACCACTTTTCCACTCTATGTCATTATATTAAGAATATGCGCGTGTTAAGGTCCACCACTTGTCCAACCTATAAGGCTACATCTTAAAGGTTATTCTTTATTACCACTTGGAGTGACCATGATAGGTTTTACATGGGGGTTTGGTTCCAAGGTCCACCACTTGTCCAAGCTAACTCTATTGAAACATAGAGAGAAACAAAGGTCCACCACTTGTCCAAGCTAGGGTCCATTGAAACATGGAGAGAAGGATGCTCCACCATTTGTCCAAGATAGGCTCCATTGAAACATGACGAGAAGCAAGCTGCACCATGTCTCCAAGATGCTAGGCTCCATCGAAATACATTAAACCCACGATATTTCGTAGATGAGGGGTTTACATTCAAGGTCCACCACTTGTCCAAGCTATTATTGCTAGTAGCCTGAGTGGTTTGGTCTCAAGATTCACCACTTTTATTAAGAATATGTGGGTGTTAAGGTCCACCACTTGTCCAACCTATAAGGCTACATCTTAAAGGTTATTCTTTCTTACTACTTGGAGTGACCATGATAGGTTTTACATGGGGGTTTGGTTCCAAGGTCCACCACTTGTCCAAGCTAACTCTATTGAAACATAGAGAGAAGCAAAGGTCCACCCCTTGTCTAAGCTAGGGTCCATTGAAACATGGAGAGAAGGATGCTCCACCATTTGTCCAAGGTAGGCTCCATTGAAACATGAGGAGAATCAAGGTGCACCATGTCTCCAAGATGCTAGGCTCCATCGAAAAACATTAAACCCACGATATTTCGTAGATGAGGGGTTTACATTCAAGGTCCACCACTTGTCCAAGCTATTATTGCTAGTAGCCTGAGTGGTTTGGTCTCAAGATTCACCACTTTTCCACTCTATGTCATTATATTAAGAATATGCGTGTGTTAAGGTCCACCACTTGTCCAACCTATAAGGCTACATCTTAAAGGTTATTCTTTATTACCACTTAGAGTGACCATGATAGGTTTTACATGGGGGTTTGCTTCCAAGGTCCACCACTTGTCCAAGCTAACTTTATTGAAACATAGAGAGAAACAAAGGTCCACCACTTGTCCAAGCTAGGGTCCATTGAAACATGGAGAGAAGGATGCTCCACCATTTGTCGAAGCTAACTCTATTGAAACATGGGGGGTTTACATTCAAGGTCCACCACTTGTCCAACCTATTAACGCTAGTAGCATGAGTGGTTTGGTCTCAAGATTCACCACTTTTTCACTCTATGTCATTATATTAAGAATATTTGGGTGTTAAGGTCCACCACTTGTCCAACCTATAAGGCTATATCTTAAAGGTTATTCTTTCTCACCACTTGGAGTGACCATGATAGGTTTTACATGGGGGTTTGTTTCAAGGTCCACCACTTGTCCAAGCTAACTCTATTGAAACATAGAGAGAATCAAAGGTCCACCACTTGTCCAAGCTAGGGTCCATTGAAACATGGAGAGAAGGATGCTCCACCATTTGTCCAAGATACGCTCCATTGAAACATGAAGAGAAGCAAGATGCACGATGTCTCCAAGATGCTAGGCTCCATCGAAATACCTCAAACCCATGATATTTTGAACATGGGGGGTTTACTTTCAAGGTCCACCACTTGTCCAAGCTATTATCGCTAGTAGCATGGTTTGGTCTCAAGATTCACCAGTTTTCCACTCTATGTCATTATATGAAGAATATCTGGGTGTTAAGGTCCACCACTTGTCCAACCTATAAGGCTATATTCTAAATGATATTTTTTTTGACCACTTGGAATGTGCATGATATGTTTTACATGGGGTTTTATTCCAAGGTCCACCACTTGTCCAAGCTAGATCTATTATATATATATTATACATACAATATTCAACTAGATTCCCTACCTATCATGTCCAGTAGCATGGATGCTCTAGCTTGAAGGTCCACCACTTGTCCAACCTATACTCTCTTATGTAAGGGAGATCTCGCTATAAATTCAAAACCTTCTCGCCTAAATTTAAAATATCCCTCCCAAATCTTAAATATCCCGCCTAAATTTTAAACTATCCCGCCCAAATTTTAAAATTCAAACTTTTTTATAAAAATTTAAATTTTACTACTTAAATTTAAAATATTCCACGCAAAATTGATTTTAAATTCAAGTTTACCACAAAAAGATATCATTATACCACCTAAATTCAAATATGCAAACCTCAAATCATTATATTGTACATAAATTCAAACAAATTCAAATTAACAAGCCTAAACTGATATTAGTTTGCATAGATATGAATTTATCACACCTAAATTATGTCACCATGTTAGAGAGAGTGGTTAGAGAATTTGAACAAGGTCCACCACTTGTCCAACCTAGATACCAAGAAGGATTGAGTGTACAAGGTATTGTTTGGAGGTCCTTATAGTCCATTGGTCTCAAGGTCCACCACTTGTGGTAAGGGTCACCAAAAAGTGTATATATTCATCCAAAGAAATACACGTATTTTTGGTCTACATGTCCTAGTTTAAACCATTTATGTCCATTAGGTGTATCACTAAACAACACTACTATTTTTGAGAAACAGAAGTTACAATCATATCTACAAATGGATTAGAGGAAAATCAGCTCAGCATACATCCAGAACTCGCTACAAGAATCGACTTTAACAGATCACGCAAGTAAGTCTTCCATTCAATTTTACTAGTATTACAATGTGTTAGTTATTTGTGATATTTATGTATGTATATATACTATGTGTGCATATCGTAATTAAGTGTAATTGTGTATCTGCATTATGTATGAGTATTACAATGAAATAACACAAATATACATACATACACATAGATAACACAGACGCACACATACATGAGCATGTATTTTCAAGAGAGAGATAGCAAATACAGAGATAGATAGAGAGAGAGAGAGATAAATAACTGTTTTTTAGAGAGAGGAGAGAGAAAGATAACAGATTTCACTGTGTTTATGTATGTGGAAGAGAGGAAGACGATGTATGGGAATATGTGCACGTATTTTCAAGAGAGAGACAACAAGATAACAGATTTCATTGTGGTTATATATGTGGAAGTGAGGAAGACGATGTGTGGGAATATGTGCATGTATTTTCAAGAGAGAGACAGCAAGATAACAGATTTCACTGTGGTTATGTATGTGGAAGAGAGGAAGACGATGTGTGGGAATATGTGTATGTGTGCGGGGATAATTTTAAACTATGTATCTCTGTCTTTTGACGAGAGAGTGTGTGTGCAAGAAGAGTTACAGAGAACCATCTTCTCTATATGGAGAAAGACAGAGAGTGAGAGAGAGAGAAATACCTGTTTTTTCTCTATTCATGAGGTGTGCAATGTCTCCTGAGAAGACTGCCCGATCCTGCCCTTCTGGAAAGCGTTGTGTACGCTGCTGTTTCTTTGTCTTGTGCGCGAACTTTCAATCCTGTGCACTCCACCTGTGTGTTGTGTACGATGCCGAGCTTGCTCCTCTACGCGCGCGTATACTCCAACTGTGTGCGATCCGTGTGCGCTTTCTGTGTTTTTGCTGCTCGCCTGCTTTCTCTGTGTGCGTTTCTCGTGCGCTCTCTGTGTGCCTAATCTTGATAGGGTTTATTAGAATGCCACGTATGCTACAAGTCCATGTTTTATCATAGGATTAAAAAAAACAAAAGCAATATAAAAAATTAACCAATTCACACGGCCAAAATTAAAGAAATCATGGTTGAAAATATGAAAAACATGCATAACTCTATACTAGGAATTCACTTTTAAAAAAATAAATCTTTGGGCGCTGCCCCTAGCCCCGCCTAGCCCCGCGGGGGCGCTGCCCCTCGACCCCGCCCGGCAGTCGCGCCCGACAACTGCCGCCCTTGACCCGGGGCGCTGCCCCGGACCCCGCCCATAACAATATCCCAAAATCAACCTCCCAAGCCCCGCCATCGAGAGCGCTATATTCCACATCCCCATCAAGAGCGCTACCCCCAAACCTCACGTGGAAGCGCTGCCTTGTCACCCCATTGTGGCATTGCCCTAAGACCCCGCATCTGGAGTGCTAAATGGGAACATTCTTCATTAGTGAAATTTTGAACATAAATTATATTAGCATATACTTAAATATAATACAAATATTAACATATTAGCTATACTACTAATTTACTATAGCAGTTCTAGATTATGTCCCATACTATATTTAAGGTGCCAAAGGTTTGGCCTTATGGTCCTAGATTTAGCCAAGTGGTCAACACATATAGGACCAAGTGCACACTGTGCCACAAAACTTGGCCACCACTTCACTTGCCAAAGTTTAGGCCACATGGTCAATCCTAACTTTCCAATGTTCTTATTATGTCACCTTTTGCCTCGTGGAAAACCTAGGCTTGTTTTCACATACTCAGGCACTTCAAGCCACAATAAATTGTCATTACTCTTCGACAACCCTTTTGTTCAAGTCTTTGAAAAAACATTGTTTAAGGCCACCCTAAACCATTTTCATTTAGGGTGTCTAAAACTAGCTTTTTGGCAATTCGAGAAGAAAATGGTCAAAGTTTTATACTTAGTTTTAACCACTTGACCAATTCAAATATTGGAAAGCAAGGTCTTGTAATACTTTTCTTTGGACATCACACATTAAAACTAGGTCCCTCACTTGTCCAAGCTATGCTCTAATACAATAAAGGGCTTTTGGTTTCAAGATGCACCACTTTCCCAACCTTGATTCCATTAAAGAAGCTAGCTCTACTTAGACATTTAATAGCAAGGTCTTGCAGCAGTTCAGATTGAACATTTTCCATGGCAGCTAGGTCCACCACTTATCTAAGCTATGCTCTAATAGAGTAAGGGGGTTTTGGTTTCAAGATCCACCACTTGTCCAAACTTGATTTG
Organism: Adiantum capillus-veneris; assembly: GCF_014529385.1. Lineage (NCBI taxonomy): Eukaryota > Viridiplantae > Streptophyta > Polypodiopsida > Polypodiales > Pteridaceae > Adiantum > Adiantum capillus-veneris. Next base: position 55,345,413 of record NC_140936.1, on the reverse strand, counting down.
GGAAGCAAGGTCCTATAATAGTTTGCTTTGGACATTCACCATTACAACTAAGTCCACCACTTCTCCAAGCTATGTTCTAATACACTAAGGAGGTTTTGGTTTCAAGGAGAACCACTTGTACGACTCTGTTTTTGGAAGTAAGGTCTTTACATAGTTCACCTTGGACCTTGGACCTTGGACATTGGATACTACAACTAAGCCCACCACTTGTCCAAGATATCCTCTATATATAGCCAAAGGGTTTGGGTTTCAAGATTCACCACTTTTCCAACCTTTCTTCCATTAAAGAAAGGAGGGGCTTTATAACTAGGTCCACCACTTGTCCAAGCTATGCTCTGATATGGAAAGGGGATTTTGGTTTCAAGGTCCACCACATGTTCAACCTTGCAAGACTCAAGGGATACTTGGACATTGGAAAGCATAGTCCTATAGTAGTTGATAGGTGGCAGTGGGTATTACAACTAGGTCCAACCTATGCTCTCATATAGCAAAGAGGCTTTGCTTTCAAGGTCCACCACTTGTCCAACCTTGCTTCCATTAAAGAAATGAGGGGCTACGTAAACATTGGCAAGCAAGGTAGCAAGGTTCTAAGGTGTTTCACCTTGGATATTGGGCATTATAACTAGGTCCACCACTTGTCCAAGCTATGCTCTGATAAAGAAAGGGGATTTTCGTTTCAAGGTCCACCATGTGTTCAACCTTTCTAATATAGAAAGGGGATTTTTGTTTCAAGGTCCACCACGTGTTCAACCTTGAAAGACTCAAGGGATACTTGGACATTCGAAAGCATAGTCTTATAGTAGTTAATAGGTGGCAGTGGGTATTAAAACTAGGTCCAACCTATGCTCTTATATAGCAAAGAGGCTTTGGTTTCAAGGTCCACCACTTGTCCAACCTTACTTCCATTAAAGAAATGAGGGGCTACGTAAACATTGGCAAGCAAGGTAGCAAAGTCCTAAGGTATTTCACCTTGGATATTGGGCATTATAACTAGGTCCACCACTTGTCCAAGCTATGCTCTGATAAAGAAAGGGGATTTTCGTTTCAAGGTCCACCATGTGTTCAACCTTTCTAATATAGAAAGGGGATTTTTGTTTCAAGGTCCACCACGTGTTCAACCTTGAAAGACTCAAGGGATACTTGGACATTGGAAAGCATAGTCTTATAGTAGTTGATAGGTGGCAGTGGGTATTAAAACTAGGTCCAACCTATGCTCTTATATAGCAAAGAGGCTTTGGTTTCAAGGTCCACCACTTGTCCAACCTTACTTCCATTAAAGAAATGAGGGGCTACGTAAACATTGGCAAGCAAGGTAGCAAAGTCCTAAGGTATTTCACCTTGGATATTGGGCATTATAACTAGGTCCACCACTTGTCCAAGCTATGCTCTGATATAGAAAGGGGATTTTTGTTTCAAGGTCCACCACGTGTTCAACCTTGAAAGACTCAAGGGATACTTGGACATTGGAAAGCATAGTCCTATAGTAGTTGATAGGTGGCAGTGGGTATTACAACTAGGTCCACCACTTGTCCAACCTATGCTCTCATATAGCAAAGAGGCTTTGGTTTCAAGGTCCACCACTTGTCCAACCTTGCTTCCATTAATATAGCAAGGAGGATTTGGTCTCAAGGTTCACCACTTGTCCAACCTATGCAAACCTTTTTCATGTTGTAGCATGATTTTTGGTTTGAAGAGTATTTTTCTATAACTATGGATTTAACAATGTAATCTTTTTACTTACAGGATGGACTTCGAATCTGGGGAGAAAGTACATATGATACTTGACAATGAAATCGTTGGTATTGGTTGTGTGTGTAGAACAGATCCAGATTCCACTTGTGGTGGTACAAAGATAGGGCTGAGAAATGTCTCCATACTAGTGGAGGAATGCTTGAAGGATGTGGTCCTACCTTTTCCTACAATGGATACTTCATCTCTCCAAGGCTCATTATGGAGTGCTGTTCGATGGTCAAAGCTTCTTTTGCAATCTTTTGTATTAAATGGGAACTTAATTGATCCACACGAAAGCTACAATGGTGATGAAGAACATGATCATTCTGATCCTCTAGTTACAGATGCAATACCTATGACAAGCCCAGAATTTGAAGCAATGATTCGAGAGTCTTGGAGAAATCAGAGGGTCCTTTTAAAAGATGACACAATGATGCAAACCATGAATGAAGGGACCATCTTATATGTATTTCCACATGATTATGTCAACTTTCAGGAACTTGGTCCTGATTGTGTGGGTGTGGGTATTGAAAGAGAAAATGCAAGCATTGATGATGTGGTTGAAGTGGGTAGCATCACTTTGCTAAAGTGGCCCATCAAGCAGACAACAATGTTGAATGGGAGCCCATTACAACGCTTTGTTCCTATTGATGGCATGCATGCTACATATGAGGATGTATCCAACGATGGCAATGTTGGAAAAAAACTTGATGGGAGTAATGTTGTCCAGTTGTCAAGGAAGAGACGATACACTTTCATGAACAGGACTCAAAAATCAAAAGCAGCACCAGCTTCGACTTTTTACCTTTCAAACAAATCAATTCAAAGGGTATCATGCATTGATTGTTGTGCACAAAAATGCTGCCAATTTGCAGATCGTGATATGGTGACAAGGTTACGACAACAATTTTGGGGAGAGTCTCAAAAATCACGCACTAATTATGTTTATGATGTTCTTTCTATATGTTATCAGAAAGATGAGAAGTCACGATACCAATTCAGGCTAAATGGCTCTATTGTTTGTTGTAGAGCATGGTATGAGCTACATGGAATACCAAAGACATCATTTTATCGATACAAGGAGAACTTTGAAAATGGTGTGCGCCAATATGTACATGGGAACACATGTACATTGAGAAGGGGACTTCAACATACTAGTTTAGCAAGAGCACTACTAAATGAGTTTGTGGAAAACAACTCTGAGAAGATGCCACATAGAAGTAGAACACTGCTAGATGGCTCAAGAGAGACTCAATTGGTGATTCCATCAACATACAAACAAGTGGATATTTTATGTGAAATCAACACGACACTTGACCAAATGGGCTATGAGAAGAAGCTATCCCAATCTTCTTTTGGTAGAATTTGGAACAAAGAGTACCCACATGTCACTTTAACAAAGACGAGTGAGTTCTCTAAGTGCAATATTTGTAGCTCAATCAAGGCAAGGTTAGAAGCTAAACCTTCTCTTGAAGAGAGAGCTCTTCTCTTGAGGGAGAGAGAAGTTCACATGGCACAACAAAAGAGTTGCAGAAGCCTATATTATGCATGGCGCACGTATTCAGAAACTCAACCACAAAAATATGTATGCATAATCCATGATAAGATGGATCAAAAGAAGACTGCCATTCCTAGATTACGCATTGTTCCCAAGGGTGTGGATTCAGGATATAATCTGCAGGTGGCATTGATTGGCATGATCACTCATGGACATGGAGAAGGTCATTACGGACACTTTGTCTTGAATGGTTTGTGGCCAGCTGATCCAAATCTTACAATTGGCTCAATTGCTAATTGTTTACATAACCTCGAGAGGATAGATAAGCATCCTCTTGGTGATCTAGTAACAAATGGACTTCCAAGGAGCAATATTTCACTACTACATGCTTTGAACTCAAGGGATGCTTTGGACTACCATAACTTGAGTGATGGAAAAGAGCCCATTGTGCAGTCGTCAGAAATTGCAGAAGAGGAATTGGGGTCAACATTTCGCAGATTGCCAGAGAACTTGTTGCTACAATTGGATAATTGTGCAGGGGAAAACAAAAATCGATACTTATTTGCCTATTTGTCAATGCTTGTTGCAAGGGGTGTTTTCAAAACCATCCAGCTGGGATTTTTAATGGTTGGGCATACACATGAGGACATAGACGCCATGTTTAGTAGGTTTTCAGAGAAGTTGAGAGTTACACAAACCTATACTTTGCCACATTTGATGGATACATTACGAAACAGCTCATCTTCATCTCCAGCTCCATTTTTTCTCACAAAGATCCCCGATTTCAAGCAATATTGTGATGGCTATCTTTGTGATGGACAAGACATACTTGTTGGACATTCCAAACCGCTTCAGTTCAGGTTCTTTATGCAGGATGAGACACCAATGATGCAATATAAGGCACATGTAGGTGTATCAAGTTGGAGTGGAAGTATTCGCCTTTGGAAAACAGAGACACAGAAGGCAAGCCAATGTTACCACATGGAGATCCACCTCTAGTACAAATGGCGGAGTATGTCAAGGCCCACGAAGAAGTCATTTTGGGGCTAAAGAACTATATAAAATTTTGGAAAAATTTAGGGAATGGTTCAAGTATTCCGCGATATTATAGACCCGTGATAGATTATTGGAGTAAGGTAATTGAAGAGATTGGAAAAGCAATCATATCAGAGGGAGTCTTGTATGAAATGTTTTGGCCAAAAACTCAAGAATATTCTCACCTACAAATCACTACACTGAATTTGCAACAAGGAGCAGAAAGATTCCTAGGCCTTGAAGAGTTGAACGATCATTTTTGTGGGCCTCAACGAGATAGGCCAAGGGAAGAGTTTGACCCTATGTCTGATGTGCACCAAGGTGACTTTCTTATGCTTGTTCCGAGTGACACAGAAATCTATCCAGTGTGGCTTGCAATGGCTTTATCTGACATTGATAATGAGCCTACATCACCAAACTACAGAAAACTCTTGATTCAATATTGGGCACCTTGCGCGAGAAAAAGTGGGATGACAGATACTCAAGCTTACAGTAATTGTTGGAAGGGTTATTGGGCTGTCAACTATAAGGACCCACAAGTGTGGGAAACTATAGATGCAATTGTTTGGTCCTGGAGACCCAACAAAGAAGGACCATTTTCTAGAATAAAGATTCCAGAAAGACATGCTCTAAAAGCCAAAGAAGGCCTCACTCGTGCACATCAGCCACACTTGGATCAAAGTTCAGATATGGTATCAAATGTGGAGTAGAATTATGTGGAGCTTCTATTGTGACTATACTAGTCAATTTGTAAACAAAATCTTTTTTGTATCTTCCTTTGTTTTATGTAATTTATAGTTATTATTCAAATCCATGTGTTGTACATCCTCTTGACTTTTGGTGTTTATCAACACCACAATCCTATGAGATTTTCACTTTATTTACTAGCCACACACCTCAATTTTTCCCACTTTAAGTGGAAAATTCCCAAATTACATGAATTCGGTCGATTTGGAGATTCCCATAATGTGAGATTTTTACCAAAATACCTAATATGGTCTTAAGCGTTCTGAAGTGCAAAAAGCAATAAAGCATGAGTGGTACAGAAGATATTGGCTGGCCAAAGAAGATTGGAAGAATGCGAAGAAAGCAGCGTGCGAGAATCTTGACAAGTGGAAGCAACAAAAGGAGGCAGCCAAGGCACGAGTAGAGACAGGGAGCTCGCACCACTTAGGGAGCGGCAGGTGGGCATCATTTGAGGCCGATTTTGTAAGTGTTTTTGCATTGCTCTTTAGGTTTCATAGTTTAGGGTTTAGGGGTTTTTAAATTCTAAAATAATGGATTCTTTGTATGTTTTGAACAGTGGTTGATGACAGGACGTGACCCCACAACATTCGAGCGCGAGTACGTAGGCAGGAAGGGCTTAAACGCCCGGATGGACATTCTGAGTTCTCATGGCGGCATGGTTAGTATTAGGGTTTACTCTTTTCTATTTGTTGTATTTTTTTGTAAATTATATGTTTATACTTACAGAAAGCTGTCTTATTGTTTTTTTTTGTAGAATCCAACAGATACGCCTCTTGGATGCGATGAGACGTCTAATTAGACGACGTCAGTCTAGCCGTAGCTAGATAGCATTAGTTTCCTTTTGTCATAGCATATGTATCATGAGATGACGTGTATACGTATTTTTGTAACTATTGAAAAACCCTGTATATTTTCTCAATAATGACAATGGTGTTGTAACTATTACATTTGCAAAGCTTAACAATCAAGTAATTTTGCCTATGATGTGTACAATTGTCATTGATTTACTTTTATCAATTTACTTTTGTCAGTTTTGTATCTTTATTCTGCAAACAATACTATGGATGATGGAGTTAATGGTTTTATTGTCTTGAGGGTGACTACTTTGGGTCTATACCTAAGCTTGCACTTGCTTTCAAAGGTGAATCTGGGCTTATCTTGGATTCATTTAGGTTTACTCTATTATTGAAACATTCAATATGGTTGATGGGTGGCAGGGCATTTGATGCCTTGTCACCCAAAAAAATTAATCTCGGGCGTTGCTATATAAGGCTCTGCACCGTCGCTATAGGTGGCCAGTAAGCGTCGCTATATAGCAATGCATGTAGTGATGTCCATAGCGACGTTCCCGTATCGACACTATAAGCGACGGTCTTAGTGACACCAAGGAGTATAAAAACCCAATGTATTTTCGTTGCTAAAAACGTCACAAGTGCCCACAACCTCTTGTAGTGGCCCAAGGGGCTATTTAATGGGAGGTTGGGAGGTTCATTCTCAGGCAGTCCCACAGGGGGCTTTACAAAGGATGTGATGTAAGTGATATAGATGTGGCTATAGATTCAAGGGGTGCCACAAATATGTGGCAAATCATATCAATGATTGTGACAAGATCTTGTCAAGGCTGGAAGAAGTGAACCTTACCTTGTTTGGGCAAAAGTCAGTGTTTGGTGTGAATGAAGTTCTTATTGTGGGACATATGTGTGGGCCATATGGTAGAAGACGTTGTCTAAAAAAGATGGATGTGATTCAAAGAATGAAAGATATATGTATTAGTGTGATTGAAGTTCGAAGGTTCTTGGGTTATTATCTAGATTCCACATTATGCACATGTGGTAGAACCTTTGTATCAACTCTTCAGAAAGAACAAAAAATTCCAATGAGAAGAAATGCATACACATGCTATGAGGAAATTAAAGAAGTTGTTGCTTATGTTGCCGACTTTGAGGAAGTAAACTATGAATGTGCAAGACATGTGATTGTGATAGTGGATACTAGCCCCATAGGAATCGGATGGGTGATTGGCCAAGATGATGAAGATGGTAAGCGATATGTAACCTATCAAATGTATTCTAATATACGTCATTGTGATGGGTTGCACCCTACATACCCACTAGCTATGCATTATAAGTGGGTAGTAGATCTAGTTACAATGCCATTGGGCTTGTAGAAATGAGATACATAGTGCTTGCACAAGAAGATTTAACTAACCATGTTGAAGGTTGTCCTCTAAGAACAAAAAGCACAGAAGGGATATGTAAGTTCCTCTTAGATGATGTGATTAGCCTTTATGGATGTGTTGGGAAAATAACAGCTCACATGGATGAGTTGGATGTTGACAAAGCCAGGGAGTTTTTCTCTAGGTTGGGCATTAAACTCGCTATCACTATTGCATACAATCCTGAAGGGAATGGTAAATCAAAGCATGGGAATCCTCCTATCATTAAAGCTTTGGCTAAGACTTGTAAGGAAATTGGGAGAGTAGCCTAAGCTATTTCCTTATTCTTTATCGGTTAATCATACAGCTCATATCTTAGTTACTGGTTATATGCCATTTGCGTATATGCATGGTCAGAAACCTGTAATGCTAATTAAGGATGTAATTCCCACATGGAATGTATTACCTTGGGAAGATGGAATGAATAGAGAAGACCTTCTTGCTTTGCGTATACAACATTAGAAAGAAAGCCTCAAGATATTGAGATTACAATAGCACGATTAAAAGAGGCAAGGTTAAAGAATGACCGATTTGATAAGAGGTACAGGCTCATACCTAAAGCTATTGAGGAAGGTGATTGGGTGTGTTGTTGTATGATAGTAGTCTTGACAAACAACATTCAACAATAAGAAATCTTTCTAAAATAAGGCTTGGTTCTTATGTGGTTAAGCATGTACATGGGAATGCAACTTACACCTTGCATGAGCTGGATGGGACGGAAATGAAGATTCCCATTACAGGGAAAATAATCAAAGTGTTCAAAAGAAGAGATGATACATATCCCTTTTATTCATAGGGAAGTCCAAATAAGGACTTCCCTATGAATAAAAGAGAGGACAATGCTTTAGAATTCATTGAAAGTGATGATGAAATTGACATGTATGTTGACTTAAATGAAAAATGAACCTGCAAAAGATATGTGTGGCACATGCCGAAGGATGTGCAGGTTTAGAGGGGGTGGATGTCATGTCGTGGCATGTGCATAATGTGAAGCTAAATATATCTACCTCGTTCTTAATGCTTTGTTATGTGGGACCAAGTGCTATAATGTACATAGTGTCATACATGCAAAAACAGATGCCATGGTTGCAGTCGTGTACATACCTTGCTCGAAAGAAGAGGCCCTGTACGTGGCATTGGTGCATGTTTTATCACATTAACATATGCCTAATTTGATTTAGAAATGTACAACTTTCAAGTGTTTCGAAGTGGCACGCTTCTTTTGCCTAGAAAGTTCAATCCGGACAATCTCGGCCAAAAGTAGAAAGTTTCATGCGCTAGCATAAGAGATGCATCTAGAGTGCTTTCCAAGTGGAAAAATAAGTTTAAGATGAAACTTTGATCCCAATGGTATTTTTCCACAATTATAGGGATTCCTCCCAACTTGTTTGGGCTTTTAACAAGCAAAAAAAGAACATTTTTGGGCCAAAAATGGTTATAAAATAGTTTTAAATGGTCAAAAATGGCTCAAAATGCCACATCACTCATGGTTCCGTGACTATTGAGGGATGAAGGAACATTTAGAAGGAAGATATCATCACTTTGTGCTCCTATGTGAAGGGATACTTAGCCTACATCTATAGTGTGCTAATGCAGTCCCGTGCTATTCCAATCCTATATTCAAGGTTGTGAGGCCACCATTTAAGGTTTCCCCTCTTCAAATACTTACTTAGGATTTTCTAATGAAGTATTAAATATTTATTAAATGGCTACAATGGAGAATTGAGGCATTTGTTTAGGGTTTTTATCAGGGCGAAAGAGCACTGCAACTGTGCAATTGGGAGCGAAGGTACACCAAATAATCACACACACAAGAGTCTTGTTGATCTTGGTTCTTTTTCAAAGTGAAGCTTTCATGGCTGGTTTTTTCTCTTTTTTTGTTTGTTTTTAGCTTCAAATCTTCCACAACTCACTTGATTTTTCTACGAATCCTCACAGTCAGAGGCCTGACACTTTCCTTGCCGCACTCCACACTTCTTGACACTACAATGGCTTGGTATATCCTATGCATGTATATGAGTTTCAATACGGCATGGTCTTGGTTTTGTTGCTATCATGCTTTGAGCAAGAGACAAGACGCGTCTCCTTTGTAGGTGAGCTCCACCATGTTCAAGAGATAGAGCATTTAGTTGTGCAGAAGTGGCAGTAGACTCTGTAGAGACATAGATAGAGTGGCAGTGCTCTAGTGAGACATAGCAAGTGTTATTGGAGTCTGTGCAGGCAGAGGTAGAGCGGTTTTACTCCTTACAGACACGGGTAGAGATTATGGACATGGAGTTCTTTGATATGCTCATACTAGAGGCTGATGAGTTTGTGCCATGACGCACAGTTTTGTCTATGGGTGAGAGGGGTGTAGCCATCCCAGTGTCAACGTTGACACATCCATATGCAATCAGTATTAATGATGCACTCATGATGTAGTACATGCAGATAGCGTAGGGGAGGCTTTTGCGTAGATTTGATCAACATTCGAGCGTCTCATGTATGACCTACTAGTGTCGATTTTAGCAGCTACAATGGGAGCATTTGTAGCAAGGATTGTCAATCGTACGGTGATTGATATTAGCATGATGCATAGAGGACTTTTGCAGACCATACAAAGTTGTCTATGGGATTTACATACAAGCTCTAGCGTGGATACGCACGCTCGCCTATCACTACAACGGATCCTATTGCATGTAGATTAACTAAGTTAAGTCGAGTCACTCATGCTGGAAAAGATGAGCATAAGTGTAAAAGTCTATTAACTTAATCATGGTGGAGTGACATAGAGTCAAACACTCACTCACAATTCATAGTAAGATGAGAGCACCTATCCTTGACATATGCTACTAAGTATTCCAAAAATAAGCATATCCCACTGGGTTTTTTCCTTTGGTCTGCAGAAGTCTGGCTGGCAATGGTTTTTCTCCCGCAAGGTCCTGAGATCATCTGCATATCCAAATAAGCTATAAGTCAAGGAGATGTCGAATAGGGGTGTTTCTCCTTGTGCCCCTTGTAAAACTACAAGATTTACCCCTATTATACCTAGTCAAATAGCTAGGTGTTAAAAATGACGTAAAAGAGTTATTAGGGGTGGTCAGATAGTTGGGCCTTTTGAGAGATGGAGAGTCATCATCTTTGATACAAGGTTTGAGCAGTCCAGTGGAAATCTTGACTCCCTTATAGTTGGCATATGTGGTGAGATAAGTGCCAAGCTCTTCAGATTTTAGTTCCTTAAGAATGTCTAGCATCAGGTTTCTAAAGGCATTGAAAGCAATTTGTGCGACTACAAGGGACTAAGCTTGCCCACCTAGCCAAGAGAAAATTAACATTAAATGGAAATCAATTGGTTTTTTTGGAAACAAATGTTCCAAATGGTTGAGAATGTACCAAATTGCATGATCAAACCACATACCGATGGATTCACAGGAAGCCTTAGCACTAGACTTGTAACGAACCACAAAATTGGCTGAAGCCACAAAAATGGCTCACATCAGGATTCTAGTAAATGAAACATAACTTTTGTATATGACATCAAAATTTCATGAAACTTCTTAATTATGGGTTCAAGATATGAAAATGTTTCTAAATACACAATTAACATGAAAAGCTCAAAAATAAAATTAAAATTACTTTTTTAAAATTAGTAAATTTTACGAAAAACTGCACTTCAACACTTAACTTGGAGAAGTAAAAAATGTTGGCAGTCTTTGTATACGGGTTAAAAAAGCTTGCTACATCTATCACATATCTATTGAGGGATTTTTCAAAGAAGTTTGGGCCTGCTTAACAATGATTTGATTTACTTTCAAAAGAAAATAGATAATTTTTGTCCATCCGCACAAGTTAGTTGTAGAAGATGGCAATGGAAAGACACCTTTAGACTTTCATTTAGCTCTGTACTATTTTTTATCAACTCATATTGAGTTGGTCATAATTCCCTGAAACCAATAGTGTTAACAAATTTTTTACAAAAGTCTCAAAAAGCCACAAAAGTGGATGATTGTTTACAAGACTAGTGTTAGGGTCAAGGAATTTATAGGCACACTTTATGTAAGTCAAAAGATATTCCAAATAGACTCAGTGTAGAAGTCGGGGTTGCTTTTGGCAAACTCCATATTCCCTTTATTGTGGATGTACAAGCCGTCATGGAACATTTAGTATGATATCAATAAAGTTGAGGTTAAAGGAGCTTTGATGAGTTCCCCTTTATTCAAAATTGTCCACCTTTTAGTACTTTGAGTCTGCAATCTTCCACGATAGATGCCAGAAGATTGGCTAGATAAACCCATGTTTCACTTAGTCTTGGGGGTGCACTATGTAATCATGTTAATGTATAACGTGAGTTCAAAAGGAGGGGTTTTGAAATGCAAAAATTTTAGACAATTTAACAAAAATATATTAAAATAAGGGGGTTCTATATTCAATTCTGGGAAAAAAAATCCTAAAATAAGGGGTCATTTTATTCATCCAGACATGTTAAAAGAGGAGTTTTTTTAATACCTCGCGAACGCATGTTATATAGGGGGTATTAAACGGTAAACCCCCCGAATACTTAGTATAGGTGTTGAAAAGGCTTTGTTGGGGAGAATCCATAATTGATGGTCTACTGCAAAAGACTCCGCTTCAATCTACCTGACTGGCAAGAAAAGGAAGACTTTAGAGACTTTAGGAACAATTTCAAGGAGGGTAGAGTCACTGAGGGTACGAAGATTGCTTTGGAATTCTTTAACAGCCTCTAGAGCAGCATTGTCTCTACAGAATAGGCCACTTGTTTGTGGGACAACAATGGTAGCCGGAGTGATAATAAAAGTTGGGTTAAGTCTACACAATTTTTAAATAAAAACAAAAACAGGGAGTTGCGCTACATATTGGGAAATCATAGTAACTCCATCTTCTGAGAATAATATGGCCTAAAAGGAACCATATAAAGTATTTTTTAGTCAAAGAAAATCACTTTGGTTTATTCCTAACTATAGTAGTCAACAAGATATACTCTGAGTAAGCAAGTAAAGGCAAAAAAGTACTTTTCTATATGTAGGAACATAAAGTAAGTTTTCTAAGTGCTTTATGTCCTAATTACTATGTTGGTGCAGATAACAATATAAGACGTCAGTTTATTGCCCAAGTTTTGAGAGATTAGTATAAGTGCCCTAGGAGATGCAACATTATGTATCTATCAACAAACAATAAAGCACCATATGTGCATTTCGATTGCTCCATATGAAGACCGCTTGCTAAAAAACCCAAAATGGTAGTGGGCCAACCCATATCACCTTAAGCCAATAATATCAAGTACGCGACCAATGTTCTTCAAAAACTATTTTAGCAACCAATGAAAAGAAGGAGAATATTGGAAATCTCTCGATTTTAGTGAAAGTTTTTGGGTTTTTAACTAGTTTTTACATTAAAATCCTCTAAATTTAGCCGGTTTTCATCAAGATGGCCCTCCAAACTAGGCGGGAATTTCCTATTTTTGCACTTTACAAATATATTGATGGCCAATTTTTTGTGAACAATGTCCGCTATACACCCTTCATGAGAGTGAGAACCAGGGTTTATAATTGATAGGCATAGTAGACAACATCTACGATAGGCAATTTACCATGCCCGTTACCTATGCTTTGTGCATAGAGACCATAATTTCTCATAACTTTTAGGGTACAACTATAAAATATGTCAAGCAATTCTTAGCATATCAAATGGCATGAGATTTTTCAAAAAGCATCTATTTTGACATGCAAAATAGCCACCGAAACAAACAGATGGCAATTTTAGGGCCACACAATCCATCATATAACTCAAAAAGCATTGCTCGTCATCAAACCAAGGGGGATCGAGCTGCAATTGCTCAATCTATACCCCAATGCACACATCAACTACGTTTTAAAAAAATTTATCATTTGCGAATTGCAGGGAATACCAAAACAAACGATAGTGTAAAAAAGAAAAACCCACTTATCATCATGAATATGGCACCAACCTGTGACGGCTATTTTATGTTGAATTAACTCCATTATGCTTTAGCTCAACTTGCTAACAAAGGGGAGTTAGCCAAGTTCTCTTCTGATGATTTTAGGAACGGGTTACTTTTAAACAAACTGCACATATGAGGATTCCTTTGGGATCAAGAGCAAAAGCATAAAATATATCATTGATAGGCTGTGAATGACAAACACACACACACACACACACACACACACACACAATCACGTACGCACGCACGCGTGCGCGCACACACACACACACACACACACAGTACTGGTATTGGTACTACTACTGGTACTGATACTGCTATACTGCTATACTTGACCGGTATTGTGCTGGTACTGTATATAGTGGTACGAGTACTAGTACTTACTGGTAATACTAAAATATATTGTGATTGATACTGGTGTTTTACTGGTACTGGTACTGGTACTGAGACACATACACAGGGTATTGGTACTGGTAGTACTGGTACTGGCACTACTACTATTGGCTGATACTATTATATTAGACTGGTAGTACTAGTACTGTATATACTGGTACTGGTACTGGTACTTACTTACTACTAGACTATACTGGTACTGGTACTGGTGCTGGTACTGATACTGATACTGATACTGATACTGATACTGACAGTGCAGCAGTAATCTTTCACTACACTCACTCATTTTTCCAAAACACACACACGCAAATATGCCAAGGCTAAGTGAGAGGAAAGGCATCCCTCACCTTTTATATTGTTTGAGGTATGTAGCAGCATTAAACCAAAGCGGAGAGGATCCCACCATTCATGCCTCAAGGATCAAATCATTACCCAAGGCAACCAGCTATGAAGTGTAAGGTTAGTAGGGAGATAGCTTTAGCAATGCTTGTGCAATACCTTAGAGAGAGAAAACCAGAAGCCAATAGTGTGCAGACCCTCAGGAACAGGCGGGTGAAGGAGTGGCGGGAGCCCCTTATTACATAGTTACCATAGCCGGTCCAAGTCCAGAGACATATAGTGCGCCAGGGGACTCGAGGCTCCAGCCGCCTGAGAGCATTACTTAGATTGTAGAGGTAAGTGAAGGGGCGATCGAGTGGTACAGTAGGAGGGTAAACTCTCATTAAGACGCTGAGTTGGGATACAAGAGCGGCTATAAAAGCCTTGGTACTGTTCAAGTTTTTTTTTCAAATGTGTGTGTGCGGTGCGGTGCGGTGCAGTGCATGCGGGGAAGGGGATCAAAAGTAAGACCGTGTTGTGTGGGTGGAGCAACCTCCAAGAAGTGAGAGAGGATCTCCTTATTCTTTGATATATCAAGAATAAGGTTAGTGTATGTACATACAGTGGGACGGTCACGCACTGGACATGCGGCCCTAAGCAAAGGTGCAATGTCTTTACCCCAACAATATTATTGAGTGTCCGATGCAAATTAAGGTTTTCACTAGAATGATGGGCAAATATGCAAGCCAAGGGTTAAAAACATGCAATTCAGGTAAAAAAGAGCCCTAATAGTCCTAAGTGTGTCCACACACTAGTACCATAATATGATAACAAGTTTCCCACGGTGAACATAACATGGCCTTCTGGCCTTTTGTAAAAAGATCACTAGGGTTGTTCTACGCATGTACCTAAGCTAACAAGTCCCCCCCTTGGGAGGGGGTGGTACACCGTACGGTGTGTGTGTGTGTGTGTGTGTGTGTGTGTGTGTGTGTGTTCACACATAGCCACAACACGAAAAAAAAATCTAATGCCTTCAAGTTTAGAGATCTTCTGCACAAAGATCCTTCTCCATGCTCGATACTCTCCAGATTCTCCAAGATCCCCTATTTTTGTAGAGATGCCAAGCTACCTCTCAGGGTTCCCTTGAATCTCAAGCAGGGCTGCACATGTTGAGGAAGCCAAACTCTGTCGAGTTTCCTCCGATACACCTTCTCTTTGCCGGATCTAGTCTGAGCTCGATCCTCAAGCTCACATGGCCGATGCCATAACTAACGAGCTCACCGTGAGGCCCGGATCTACCCCACCGTAGCTCTGATACCACTTGTGAGTGCACTCGTCGCGCGAGTGCTTGTGTGCGCGGTGCGGTCTGTGTGAGGAAGGGGAGAAACAAGACCGTGTTGTGTGGGTGGAGCAACCTCCAAGAAGTGAGAGAGGAGCTCCTTATTCTTTGATATATCAAGAATAAGGTTAGTGTATGTACACATGGTGGCAAAGGTGCAATGTCTTTACCCCAACACTATTATCCAGTGTCCAATGCAAATTAAGGTTTTCCCTAGAATGATGGGCAAATATACAAGCCAAGGGTTAAAAACCTTAAAGTGAGTGAAAAAAGAGCCCTTATAGTCCTAAGTATGTCCACACACATCACTACCATACTATGATAACAAGTCCCCCCTTGGGAGTGGTACGGTGAACATGACATGGCCTTTTGGCCTTTTGTAAAAATATCACTAGGGTTGTTCTACGCATGTACCTAAGCCAAGCTGACCTCTCTGACAGAGAGTCTTTCATTGGCATAATAATAATGGACCTTGATGTGCTTTGTGCAAGCATGGAGCATTGGCTCCTTGCCAAAGCACTCTCGCTCTATTAATGAAGATAGTGGTGGCAAACTATATTAGTTGTCCAATAACCAAATCAATGAAAAGGAGTATGAGCCAAAAGCACTTAATAGTAGTTGTGACAGTTTCCTATGCTCAACCTCACAACTAGAAGTGGCTAGTATAGGCTCCTTCTCACTCAGCCTCAGGACTAAGTAACAAGGGGTCTTTAATGAAGACCCTATCATGGGATCCATGGCAAGGGAGTGTGCGCACAAAAGCAGAGGTAAGCTCGGCCGTCCGATTTTAAACGGACGTGTCCGAGTTTACTTTTGTCTGCGTGAGTTTACCATATAGGGTTTATTTTGTGCCTTGATGGCAACAAAATGCACACACCTGCGTGGTTATCTCATCTCGTTGCCATGGCTCAAGTTGTGAGTTCGAGTCGTCAGCCGAACGTTGACCCTGCATTTTTGTTGACTGTCGATCGCCCTCGAGATGCGTGCGTGTCACCTCTGCCGTCAATCTCATGACGAGGTCTTCGTTAAAGACCTCGTGTTCTTTAGTCTTGTGGCTCACTCAGCAATGCTCCTTTAGGGTGAGCTTTTATAAACAAAAAATAAAATATAATCATCAAGATTTTTTAGCGTCAAATAATATAAATTATATCAAGTAGTGGTTAAACATTATGAGTTTAATAGCTAAATTTAAGTTAGTTGTCAAAGAGGTAAGTATGCACTTCATCAGATTCATGTGCACTTTTAGACCTTGCCTGCCTGCTTAGAGGTCGACATCTCATTTTTGCGCATACGTAATTTTTTTCCCCTCCTTTTGATGTGACTATAACTTTGGGTAATTATGCTTATATACCGTACATAAAATTTATGCCTAGGGTGAAAATTGATTTGCATGAAATGATCATGCAAAAATATGTGGAAATATACTGGATGGTGTCTATTACAATTTTGAGTTACTTTCCTAGTAAGCTAGTGAGTTTCCTTTCTAGTGGACGCACAAATAACTACCATTGTCCTCTTCAATCCTCAACACCTAAAGGGCATGGATGGAAAGAGATGGGATCCGCGGTGGGGGTCGAAAGGGGGATTCTCAAAGCGAATGGAGGGTGGAAAAAAATAGATGGCCATCGCAAGCAAGGGGACTCGAACCCTCACCACCGTCGTGAGAGCCCAATGCACTAACCACTATGCCCACGACGGACACGTTGACATGTGGACAAAGCATAAAATGATAAATAAACTTGGACAGACTCCCCGCTTGTCCAAGTGTACTATATTTTGTCCTAATTTACCCTTGAAATCAAGGGCTGTGCGTGCCTTGATCTCCGCCTCCTAGTTTGCTTGCCATTGATCCCACCGCTCCATCTTTGTTAAAAGCTTCGTGTCCTTTAATGTTGAGACTCTTCAATGGCAATTATTTTTTACGACACATTAGAGTGGGGCTTCATTGCAACACGCATGCAACTGTGACAACCCTTGCATGAGAAAAAGAAAGATATGTTGCAATAATCTTTAAGATAGGTTGAAATGGATAGATAAACAAAAAACATAAATAGTTCATAAATATCAAGAAAAGATATATGAAAATAAATAAAAGATAGATAGATAGGCTTTAGGTATATATAGAAAGAATCTAATTTGTATAGACATGTACGTACTAATGAAAGTAGGTTGAAATGGATGGATAAACAAGAAACATAAATACTTCATAAATACCAAGACAAGATATGTGAAAGTTTAAAGACGTAGCAATATAGATAGATAAGTTGAATAGCAAATCAAAAAATAAGTAGACAAACTCATAGATAGATATAAAGCAAAAAATGCTGTAGTTTAGTGTTGCCTAGGCTTTATTGATGAATAGATAGATGAAAAAAGACACGCATAGATAATAAACAAAAAGACAGGCAGATAAATAAAGAGATGCTAAAGATTGAGGGAGATATAAATAGATGGATATATAAGCAAAAGAACGATAAGAGATAAATAGATAAACCAACAGATATAAATCCATCATAATAAATATTGCACACGAAATGTAGAATAAAATTTTAAAAGAGAGATATTATCAAAATGTTGATTATATAGCATTTGATCAAATCTTATTTTATCCAAAGTTTGGTCAACTTGATTGACTGTCCTCATATTATTCAAATTTATGTAAATTATATGGGATTATTTGACTGAATGGTAATTTGAGACAAATAATACAACATAGCTAGTATTTTTCTTTTATTTAGAGTCGAGAACCACTCTAGTCTAACATTTTCTCCCATTATTGATCCATTTTTATGTTGGATTGAAACTCCATTTGAGTTTAATCCTATTATATGATGCTTCCTTTCCCTCATTTTATTTACATTTCATTTTTATTTTTCATGGCAATCTGCTTTGTGTTTGTAGGAAGGCTGTTGTGGACTTTCACTATCCTTGACTATAATTATTGAAAATCGCAAATTTAAAAAGTATGTTTCTCTAAAAAGATAAACAAGGTGAAGGTTCACTTGGACATTCTAAAACATTAAAAAGAAAAGGAAATCAAGTACTTGAAGGGCATGAAATGAAGGGACCTTTTCACAAACTAAAATAAAAAGAGATTTCAATGCTTCACACTAAAAGATATGTCCCATCTGTATAGGAAATAATAAAATATCAAATATCTACCTAACTCCTGTATTTTAAAAACAATTGCTATCATATTGAAGTATTATGTTTTTTTCGAAAATAAGTGTACCAAATTACTAAAATGACCTATTTAGCATAAAAATTAATGAATAAAAAACTGTTTGGAAGCATTGTAAGAAATTGATTAAAAAAACAAAGTGAAAGAAGATGAGAAAGATTGTGTGTGACCCAATATTCAATGCCGCTCTTCAAAAACCCTAGGCACGTAAATGTCAACACCCTCTCACAAGAGGCTACAAGAAATAGTAAGAGATACCATTAGCTTACCATGTGGCACTAATCAGCAAGCTTTATCCAATGGTCCACAATTGCATCCAAAATGCGACTTTACTAAGCACACCTTATGCAATCCAATATAGGACTAGATGCTTGCATGTTCATAATATAGTGAACACACAAGTCATTTGTCTCACACAACCCTAGTAGTTTGTTTGTTCTAGGCTTCAAGTGGTCACTCATCAAAAGTTCCCTTTATCAAGTGCCTTCAAGAGACTATTGATAGTACCCTTATTTACACGATATATTTACACTATGGGTGTCTTTTAAAAACCGTAACCCTCCTCTAAAGTATACAAATTTATAGTAGATATAATCCTCTCCAATAACCCATGTGATATGGTACATGTTCTGAAGAGTGACCGCCCTACGCTTCCAATGGGCAAAGTTCGTTAAGCTTTTAAAGAACTCGAGTGATGCTACCGTATAAACAGTGTTCCCAAATAATAAAACCTGGATTATCAATTTTTTCAAACACTTGTACGCTTCACATACCTCAATGTTCTTGAAATTTAAGGCCACCATTAGCAAGCTAGATGCTTCACAACCACACTTGATGTTCTTTATTCCACAAAATGGTTCCTCTTTACCACTTGATACTATTTGGAAGCGAGAATAAGTAGTGTTGAAGATTGCTTCCTATCACCTTGAAGGTGAAGCCTCAATATGCACCAAGCAAAGAATGTCAAGCTTAGCCACATGGTGTAGTAAGGACAGAATACTAATGCTAAAGAAATTTTTTTGTAGCAATATGGGCATTCCCGCTCGTGATATTACAAGAGAGCATGCGTGAGCAACTACCAAGGTCGTCTCGCTGCACTCAAACCCATGAACGGGGTTACGAAAGAAAAGTACTCAACCAACCAAGCTAGGTTGGACCTAATGCTAAAGAATTTTAACCTAGCATCTGCGACAAAATAAGCAAAGAATCCCTCTTAAGCAAAGTACGGTGGGGGTGGGGTGGGGTGTGTGGGTGGGGTAGAGAGGGAGAGGAATCATTAGATGTGTACACAGATGCTTGGAGTGAGTAGCAACCTTCACCTTAACTCAAAGTGTAGGCTAGTCTAGAAATAGAAATTTTATTGAATTTTAAAGTGGGAAAGGCTGAAAGGAAGAAAGGTAAAGTGATGGAAGGGATTTTGTAGCAACAATTTGACAGATATTAATGTGTAAAAAATGGTTACGGCTATGATGGGAGTAGTATGTAGGAAACAAACAGTTTCCCACCACCACCCCCAACCCCACTGCCTTACGGTCGAGAGAGAAGTGTAGCTCATGAGAGCCCCCCTCCCCCCCTTCGCCATTCCATTCATCAAGCTTTGCTGCAGAAACACCTCCGCCTTCACCTCTCTTCCCGCCATCGCCAACCTCGCAAGCTTGCTTCTACGCCATTCGTGAAGCAGAAACTCCTCTGCCCGCAATCCCCCTTTGTTGCGTCCATAGCCCAACCTTTCTGGTTGCAGGTAACTTTACCGTCTATTCTTTTACCTTTCGTATCATGCCGCAGGTGCCTCTTATCTTTTTCCTCCTCCTTTCTCACCTTACGTGCAAGACGCCTGCAGAAAGCTCTTTGCTTTCCGCTGACTGCTCCCTCTGCCATCGCCACAGCCAAATCTTCTGCAAAGTTGGCCCTGCGTCTCAGCATACATACGTCCCTATGACAATAATCGACAGTCTCGCAAGTATCTTTCTCTAGTCTAAACAGCATTTGAGACCGCCTTCCGTTCTTCTTTTGGTGTTTGATCTCTTTGAGAGGTCGGAGGTGTCAAGAACGAATCGAGACTTCATAAGCTCAGGAAAACCAGGCTGGAATTTTCTGCAAGCAGTTAGGAAACACGAGAGTAGGAGGAGAGAGCAGCTGAGCGTTTGCAAAGTATTCTGCAGAGTCGTGGACAACGCTTCTAGTACACGAAGAAGATGCACCTGTTCTGCAATGTTCTTGCTGGTTCCTTCATGAAATCAAACGCTACTATTCTACATTTTTGCTCCGAGCCTTTCTGTTTTATCGGCTAAAGAGAATAGAAGAATGGCCCTTACAATTACATGTAAAGCTGAGGTTTTCCTTTTTGTTATTCTGTTCAACAAGCTGTTGGATTCTCTGCATGCCACCACCAACCAACCGGATGGTAACTCCTCTCTCTCTCTCTCTCTCTCTCTCTCTCTCTCTCTCTCTCACACACACACACACACACACACACACACACACACAGCATAAGTAACAAGAAACAGAGTACAAACCTTAAAACTTTGGTACAAATAAATTGCACTCCAATAAAAAGACTGTTGCTTGGAGTCTTCTAGTCATAAATGTTAGATGGTTCTTGCAGTTTCCGCTCTGCAGAATCTCTTCATCAGCTTGAATTCAGCAAGCACGTTGAAGCATTGGAGTTCAAACGGCACTGACCCTTGCAGTGACGCATGGGAGGGTGTCACATGCTTAAACCAAGCTGTGACAGAAATGTATGTGCTTCAAAATTCAAGAACAGCATGAAGTTTCAGTAAGTTTTACCATCTTCTGTTCATGCTCGTGTCAACCGTCTGTGTGATCTTTTACAGCCATCTCTCTGGTTTAAACCTCACAGGCAGCCTTGGCTACAGGCTCGACCAGCTCACATCCGTGACTATTCTGTAAGTTCTGATTCCAGTTGCTAGACTAATGAAATTGAATTTGACTTTCATTAATGTTTCTTACTTCCGCTTGAATGTTTCTTCAAGTCTGAAATTGCCATTGTTAAGTATTCAGGTTCTTTATTGGAAATCATTCTTAATATCTTCTTATTAAGTAGTCTGATTGCCTTTTCAGGGATTTGAGCAATAACCAACTCTCTGGGGGTTTACCTTACCAATTTCCTCCAAATGTGCAACAGCTGTAAGTTTAACCTTGAATGGTTTCCTCTATCCAAAAAGCCTGTATAAATTCTTTAGTGGCTCCCATTGAAGCTCCTTCACTTTCTATACACAGGAACCTTGGCAGCAACAACTTTTCTGGCTCTGGAGGCTTCCCATTCTCATTCATGAGCATGACTAATCTCACTTCCCTGTAATGCATTGATAGAAAATTGACTTGTCATGAATAAAGTCTGAACAAAGGATGAAAACCAGCTAATTTTTAAAATTGCAGGAACATGAGCAATAACCACCTTTCTGGAAAAATCAATGATGTATTTTGGCATTTCCACAACTTGATCACATTGTGAGTTGGCATTGCAACTGTTTATGCACCAAAGAAACAATAATAGAAGCACAAGCTGACGTGGCCAATTGTGTAGTTAGAGGAAAACAGCAACGCAGCGCTTTAACCAACACTGAATTCACTCCCAATGGAAAATGAAACCTCCTTAAAGAGAAGGAAGATACATAACCTTCTTATAAACTAGCCAGCTGCAACCTCATCCTAGCTGTCAATACCAAGGATGCCCAATCAATAATTAATTGCAGTACTGTTGGCTCGGAAATCTTTAAACGTTTTTAAATATAATTAGAGACTCTATCTTGGGCCCCAAAAAAGAAATTTACTGTATGTCAAGGTATAGAAGGGGCACACGATCTCAAGTTGCTATGTACAGCAAAGAGGTAGACAGGAAGTCAACCTTACTGATCAAAATTGGTGTGTGCAGAGATCTATCTTTCAACATCTTTAGTGGAGAGCTTCCTCATTCTTTCTCAAACCTAACAGTTGTATCGGTTATGTATGCAGCTCCACCTCGTTTTGCATGAAATGACTATTTGAACAACCAAATGTTTTAACACAACTGGACAGTTCATCTGATGGTGTGTGGCAGGTATTTGCAGAATAATGCACTCTCAGGAGATGTAGATGTCTTGGCGAACCTGCCATTACAGGACTTGTGAGTTATAAGCAATCACTCCTGCTTATAGCTACTCTGCTTTTTTAACTGGTGGCCATAACACAACTCAGTCTTAACAAGATGTTCCAAATTGGAATCAGGAATCTGGAGAACAATCAATTCACTGGCTGGATTCCCTCCACCTTCAACTCCATTCCAGACTTAAAGTATACATCTGTTACTTGCACCTCAAAATCTTTCAATTTTGTGGGACCTAGGCTTTTACCATGTCATCCAAACACAAATGTCCACTATAACTCACTGCAGGTTGACCGGCAACAAATTCAACATAGGTCCAGTTCCTGCTCCTCCATTTGTGGTGACTCCACCCACACAAGCACCAGATGACACGGCCACTAATAACAATGAATCTTCTGCTGGAGTTTTAAACCAACAATCCAACCCAGATGGCAGTGTCATAAGCCCGAGTGGCTCAAGCTCAAGTTTGAGTACTGGAGCAGTTGCTGGAATTTCTATTGCAGGTGTCCTGGCAATTAGCACTGTGGCATTCATTATCATAATTTTCTGCTTCAAACCTCAGGAAAGATTTGGAAACAAGGCCAACCAACAAACTGTGTCATCAATTGCAATCCAGAGCTTTTCCACACCACCAGCGAGAGGTAAGATTTTTGAAAAATAGCAAAACTTTATCTGCAAGTAAAAAAGACACTAGAGACAAGTGTCAACAGGGTACACCATTTTCATTCCTACACTCAAATGAATGAGAACTACCTTCAACCTTCAGTCATACATATTACTAACTCCGAATGCACAAATGATAAGCCTTATGCATTGTCAGCAAATTCTCACAGATGCACCTTTGACGTGTCACATTTACAAGTGCATATTGGTATTTTGCTACAATTCCACAAGTAACTCTTTGCCATAGTCTCAAGTCATACAGAGGAGAGCAATTTGGAAATTCCAATGCAACAGACAACTCTCAAACATCAACCTGCAGATTTAAACAAGAGGCAGAACAGCGAGCAGTTACAAACAAAATCTCCAAGAATAATTGAGAGCAGATCTTCAAAAACTGCTACAACATACTCAATTGCTGACTTGCAAGTTGCTACGGGCAGTTTCAGTGAGGAAAACTTTTTAGGAGAGGGCACCTATGGAGCAGTGTACAAAGCCAACATACAAGATCAGGTACGATGCACCACATACAACAAACAACAAATCACACAGATTAAGGATTAGTGCTTTTGGTCTAGGGGGAAAATAAACACTACAGAACAGCACTGAAAATCAAGCAAAATTCCTGTTGGATTTCGGAGTAAACCTTGGCCCCAAGTCTGCTGTTCGTCTTCATTAATTAATGCTTAATGTTTCAAAAGTATCAATAGAGACTGTCCCAACGCAGCTCAGCCCTGGATTTGTAAAACTCTAGCACGAAGATGTCCTAAGCCAGCTGCTCAAACAGTACAAGGACATTGTAACTGAAGATGTGCACTGCCTGCTGCAGAGACTTGAAAATCATCTAAAAGGAGTGCCCTTACTTCAAACCCAAGCTAGAGCACTTTACTGCCAGAAACAGAAGCACAAGATTTGTATTTCATGATGCCTGTCAAAAAAGTAATCTCAAGGTGCTAAACTCTGCTTTCTAAAGATGCAGACTGTTGCTGTAAAGAAATTGGACACATCCCATTCAACTTTTCCAAATGCTGAGAAAATGACAGAGTTCATCTCCAGCCTCTCTCGTCTCCATCATCCCAACATCACTCAGCTTGTTGGTTATTGTCTAGAACATGGACAATGTTTGCTTGTTCATGAGTACTTTGAAAAAGGCACGCTGCATGACATCTTACACTCTGACTATGACACAAGAACGAAGCTCACATGGAATGCTCGGATAAAGATAGCCCTTGGTGCAGCGAGAGCTCTAGAGTACGTAACTAACGAAGTTATTGTGTGTCTCGAGATAAGACCAACCCTTGACTGCATGATGTTGTCTCACATTTTGCAGGTATTTGCATGAGGTTTGCGGGCCTCCAGTGGTCCATAAAAACTTCAAATCAATTAATATACTACTAGACAAAGAGCTGAAGCCTCACCTATCTGACAGTGGAATTGCAGCATTCCTGCAACCATGTGAAGGACAGGTCTGGTCTTCATCTATCAAAAACATCATCACCAATGAGCTCATCATGCGAATTGCAAGCTAAACAGAAATCGTTTTTCCTGCTACTAGGCATCTGCACGCATGGCAGGGTCATCTAGCTACTATGCTCCTGAGCATGCCATGTATGGAGTTTATACCACCAAGACTGATGTATATGGATTCGGTGTTGTTATGCTCGAGCTGTTGACGGGTCGAATACCTTTCGACAGGTAAGATAGTGGAAGAAACTTCTAGCAACGACGTGTTCTAGCAACTTAAGATGGGCTAACAAATTGCATTTTGACTACTTGCGAAAAGCACAAAGCCACGAAATGAGAAGTCTTTGGTGAGATGGGCAACTCCCCAGCTACATGATATAGATGCGCTTACAAGCATGGTGGACACAGCTCTCAAAGGACAATACCGAGCGAAGTCTTTGTCCCGATTTGCAGACATTATATCTTTATGCATACAGGTAAAGAGCTGTGTGTGTGTGTGTGTGTGTGTGTGTGTGTGTGTGTGTGTGTGTGAGAGAGAGAGAGAGAGAGAGAGAGAGAGAGAGAGAGAACCTGAAAGCCATGCTTGGCAGCCCGAGCCGGAATTCCGCCCAATGATGTCAGAAGTGGTGCAGTTGCTGGTGCGATTGATGCAGGGTGCCAGCCTTGGCAAAAGAAGGCCTGAAGACGCTGATGAGCTCCCGGAGTAACCCACAATTTTGTTTCGCCAATAAGGCGTCTCCTATGGGTGTCGCAACATTCAGAACAGACGATGGCATAATCCATTGCCCTCAACTACCCCAGAAATGTTTTCATAAACCTCAGAATTTGCAGGAACAAACTTTCGCTTCCTTACACTACACGAAAACCTTAGTTTTTTAATTTTTCAACTTTACCTAGGGCTATACCAATTAAAATAGAACTAAAGATGTTAAACATTCACAAATATATAGAAAATGAGAAATATTGTAAGATCCTTGGATAAAACAACACTGAGGCCTTGGAAAGCCAAATGTGTCATAGTAGCCATTGCTAATACACCAAAAAAAAAAAAACTTAAAATGATACATTAAAGGTTGAACCCCTATGTTTGATAATCAAGGATTTCAAACCCATTGGAGCTTGGTGAGATCACTTGTATCTGGATAGACTAAGTAGAGAACCATTAAGTGAGATTCATTTAAGCTCATAGCATGTGTGATCTTTCATTTGGCTCACAAAAGCATTTGGGAGTATATGTGTGGATAGATTTACACAAAAAAACTCCAATTCATTTTGTAGATCTATTTTTTCCCTTATGCATAGCTTATTTTAGACAAATTCCCTGAGCTGTTGAACTTTGTAGTTGGACTTCTTCACCAATTTTGAGATAGAATGTTCTCCATGTAGGTCGTTACAGCAGTAGTATTTTGAAGCTTGATTTGAGTTTCCTCCAAATGAGATTTTGAAGACACCTCTCCCAATACTCCACGGTTTTTTTAATCTACAAATTTGTAGAAAGTTTTTGCAAATTTTTCAAGGTTTGGGAGATATGATGATCTAATTGCAGGTTTTTTAGTACACTACATCTGCGACGACCATCGTTGTACGGTTTAGCATCGACAATGATGCCCTTTTTCCCGAAGGATTGGACATGGCACTAGTGGATTGAACTCAACACATATACACATGGATACACATACAGTCGCTCACTCAAGAGTGTACTTTTTGGCACACTTGAGAGCACTTTGTAGACGTATGTGCTTTGGTTTATGTATGTCGTAACCGGGTTCGAGATTGATCTCTACCGCTTGTATGCATAGCCAGATTGGCTTGTCAATTGTACAAGCTTGTATAGAGAGGATTAAGTGATTTTGCTACTGTGTTGGGAGTCTTTTGGGTCATTTGTGGTCATTTTACTCATTTTCTGGGGACACTCTTTCAAATTTTTTTGAGATCCTTTCCATAGATTTTTGACACTTGGTAGTTATAGCTTTTAGTTCCGAGAAGGACATTTATAGCATCCAGAAGTTTGATGACACAAACTTCAACATCTGATAGGAGAGGCTTCATCATATTTTGATTCAAAAAGATCAATTGGAGCCATTGTTTGAATGCCAAGAGAGCGATGTTACACTGATGCCTAGTGAAAATCACTCGATGCTAAAGCTAGTTCCACTATTTATATCTTGCAAAGTCAATGTATTTCACTTGATGCTAAAGCTAGATCCGCTATTTGATTATATCTTGCAAAGTCGGTGAATTTCACTAGTTTTGGTGAAGCTACTTCTCGTACCTTATGCAAGAAGTTGTGTACTACATGTGAGAGCAAGAGTATAAGTAATAAAGACTTGATGAAGAGGTTGTTTGAGCTTTGTATGAAAGAAGGTAGCACCATTTTTGGACATTTGAATGAATGCAATGTTATCTTCTGTCAATTGATACCATAAGGACTCACTTTCGATGAAGAGGTTTAGTTTATCTTCATGTTATGCTCTCTACCTTCCTCATGGAATACTTTCTACATAGCCATAAGTAACATTGTGCCTAGAAGCAAGTTGGTCTATAATGATGTAGTCAGTAGTTTTCTCATCAAGAATGTTGTTAGGGTAACAACCAAGTGGCCGATCAGACCACCTACTAATCCATCCACTAACCCGTATTCTTTTTTATCCTAATAGAATAGGGAGTGCAGCATATTGCTACGAGCTCCACACAATATCAATGTCTTGTCTCCTTCACCACCATAGCATGCTCCTGCTTGCATGCTTCATTTGGTACTCAGTACAAGTGCACCTCTCAAGGCGGTCGCTTTTCAAACATGTATCATATTACGTAAGTTAATCATAGAGGATTGTAAATAGTCAAAAATGTATACCTTCGGGGGGGGGGGGGGGGGGGGGGGGGGGGGGGGTTTGGGTTGTGTTAAGGGATTTGTAAATAGTCCCATAGAGGATTATAAATAGTCAAAAATGTATACTTTAGAGGGGGTAAGGAATTTGTAAATAGTCCCATGGTGTAAATATGTGTAAATTTCCTCCCATTTGCATCATAAAGTTCCTCATCACTACCCATTATACTTTCTTCGAATGCTCCTGATGCATTCTCAAAGCTCAAGAAATTGAATTGGAAGCTTAGAATAATGCTAGATTGATTTGCATCACATGTGAGAAGTGTTGCGAGGTCAACTTTCTTAGTTTTCCTATCGTCAATTACTTCTTTCTCAAAGCTTCAATCCTTGTGGTATTTATGCATGTGTTGAGCTTAACAAGAGCTCTTGAAGTCCCCATTTTCACTTCATTTGCAGCCCCAACCATAAGCATCAAGTTTGTCAGTTTTTGTGTATAAGAAGCTTTGCTTCACCGAGTTTAAATTGACTATTTTTAACCTTCTTCACGCAAGGCAATTCAGTTGGTGAGTTAGCTAAGGGCTATTGCCTTTACATATCCACGAAGTCTTGGGTCAAACACCTTGCCAACTTTGGAACTTGGATATATGGCGGCTATGGGGCGGGTCTGGAAGTGATGCTTCACACGGATGCTAGCCCTTTTACCTAAAGCTACAAAACTTCAAGTTCCCTCAAGTTGGGCCCACATAAAAGCTAGGTCTGCTAGGGAGTGTTCCTATGAGCAAGTATGTCGAGCCAAAGTTCCAAGGTGAGGGTGACTTCACACTACTACACAAGGTCATTCTCTCAAAAGAAGGAGGATTCCACAAAGCTACAAAGGGGAATCTTTTCTACACAAGGGCAGATCCCCACCCCATTTGCAAAAGTATTCATCATTGGTAGGTTTGTCCACAATCCAATAAAATTTATTCCAAAGTCTCAAGGGATTCAAAGCAAACGAAAAAATTTCACTTACAAGAATGTCGGCTACAAGAATCCCTTGCCCTCAAGACTAGGATTGGAGGACTTTCCCCACCATGGTGCACCGAATATGACACCCTCAAAGAAGCCATCACCAAGCTCAATGTCATTCTTCAACAAAATCAACATCGAGCGCGATACTTTCTCTTGAATCAACGACATGCATAGGCGTGTGCCACCTAGCCAATGCATCCTCACTTTCAAGAACAAAGAAGAACGAACGAGGCTATTACGCCAATCTCTACACCTCAAGGGGACAAAGCTTTGGATCGCCGAGGAATTGACTACAAATCAACTCAAGCTTAAAGCAATCAAGCTCAAGAAGATGCATGAAGCCCCTAAACAAGGTAAATGGGCAATCTACTGTGGTGGTAAAGACATTATTTAGGAGTTTCAAACTCCCAAGCCAGCTCCCCCTCCACCTGACACCCCCTTAGGTTTTGTTCTTGTTATTTTCCTTTCCCCTTTACCCATGATGAACCGTCAATCCCCAACTACTATGTATAACACCTCCACCCTGAAAAAATAGATGTAATGTTTTGTTTTGATCCCATGGGTCATATCTGATCTCCGTGGACGATAATTGAATCTCTCTCTCTCTCTCTCTCTCTCTCTCTCTCTCTCTCTCAATTTGTGCACCCAAGCATCATTTAAAGTTATGGATTTGTATGTAATCATTTTCTTTGGAGATGATTTGATCATAATGTAATTGTGAGGATTTTCGACACTGGAACCTATTGGAAAATCTCCATAGGGTGTTTAGACCACTCCATTAAGTCTTATGGGAGAAAAGGATATAGAAAAATTTAATGGCCACGTGTACCATACTTGGTTGACTAAAATAAGAGGATATTTAACAAAAACGAATTTATGGACCATCATTAAAACTTTCCTATACTAGCAACTAGAGCTAGACTTAACACAAACTGGGGCACTCTAGGGACACTACCATAACAAACCATATTCCAACATCAAGCTCAGAGAGCAAGCCTCAATCATTATCATAGCTTTGCATATAAGCCATGTTCATTTTGTTGATGAGTACACAAGTGCTTTTGAAGGTTGTGAGGTATTAGAAAAAAAAATGGAGCTAAAGCAAAGAAAAGTAAGATGACCTTGAAGAAACAATTATATAGAAATACCATGGAGGGTAGGGAGGCCATTGCAAGTCTAACCTATAGATTTAAAAGCCTCGTTTCACAACTTACATTGCAAGTTTAACCAATATATTTAAAAGCCCAATTACAAAACTTACCTACATTAAAAATGTACAAAAAGAGGAAAAAAGTTGCAAAGTCAATACGATCACTTCCAAGCCAATATGATCACATTGTCATTGATTTAAAAGAAAAAGACCATGCACTAGATCTTCAAGCACTCAAGAAGAGAAAGAAAAAAAAAAGGTCCTAATTAACTCAAGGAGAGGAGTGTATCATATCTAGCTTCTACTTCAAAAAGAAAATGCTTCACATGTGGAAAGCTAGTCCACCAAGCAAAAGAACATAATGAAAATAACAAATGTCTCCATTATAGTAAAATAGGTCATCCACATGTGAGATCATAGATGCTACTTCAAAGACCAACTCAAGAAGAAGAAGACCATCACAACACCAAGAAGATAACCAAAGATGAAATACATGTTGCAGAAGACAAGGATGTTGACGATCATGGATCCACTCACTTTTTTTATAATTTTGATTTAAGCATATTGTAGAGCACTTATGACGACCATTCTGTACCTCATTCTATTGTATCTCTCAAAGTGCTTGGTCACACTTCTGAGCATTAGTTTAAGGGGAGGGTACCATGAGATGAGTCACTTTGGCACCTATGATTCACTTAAGATTTATGAGTTGTCTTTAGGCTCTTAGGAGTATGAATATGAGTATAGGTATGAGCCATAATAGGCACCTTATGAGTATGATATGAGTCATTGTTGACACATCAATGTTTCTACATAGTCTAAATCCCAAGGGGTGGTTTAATGAAGATGGGCTTTAGCCTATGAACCAACCCTTAGGGAATGCACATGACATGAGATGGCATAAGATGAAATGTAACTCAAATGACATGCATCAGTTGACTTCCACATCAACCCCCTCAAGGTCAACCCTCTTTGTAGGAATGCTTGGCACATGCATTTCACACTTAGTGCAAGTGCACCTCCACCACCTGGCACCTACACTCAAGCTTCTCTCTTGTCTATAAAGAGAGCTTCATTGTACCTCTTTTCTCATCTATTTCAATAATCAATTCCTAATTTCATTTTCACTATTTTGCATGTGTGCTTACGATTACGTTAATCACGAATCATGGTACTTTGCTCAATACTCCATACCTAACATGGATACGATTATCTAAATGCATTTTTTGAATGATTGTGAGATTATTATCTTTGAGTTAGCTGAATGTCTAAGATGATGAAAGGGGAGTATGTGATGTAGTCTAGTGATGATGCTTGTGGCTTGTTTCTTTGGTATTGTTCAACTTGGTGAATAGATGTTCTAGTAACATTGGGTCATGAGGATTATTCAAATTTATCTATGATCAAAATTAGTAGATTCGAATGAGTGGGGTATCAAAAGGACCCATTTGAACTCCATTTAATCATGCATAGAGTTACCCCCTGTTTTCTGTACTTTAGTAAGGTAAAGAATTTATAAACCCTTAGCGCACTTGGCACACTAAGATTGGCTCCTAAAGAGGGTTCCTTTTCACAATATGATTGGCTCTTAAAAAGTGATGCTTTTTTGTGTACAGTTTTGAGATGAGTGATTGTTGATTATGCTCACACAACAATATAAGGAAAGTCTCTCATTGTTCCAACATGGAATACACAAGAAAAATCTCTCTCTCTCTCTCTCTCTCTCTCTCTCTCTCTCTATATTATATATATATATATATATAAATATATATATATATATATATATATATATATATATATATATTAATTTTATATATATATATGTGTGTGTGTGTGTGTGTGTGTGTGTGTGTGTGTGTGTGTGTGTGTGCATACTATGTATTTGAGGATATACTATGTATATGTGTGTGTGTGTGTGTGTGTGTGTGTGTGTGTGTGTGTGTGTATACTATACATTTGAGAACATACTATGTCCTACTTCTTGAGTAGAGATCTCTTCCAATTGATGTCATGGGCATGGAAAGGGTTGTGGAGTACATGCTAAAGATGCATCAAAACCCCTCACATCGACTTCCTACAATTGCATGGAAAGCAAGCAAAAAAGTTCAAAGACATAAAGAATTGGTTTGGGAGATGGGATGCATTACACTTGCTACATGATGCCTCAATTGACTCACACGTGAATGAAGCTTTTCTACAACGCCAATGTATTATGGGTTGGGAGGAATCCAGTGTGTCACGCTTCATACATTACACCACCCATATTGCCCCCAACTACAAAACCATGTATTTCGATGAAAGGGGAAATCGTACTCACACTTACAAGCTTGAGCATATCCCCTTGTCAATGATACGCACTATCACAGCCATTCGGCTTAGCTCCCACTCCCTTCGATGTGAGACAGGGTGTTGGGGCAATGGAGAAGAGTCAAATCGGCTGTGATCTAAGTCATGGGTAAAAATTTCACATTTTTAGCCATGACTTAGATCTACACACTTTCCTCTCCCAACCACAATGTGGGCTCTCCATTGCAACTCTCATTGCCATAATTTTAGAGCATTGAAAGTCACTCATCAGCCACACACATACTGCATCACATGTAACTTTGGTCCCATAGGTCATATTTGACCTCCGAGGACGATAATAAAATCTCAATCTCTCTCTCTCTCTCTCTCTCTCTCTCTCTCTCTCTCTTCCAACAATGCCCTTGGACATCCAAGAGCAACCATGCACCAGTGTAGTGTACTTCATATAGTTCAAGTATGCCTTGCACATCCAAACTGATATGCGCACCCACAATTTTCTTTTACACTAGAAAAAATATCAAATTAATTACACTTTGGCCTCATCCACTACACTTGAGAGTGGGCACGCAAAGTGTAATTTCTTCATCTTGTGCAATAATATAATTTTTACTCCTGTTCAAAAAGTACACTTGTTTGCGAAGCCACTAGAATCCAATAAGTACATGCCTTGATCACGTTGAAAAAAGGGAGTTTGTTTTTTGTAAATATGATGGTATCATGATTTCATCGTACTCTAATTTGTCTTGCTCTTCTAGGCGCTTCCCTTGATCATGCAATATAACTAGAGTGCATCAACATATGTCTTTATTAGTAATATTCATACTTGAGTGAGTACATGCATTGAGCGCATTGTAAAACGGGAGAGCACTTGTAAATATGATGGTGTCATTATTTCATCAAAATCTAGTTTTCTTTTCTCTTCTAGGTGCTTCCTTTGATCATGTAATATAACTCGACTACGTCAACATGTGTCTTAACTAGCTCTTCTAGGCGCTTCCCTTGATCATGTAATATAACTAGGCTATGTTAGCCTGTGTCTTAACTAAAAAAATTCATATTGGAGGCACAACAATAGTCAATGTCACCAAATCTAATGTACATCTCAAAATCATGGTAATAAGTGATTGCACCCCTATAAAGAGCTTAGCGAATGTAGTCTAAAAAAGTCCTTGAGTCTTTTTGATTCCATATGTGGTGAGAAACTGTGATCACAAATAC
The DNA here is from genome assembly GCF_014529385.1 of Adiantum capillus-veneris. Classification (NCBI taxonomy): domain Eukaryota; kingdom Viridiplantae; phylum Streptophyta; class Polypodiopsida; order Polypodiales; family Pteridaceae; genus Adiantum; species Adiantum capillus-veneris. The sequence continues at coordinate 55,312,255 of NC_140936.1, read as the reverse complement.
TTGCCTTTTGAAGGACTTTGGCATCATGTAAGACATTGATGTGGGCTAAAAGGTATGATTGAGGTCATGTCTCTATACCATCTCTTTGTTTAATGAAAGTTCATAGATATGAAAGTGTGGTAGCAAACAACTTGATGGCTAGAGCCTCTAACCTTGATTAAAGCATGATCAAAGTTTTGTATTTAAAGGTGAAGACTTTCCATTAAAGGCATCAAAGAAAGAGTATGAATGATGTTATATGTGTATATTGTATGCTATGAAAAGCAAAGCAAATTTTTAAAAACATAAGGTCGAATGTTTAATTATGTTGAATCTCCCAATGTCATGTTGCTTCACTTCCATGATGCGAAAAAGGAATATGGGATGCAATATATGCTTGCTTGATGTGTCTACACTATTTGTGCAATGATTGGGCACGATTGTAGGCAAGATTAGATGAGCATGTATGTCGTGCCATGGGTAGGATTAGGTGGGCACGGCCCTGGCAACGTGTCGGACACACATGCAATAAAGGGGTCCATATATGGAAGAGGGCCAAGGGCTTATATATATAGGATGGTTGGGAGGTTATTAGCATGTCTGTCTACCCTATGGTCTAACATTGGTATCAGAGCTAGGGGAGAAGGAGGGGGAAGCATGCATCGTCGTGCGTGAAAGCAAGCTCTTTCTCTATCTCTCTCTCTCTCTCTCTCTCTCTCTCTCTCTCTCTCTCTCTCTCTCTTCATGGAAGCTCCGACAGGAAGGGGACGAGCAGCATGCAAGATCGAGGCTCTGGAAAAAGCTTGGCGTTCTTTCTTTCTCTCAGAATCGAAGTGTTCTTTCTCTCTCTCTCTCTTAGAATTAGGTGTTTGCAGGATGCAGGCCCTGCAGACTCGAAGGGAGCAATGGTTTTTTTTGGTGGGAAACTGTGCTTGCGAGAAGGAAGGCCGCCGGCGGACCTACACCAAATTGGCAGAGGCGGGTGTCTACGGCATCGCAGGGCTGGCTTGGGGCAATTCGCATCACTGTGGGGCTCCATGTTGAACAACCCAACTCATCGCAGGCCTCGATTTGCTGATGGGCGCAAGGCCGCCATCGCTGTTAATAGTGAATTATTATTATTTTTTGTTATTTTGCATTTCACGTTTGCAAAGGTGCCCTGTTTTGGGGCACCCACATCGGATAAGGGCAGGGACCCATGTAGCATGGCATGTAACCATGCATGCATGGATTGCATGCCACCAACGTCATGGATTTTTTATGCTGCAAAATCAAAGCATGTGGCTCGGCAAAGACGATAATGCTCATTGATTTGAGGATCTTCGACGCATTGATCTTGTGTAAACAATGCTTGTTACAGACATACAAGGATGTCATCGGCAAGGCTACAACCTACCATGGTAGGGACCCTAGTTACGTCTCCAACTACATCTTAAATACTCGAGCACGGCTCGCAATTCAACAGGGCATCCGCAAGGATCCGACAAGCTTTCCATGCATGCTTCTACATCCTGGCAAACATTGACAGCACGGCAGGTCAAGCCGCAGGATTAATACAGTATGCTTCTATTCTCCATTTGTTTGGCAAATGTTTCACAACATGCTACATAGTTCTATCATGCACAAGAGGAGAGTGTACTTTGAGCATGGCTTGTCACAATAACCTTAAGCACTGATTTTGTTAAGAATCACTGCTTGGTTGGAAGACCCCAGTCAAGCATGGCTTGAATATAAAATACTTTCGATTAGAAGCATGGCTTCTCTCGAGTATCTAAATCGAGCACGTTTACATTTTGGGTGCAATGCAAAGGTCTAGAATCTCACGGAGATTGGCACAACCTGTTGCTAGCCGAAATGAAGGGAGCCAAGTTGCTCCGCAGGGCTGGCTCCTTCTAACAAACGGTGGAGAATACTTACCATGCAGCAATATTAGCAATTTCAGGTATGCTTTGCAACTGCAATTAAGCTATATGTCTATTGCAGGTACTTTAATGATGTTTGATATAATATTTGACATGGTTGTTTAGTTGCACACGTTTGACACAATTGGTTCTCTTTTGCCATGATATATTTATGGCAGTAGCAACATCTATTGCCTACTAGAACAAAAGTATTTATGTGAAGCAAGGCTTCAATTTGGGCATTTGGCATTGACAATTCCCACATTGGGAATAGGCTATGAGCATACAAATTGGGGAGGATTTGTCAATATGTCTACAGTGGATGTTGATGGTACCCGCGACAACTCTCTCTTGCACAGCTGAATTGGCTATGACCCAAAATTGCGCAAGTTTTTCCTATGCCATTTCAAGACCACTGGTTACAACAACGACCAAGCTAGCCAATTTTAAGTTCTTCTTATTTTTCCATGTTTACACAAATTTGGAGAAACTGGTAAAATAGGGAATATCACCTCACAAAATATCTACCAGTATAGACTGTGCAAGGCACTTCTGGTTTTTGCTCTCACGTTTGAGGCCATTATTCTCGCCAAGGGTTTACCACTCTGCATGCAAGGCATGCTAGCCAGGTGGTATGACCTCCACCACTTTTTGGTTTATGCTTCCGCTCTAACGCCAGACACTTTGTCAAGGACAAGATAAGTTCTGGATTGTTTAACATGATTTTTGTGTTGTTGACAAAACACAACAACACTAAAAAGAACCTAAAACTCGGACTTAATTCAAAAGCAAAGCGTTATCATTAAGTCACACTGGTGTCTTCACAACCACATACGCAGTACGTGGGTCAGTCTGTGACTTGTTTGTGTTTTTCTGTTACCTTTCTCGTTGAGAGAGTCATAGCAAAAAACTATTGCATACTTATAGGATAAGCTGCACGTTAGGTATAAGATGCACAAGAGCATGGCAATCAACTATATAGGTCATAGTCATTTAAGGAAATTTCCTCAGCCCAGCATGCTCTTCTTTTCTCTCTTTCTTATTTTTCTCAAAGAATAATGAAAACTTTTTAACAATATTTTGATACATGTTTTGCTCGTGAGTCAATCTAAGCCAAGGTGCTCTAACTCTCAGCTAGTAAGTGGCCAAGACACCACTCCAATTAGTCTTCATTGGTTCCTCGACCTCTATAAAGCCTAAGCTAGAGGAGCCAATTCTTGACAAATTGGTAAAAGGTATACAAGAATTAAATTTGAATTTAAAAGCTGTAAAACTTGAAGCTTTAAGTGCAAAGGGTTCTACATCGGACCCCAGGAAACATCCTCCACGTAGAGATTAGGATGATCAATGCATATAATTTGACAATTCAGATGATAAACATAAAGATTGTGAAGATTTCAATGAATCTTACAAGAAATATGTGATTTTTTGGAAGGACAAATGATCCATATCAAGGCAACTAGGGAGTCTCTCCACTTGAATTTTGGAAAAGGTGGTATGAAGAAGCTAGTGGAGGAGAAGTAGCATAATTTTGCTCTTATTGAAGCATCTACATATGGGTTGCTAATATATAGTATGGATGATGATGGAGGTGTAAGAGTTAAGGGAAATTTATGGCCTCATGCTTTGAAAACAGTGGAATCGGGCAAGGTGGCTCTCACAAGAAGCTATGCCGAGTGGAAAATAGCATTTGGGAAACTACAAGGTGGTCATATCCAATGGATTCTCTTTTGGTATATGCATTTATGTCAAAATCTTGGGCTAATGAAGCTATAGTGGAAAAGAAGCGTAAAAGGGATGAAGATAATGTAGGGTCATCAAAGAGGACTACAAGGTCTAACAGTAAAAAGGAAGAGGAGCCTACTCCCATGCCTACTCCTAAAGTGGTTATGGAAGAGGCGTCAAAGGACAAGAAACAAGGTAAGCCCAAAGGACCTTCTCATAAATTAAAATCCCCAACATTGAATTGGCTACATATTTAAAGAAGTTTTTTGAGTGTATCGTCAATAGCAAGGTGGAGCTCACATTGGGTGACATGTTGGGGATAGAAAAGCATGACCTTCATGAAGGAATCATCATCATCATCAAGATGAAACACTAGGTGCAAGTAAGTAGGAATTTGATTTAGTACAAAGCCAAATGATTTGCCATATTAATTCAATTTATTATTGCTTTTATAACAAAGAATTTAAAGATGAAGGGTCAAAAGTTGTGGTGGTTTCAAATCAAATTACACCTGAGGTAAGGCATGTTCACTTTAATGATGATGGAGATGAAAAAATTGTGCCCAAGAGACACTTTTCAAGAACTCATTGGGCTAGAGAAACAATGGAGGCTATTGTGAAGCTTGGTGACACTAATAAGCCGGTCTTAGAACTTGTTGATCATGGATCAAAAATCAATCTTATGGCAAAAAAATTGCACCAAAGGGAAAGTGGACTATTGATATGGAGCATGTTTGGCATATTTGAGTTTCCAATATGCTTCTAGACAATCTTGATTGTGCATGTGCAAATGTGCACGTAACAATTGAAGATGTTTGTGATGAACAAAACTTTTTTGTATAGGAGCATTTCTCCTATTCACTCATATTGGGGCAACCATACATTACAGATGTGTGTGGAAACAAGGATGAGCCATCATCCTATACAAGAATTCGCAGTCAAAATAGTAAAAGAGTTGTTCCATTATTAATTGTGTGTGTTGACCATCCCAGAAATAAAGATAGTTTGCGTGATCATCCATTGCCAAAGATACACAAAGAGTTCAGAGAACACGGGTTTGCTCAAGATTTTCTGGGAGTGCCATTATAAAGCAAGATTACGGTGGTACGGAGAAGGAAACTTCTTGCCAAAATTTCTTGACCAAGAGACTTTTTTTTCAGGATTTTTCGGACTAACATATTGAAGAGTGGGCATGCACGGAGGCATGAGTACAGTGTTGTGTGAGGATGGAGAGCATGGAGTGGGTGAAGCATAGAAGGTGATTTATCCTCTCATGCTTCTTATTTTATATTAAGTGAGTAAGTAATGATGGGTTCGTAACACGAGTCTGGCCAGTTGGTGTGAACCCCAACAATCTCCCACTTGTAGACAACATGGCCCAAGTGGCCTTTGTATTTACAACCTATACAACCATGAAGCATTGGAGTGGCTTCATCCTATACCCATCATCTCAATGAAATGTGCAAACTACTCTTAGGTTAAACTCTTTGTGAGAGCATCTGTAGGGTTGTCATTTGTATGAACCTTGATTATCTCAATGCTCTTACTAGACAGTATATCCCGTATCATATGATACCTGACCTCTATGTGTTTTGAATCGGAGTGAAACATGGGGTTCTTTTCCAATGCAATAGCACTCTAAATATCACAATGCAGCACTGAAGTTTGATAAATGCCAAGGTCTACCACTAGATGAGCTAACCATACAACTTCCTTGCTAGCACCAAAAACTGCAACATACTCTGCCTGTGAGGTGGAAGACGAAGTGCAATCCTCAAGACATGATCTCCATGACACAAATCTTGTAGCAAATAGGAATACATAGCCAGACATGGATCTTTGACTATCCACATGACCCGCATAATCCGCATCCGTGTCCTCACTAAGGGATGCGTCATTTTTCCAAAGTGTAAGCACATGTTTGTTGTACCCTTTAAGGTATCTCCAATGTGTTTCACTACTTTACAATGCTTCCTGCCAGGATTTGCCATAAATTTGGTAACCACTCTTACTGCAAATGCAATGCCTTGTTTGGTGTCCACCATGGCGTACATAAGATTGCCTATTGTTGAAGAGTATGGCACCTTTGCCATTTCTGCTTTCTCATAGCATATTAGATTTGGGAGCATCATTCTCGCTAAGTGTAGACTATGGGAACATGTGTAGTTGAGCATAAGTTCATTCATTAGTATTTGGGATGGATTTACAATTCTACAGTATATATTTCGTTAGAGCCCAGTCTGGGTACCTATAAATAGAACCCATTACTTCATTTTGTGGGCTAGTCATTCTAGAGTCTAGAGTTACCCTTTTGTAATCATTGAGAATTTTCTTTGAGCATCATTTAGCTCTTTGTAGATTATCTGGTGCTGGGTGTACAATTTTTAGTATCCAAATAGATATCAATTCCAGTCTCTTGTCTTCATATTTCCATCTTAGTCTTTGTCTGGTTTGTCTCATATCTGAAGTCTGAACCTGAAGGTTGAACATCTGATCTAGTTTGATTGACTCCAAGTCTCTAACCTAGAATAGCTATCAAAAGTGACTAGCTCATTCCATTTTGGCAATCACAGTGATGAGCTAAGGCTCTTGATAGGGAACCTATCTCCTTGTTTTTGGGGTTTGGAGTAACTGAAGTCAACAATGCCACCCAAAAGATCAAGAAGAGGAAGGAGACCAACCACAATGTTCATGGAGGAGCAAGATCACGTAAGCACAATGACTAAGGAGTGAAAGTGAGGCTCTGGCAATGAATGCAACCTTGAGAATGACATGGATGCTCCCCTCGACCAGAGGGAGGCTGAGGGACTCGGGGGTTCCCAACATTCAACTCAATCGAGGAGACGGCATTCAAAGAGAGCTGAGAGACACTCTCGGTTGCATGGATCTCAGAGGGCAGATAAGGGCAAATACAAATATCAGACTGTAGGGAGTGGCGGCATCAAATGGAGTTGCAAAGTAGCACACAAGAAATTTGAAAGGAAGCATGAGACGGACATATCCATAGAAATCGACGATCAATACAACAATAAGTGGGATGCAGATACTAACCATTATAGCAAGCATTGCACTAGAGAGCAAAAATCAAACTCAAAGAAGAAATCCAGACACATGGACCATGATTCACACCATCACCAAATTGGACACACTATGCACTCTATAAATATGAAGATTGCTTTTCCTATATATTCAACTATAGAAAGAAGGATGATCCCAACATTCACATTCACACATTCAAACAATATGGTGAATTGAAGGAAATTGATGAAGATGAGTGGGGAGAATATTTTCCACAGACATTAAAGGATGCGGCACGGAAGTGGTATTACCACTACTCAACCTCTGTTAGCTCAGAATGTACAACAAGATGATCAAATCCTTTCGTCTCAAGTATATCGACAATAGAGGTGATGAAGATATTTTATGCAAACTAGATAAAATTAAGCAGTGAAAGCTCTCAGTCAGAAGCTATCTTGGGAAAATCAAAGAATTGACTAGGCAATTGAACGATCCTCCCTCATAGAAAATAATGAGAGCTTGGTTCCTTAAGGGTTTTAAAACCAAAAAGCTCCAGGAATAGGAGGTTCCAACACCAACAGAGAAGTTCAACGACTTTGTACAAGGAGCATTGAAGCTAGAGCAACATGCAAAGAAAGAAAGGGGGCCACAAGGGACTAAGAGACTCCAATGACATTGAGACGTCAACTGAGGAGTCAGAGTCCAACACTAGATCTAGTTCGTTTGATAGTGAGTCAAATGATCGGGTTAGAGGAAAGAAGAAAAGATCTTGGACAAGGAAAATTGAGGCAATGTAAAAGCAGATTGCAGAAATTTCCAAGATCAAACCTTCAATCGACAAAGTAGAGACCTAGTGTTCAAAGTGCAAATCAAAAGATCACATGTCTGATGAGTGCTATCAATGTACATATTGTAAGGCATTTGGCCATGTCTAAAATAACTACAAAATTACGGTACATCATTTTAAGAATGTCAATGATTGCATTAACGAACCCAAAGGTGCCAAAAATAGATCGAACATCTGGTACTAGAGAAAACAAGGCTAGTACCTGTACTGGGCCTAGAAGAGAGTTGTATCAGATCACCAATGGTCAAGGACAAGATAGAGCTAACTTCCAACGAAGGAATTATAGCTTCTACACTTGCAAAAAGTATGGACACTTCATGGCCCAGTGTCCAAATAGTGTAAAGCCAGAAGGATCTGAACCGGAAGCCAGCTAAACTAGTTCTAGAAAGAGTTATTACCAAAAGTGTTGGAGTGGTGATCGAGGATCTACTAGATGAACCTGAAGCAAAGCAGACTGAAGAGGCTTGGAGATGGAAAAAGCAGCGGGCTACATGGAGAGCTAAGGGAAAATCTAAGGAGGTTGATGAGCGGCAAGAGTAGAGAACTCTCGCACCCAAGATCACAGAGGATCTGGTTAAGTAGATGCCAGAGCAACCTAATTTCTCTAAGGTTGGAACCATCCAAAGGCTGACGCCACAATTTTCAATAGCTCAAGAAAGTAATCCCATAGAAGGACTAGTATGGTATGGAAAAATATAGTCAAGAAATGGATGAGTTAGTGACGACCTCGATAGAGTGCCTAGAGGAGCAATACGGCAAGTTTGAACAAACTTGGCCGGGGATGAGAACACAGAACTGAGGAAAAAAAAGGCTCAGGGGCAATCAAAATCCTCACCCAAGGGTCAATTAGCCACCAGATGCTCAGGTGAGAGACATTGCAAGGACAATCAATTAAACGAAAGGTCTTCCAATTTAGACAACAGCTTTGGCAATGAGCAAGATGAGATTTATGTTAAGGTTTGCAAGACCATTCAGAAGCTAATTGTCAAGTTAGACGATATCAGGTGAACCCACCAGACTACAAAATTTATCAGAAGGAAGAGAAAGCAAGCAGTTGAAGCAATGGCCATGGACCTATCTACCATCAAAGACAATGAATTGCTATTCATCCAGGTAGATTATAAGATCCGTAAGCAATGGGAATCTTTATTAGGTGTAATATTGTATGGCAGAGCAGGAGTGAATATATTAGGAGAACATGTCAAGCAAAAACTCAGTATTCAAGAAATGAAACCAACGGCATTCCGGATAAGAATGAGTGACCAGCGAGTTGTTGAGGTCACTGGGTTGGTGGAAAATTTACAAATAAGAATGGGGAAAGGAAAAGTTCAAAACCAATTTTCTATTGTGGGATGTGCAAGGAGCATATAGCATGCTATTGAGCAGATCGTGGCTTAGGATTGTTGGAGCCATTCACAACTATGTGAGTCAGATGTTGACCATTCAAGGGTCCAATTGATGTATCCAAGTAAATACCAACAACATTAGGAGCTGAAAGAAATCCATGAGACTAGAGGAGCTCTGTAGGAAGTACGGGACAAAGAATATTGAGCGTATACTTGCATATATGAACATATTTCCCATACTAGAGATTGATATGAATGCAGTGATGGTGGATAGGGGTCAAGCTGAGAGGCAAAGGAAACAATATCCAAAAAAAATATTGAGTCCAATCTAGGCAAGAGGCCAATAACTTTGGACAACAAAATATCGGTTGAATCAGCATAGGACATAGAGGATTCTAGATCAGAAGCAGATCAAGGGTAGACCAATGCAGAGAATCCTAATCGAAGCACTGAATGGATAGAGAGGGAGGCATGGTTAGTTGAGTTAGGGAATCCATTCAATGAATATGCAACAAGAATTTGGTCTGATAAGGAGGGTTGTGAGTCACTGGCAAAAAGGAGAACCAAATTGGTTATTGCCAAATGACCAAGAAATAGAAGAATGAAATCTCGGTTCAGAGGATAATCCTAGAATGGTCAAAATTAATAAGCATCTGAAACTAGAGATCAAGGAAAAAGCCAAGCAACTATTTCAAAAATAGAAATATGTGTTTGCTTGGGAACACACAAACCTGAAAGGCATTAATCAAGAGGCTTGTCATCACAAGATACCACTCAAGACAAATGCGATACTGGTACTACTCTAGCGATATTGAATGAATCCTAATTATGCCAAGGAGGTGAAAGAGGAGATTGACAACCTATTAAAGGTAGGATCCATAATAGAGGTAGCAAGCAGTGACTCGTTATCTCCAATAGTGGTTGTGCCAAAGAAGAATGGGAAGCTAGGGGTGTGTGTCGACGATCAAAAGTTGAATGCCCAGACAGTCAAGGGCCCATTCCCACTTCGCTCATGGATATGATGTTGGAAGAAATAGCGTGCCACAAAATGTATAGCTTCATGGATGGCTACACTGGCTATAATCAGTTGATAATTGGACCATAAGACAGAGCAAAGACAACATTCATCATTAAATGGGGAGCATTCATATACCTAGTCATGCCATTTGGAGTGTGTAATGGTCCAGCTTACAAATCTGCCATTCAGACATTGCTTACTGGGCAAACTATTCAACTTCTATGTTGATCATTAGGCTCTCATATTTTTTACAAGCAAGGTAATAATTCCGAGAAGACAAATCAAATGGATGATGTTCCTGATGGAGTTTGAATTCAAGATATTCCACAAGCCGAGCAAGACTAACTGTGGTGAGAATTTTCTGTCTAGAAGTACACATGGCATTTCAACAACATTGGTGAGGGATGATCCAGTGGATGTGGAGTTGTTTTAGAGTACATCTGCAGATGGACTAGATCCAAACTGGCAGGACGTATATGATTTCATTCAGTTTGGGGAATTTCAAGAGGAATGCTCCCAATCTAGTAAAAAGGCACTGTTTATCAAGAGTTTGAAGTTCGTTATCATCAGAGGAGCATTGTACAGACTCATAATTGATGGGGTGCTTTGATGTTTTGTGGCTATGCAAGGAAGGATGCAGGTTATAACCTAAGCTCAGAATGGGAGCGTAGAAGGACACTTCCCACTAATATCACTCACAAGAAAAAATTTCAAGTAGGGTTATGGTGGCAGAACATTATGGCTGATGTTAGGGCCTTCTACAAGACTTGTGATATTTGTTAGAGAATGGGAAGGCCAACAACAACAACTATGACTCCTTTGACCACCATCTAACCATCAAGGGTATTTATGAAGTGGAGAATGGATTTCATGGGTCCATTCAAGAAAGTTACCCCAAGGAAGAAACTGGCCATATGTTATGTCAACAAGTGGGTTGAAGCCAAGGCATTATCGGAAAAAAAATGCAAAGTCAACATCATGCTTCTTGTACGAGCACATCATCTGTAGATTCAGATGTCCCATTGAGATACTTTAGACAAGAGAACACACTTTATCAATGAAACAATTCATATTGTCACTAAAATATTTTCATCAAGCATTGAAAATCCACACCTTACTATCCCAGATGCGACAGATAGGATGAAAGTAGTAATAAAATGATCAAGACCATTCTGATGAAGATTGTTCAAAAGGAGCCATATCACTGGGATGAAAAGCTTCAAACAACGCTATGGGAGTACCGAACAACTCACAAGGTAACAATGTGTATGACTCCATTCAAGATGGTATATGGCACAAAGGCAATAATGCAAATGTAGTTTGCAATTCCCAGCCTCAGATTGGCAATCAAACATGATATGGATTTTAATGCAAATTTGAAAAATAGGTTGGATGAGCTACTAAAGTTAGATGCAATCGGACAGAGAGCCATGTTGGAACAAAAAGCTGTACAGCAGAGAAGGAATTTCTGGCATGATAGCAAGATGAAGGTTTGGGAATTTAACAATGGAGACTTGCTCTTGTTATATTAGCCAAAGTTAGACCCTAAGAAACCTAATACGAAGATAGTGTGGTCAGGACCATATGAGATAGATTGGGTTTTCTCAAATGGCACAGTCAGACTTAAGGATTCACTGGGATTACTGTCGCATGGGGTCTACAATGGAGCCAAGATTAACTTATATTGTTCCAGAATAGAGGAACCTCCAGCACCAATGCAACACAACAGAACAAGACCAATTCAGAGTCAAACGAAGAGCCTTTAGACATGTCCAACATTACACTGGAGTTAGTAGGAATGGCTGAGGGTTAGAGCCATGTTTGAAACTGGAATCATATAGGGGAAGATCCAAAGATAATTGGTTCTCAGCTCATAATGGTAATTGGTGGGCTATTAAAGACCAAATCTTTTGGGGAATCTTGCCATCACTCATTACCAGGACAAACCAATTCATGTGCACCACATCAAACACGGTGGACAAAACCTCGAGGTACCAGATGAGTGGTGCATTCATGGCTATGATAAGGATAACAATGAGGCATGTTCACAATCCTCCCCTCATTCCTCCACATCTCGTGCACCTTGCACCCTGTCTTGAAGAGCACCCTGCACCATCACGTGTGTCACTTGCACCCACATCTATTGTTATGCATGCATCACCTTCTCCATGACCTTGCCCAATGCCTGCTACATAGCTCAAAACCCCATCTCAACCTATTCTTGTCTCACATCATTGGTATCATCAAGTGAATTCTCCTTCTCAACAAAGACTCTCTTGCAAAATTTAGACATGGTGAGGGGCAGCTAATGTCACAAGCTATACAAATTTCCATGGATGACAAAGAAGCAGAGATTGAAAAGCTCCTTCACCCCGTGGAGAAACAATGTTTTGTATCCCATCAAAACATTGGGAAATACATCTTTCAATAAAGGGAAAGAGTGGTGCTCACAATTTGGGACATGGAAGTGGTGGTAGAAGTCATTAGGATTGCCTTTGACATCGGTACCATTCAACAGGTAATCGACACTTTGAACTTTGATACTGGTGCAATCATAATCAATGGTAGATCATTTCAAATGATTGTAGTAGCTTTGTCCCATATGCTACAATTATCAGTTTCTTCAAAGCCTTAGCCATGTTCAACCAACAAGGTTAATTCTTTTTTGAAAGAAAATCCTCGGGCTAAGAAGAAAAGAAAGGATCGGGGACATGACATCCCAATTTTTGCATTTACATACAGACCAACGTATAAGTTTGCAGCCGAGGCGATTAGTCTAAAGAATAACCCCACCTATGCTTTGGAAAATCTTTTCAGTATGTTGTTGGCCAGAACAAGGGCTAATAATCTCAGCCCAATACTATTCAACAACGTTATGATTCAGATATCCAAGGTAAAGACTCAAAATTTGTTTGAAGCCTGGTATGCATGGAAGTTTTTGTATTGGGCAACATGCGTTCCAGCACATGTGAATGCCACTATTGCTTGGGCAAAAGTTAGAAGTGAAGCAACAACAACCGATTAGAGCAGTGAACAAGAAAACCAACAAGGGAAGACAATTGAATTGGCTTTGGTCATTGTTGGAGCAAAACAGACTATGGAACAGTCAACAACGGGAACATCAAAACCAAAACCAAAGAAACAAAACATCAGAGCTGATGCCAAAGCAAAACAGAGTGCAAAATAGTCAGCATTTGAACATCAAAGCCGGTGCCAAAGAAACTACAAGACACACTTAATCTCCGGGAACAACCCAAGGCCAAGCAGAAGATAGTGCCAGCAGCCACTAAAACAATTTTATAGCCATATGCTAGACAAATGCAAGGCGCATTGACAAACAAGGCCAATGAACTGCCGGGCTCACCAACCAAAAAACCATAGTAGAAATAGTAAGGAACATGGTCAGGCTAGTACACCTAAAAGGGTCATTGTGGTGAGATCTTCCACTAGGCATACAATGTTGGACAGGCTACATATGCTACAAAAAATCCTGTGAGTGGGAAATTGATTATCAACACCTCTGGGAAGTTATCGGTATCATACCAAACTCTTGTGATAATTACATACAAAATTAACCGGACTGTTAGAGAAACCATTGCAGATAGTTGTGTCTCCACCATTCAAATAGGGTGGAACATGATAGTGAACACAATCAACCAAATGATGGAAGCTCAAGGCTCCATCCAACATTTGGATCTGAGCCATCTAGAAGCTAAGTTACAATAGGCTAAGAGCAAAGTTGAAGAATACAAACAAGAAACATTATGCCTTAAGGACGTTGTGCTCAAACTGCAAAAATTGACCAGGAAAAGGACGAGAAGATAATGTAGACACAACAAAAGAAGTTAGAGAAATTGAAGGGACAGAACGCAGCACTAGAGGAAGAGGAGGCCCAACTCGCCAGTGCTAATAATGCTTAAAGGGTTTTAATCAACCAGAAGACAACGACCTTGACTAGTCTGGAAGCAATATATAAAGCTCTAAAGTTAGATAAATACATTTATCCATCTTTGGTGGACATCTCAGATCAAGATGAGAATTTGACATTGAACATTGAAGACCTCCAAAATCTAGTAGGCTCTATCAAGTCTGATATGGAAGAGAAAACATAAGAGTTTGCAGTTGCACAGGTAAATCGGATATTACTGGAGCACCTCATACACAAAGAGGATGATGAGGAAGATGAGGATGATGAACCAAAGCAGGACAAGGAGGATGGAGATGGGACAACTAAATGAAGGGATGATGATGCTTAACCTCCTCTAACACCTAAATCAGCCATAGGTGGACAATAGACATGTATTACACAAGGGGCTAAGGGAACGAGTAGTTTGTTTGCAAACCATACCCAACAACAAATGGACCAGACACAATCTAGACTCAACAACAAACGCAACAAGGGTGGAATGGGAAATAGCAAGCTCAGGTTGTTAATAGACTAAATAAGGGCAAGGAATTACTTAAAGATTTAGATTCAGACAAAAATCTTGATTACTCTATCAGTAGTGACCCTGGGGGTGATGACGACCACGACATCAATGATGACAAAAGATGCCATCGCTAACCATCTAGCCAGAGTTGATTGCAACTATGATGCCACCCATACTTGTAGTGAACCTGACCATGACAATGACATGGACGTGGATAGTGAGTACAAAAGATCTAAATTTTCCTTAACATGTTGCTCGCTCACAATCTGCATTATGCTCTTGAATGCCCACCATCATTAATTGCCCCTTGCAGCACACCAAAGAGATAAATTTTCCTTAACATGTTGCTCGTCACAATCTGCATTATTCTCTTGAATGCCCACCATAATTAATTTGTTATAATAACTAATATCTAATTATCCTAAATGATTTTCTCATGTTAAAATGATCATTTAATATGGGGAAGTACCAGGGGAGAAAAAGCGAGATTATTAGTAAGGCTAGCAGATTGGTCACAGTAGGGGGGCCCACACTAGGGATCCAAAGGGGTACCATCTGCAGAAGAGCAATGTGCAATGTGCAATGTGCAATGTGCAATGAATGGGCTCCAAAGACCTTAGAGTTCAGCCCATTAAGACTTCCAAAAGGTTAAGTTCCAAAATTTCAAAGTGTAAGTCCAATGGTCAAATGTTAATGGAATTGGATACTTTGTGTGTGTACAAAAATCCAAATAGCTAGAGGACAAGTTAGAGGGCGAGTAGGGAAGATGACAAAGCTTGAGAAGTGACTAGACACACACACACACACACACACACACACACACACACACTATACACCTAAGCTTACCCTTTCCACAAAGTAAAGAGGACACATGTCAGGCATGCAAAGAAACCCCCAATTCTTGCCTGAATCCTATTGGATGGGCACACAGGTGGACCAATGAGAAGTTAGCTAGTGTAAACTAAAATTTTATTTTTATAAATGCTCAAAAAAATAAGCAATAAGAAATAGTCTCCCTAAAAGACTATTGGACAGTCAAAAGGTCCAATGATAATTAAGCAGATCCTAAAATTGCTTAATTCCTATTGGCCAAAGGACTAAAAGGTCCAATAGCAAAGCAGATAATTAAATTAATTATTTGACATTTACAAAATGGAAAAAAGGATGGACACTTGTCACAAGGATCTTGACTGGGCCTCTCAAAGGCTATTGGCCAAATTATTTACGGGCCAATAGGAACCCAGCAAGAGTAAAACTCGTACTCAAATACTATTGGCTAGGCTTTTCAAGGGCCAATAGGTATGCATCATGAGTAATTAGCAAGGGGGGTCAACCAAGAGGAGAGAGAGGGCTATTTTGAAGGGCATTATTCCACACACACTCACACAACTCATGTGTAGAGCAAGAAAATCATCTCCTTCTCCAAGCTTTAATGGAAAGCTCATCTTCTTCTCCAAGTTTGAGAGTGGAGGCCTACACCAACAACTCTTGGATATGGAATGCAAATCCAACCAAGAGCTAAGCTTCAATGCCATGCTTCTCTCCTCTATTATCTAATTACTAAGATAAGCTAAGCTACAAGAGTAATTAATTGAGAAAATACTTCTTTCTCGTAAGAATACTCCTTCTTCCTCTAGATCTACTCTCATACCCCGCTAGCTCTCACCATCTTCGAAGGTGTGTGAGGTCTTGGGTCTGAGACCAACGAGTAATTGATGTTATGTGTTATCACGTGTAAGTTTGGTGCATGAAGCTTCCATATTCATAGCACCGATGATGTTTTTACCAAGGAACACAAAGAATTGTATTGTACAAAGTCTCTCTTAATGGGAGAAGTTATAATACAAATGCCTAATGGAGGGGGGACTGGTCCATGTAAATCCGGTCCTCAATAATTGTCAATTGTTCTATTTCTCTCCCTCTTTCAAGTATTGTTATGCTAAACTAATTAGGTGTTATGCTAATGTTGTTATCTCCAACCAAGCACTCTTGTATGCTCATTAGGAATTTTCTCTTAATGAAATGCTCACTATGTTAAGTTATTTTCCGCTATTTACAAGCTTTATAGACCAGTAATTGTTACATTGGTATCAGAGCTATCGGTTTCTCTTTTCTTGCTCAAGAAGAGAGGTCCTCAAGCTTGCTACAAATGGTTGGTATTATTAATTGCATGAGGGTAAGGAGAACATGGATTTATTATCCTTGACGTGCGCCTGCTTCGTGCAGTTAACGGGGTATCACAGTCGAGAGCTATGGTCTTAATAATGGATTCCCAAGGGGCTTGCCTACGGCTTAACCATTATTGAGCTATTAGAAGCTTGACAGGAGCCGGTGCCGACTGGGCTATGATAAACCCTCTCTTCTATTCCTTGCAATTAATGATATTCCGAGGTACGGGTATAGATGCTTGAGTGCTTATCTTTGAAAGTAAAGAGGAGTAGCAACTAGGGCTTGAAGTGCCAAAGTACAAGTACAAATTTACACCTAAAACTTAGTTATAATGGATGACAATAGTAGAGAAAGTGAAATTAATGTTGATGGCTTTGATTTTGCTAATGGTCAAGCTACTAATGATGCCCCTATGCTTGTGAACTATCTTGTTACTAGGCTTCAACAAGCCATGGGCAACCCATCCCTCCAAGGTGAAGTACAACAACAATTACGCATCCATGGGATTATCCAATCTCCTCACCTAGAAGAGGGAGTACTCGCCTATGAAAGCTCCTAGTGAGATTTCTAAAAGAGGGCTTTCTACGGTGAGAGAAGAGGAGGACCCATACGAAGGACCCGAAAGCTTACAAGTTGATGGGGCAACTCCCTCACCAAGGAGAGCCCAAATCTCAACGGTAGAGCCCCCACCGAAAGAACGAGAAAGAAGTGAATCTCCTGCCACCTCGTCGGAGATGGCACCACAAAGAAGGCGGGCAAAACGCTCTCCAACACCCCCTAAACGGAGAAGACCATCGGATAGTCCTTCTCACCGTAATTCAAAGAAGGAAGAAAGGAAGTATGAGAAGAAAAAGGCAAGAAAGAGGTCACCCTCTTCTCCATCTTCATCATCCTCCTCCTCTTCTGAAGGAAGTGATGGTGTGGCTCCCAAAGAATTCAAAAGGAGAGGCCATAGGAAATCCTATGCCGCTTGGAAGAGGTCTTCCAAGCTCAAACAGTTCAAGGAGGGAGGAAAGAGTATCTCTTTTCTTACCTACGATGGCACCTTTGGTGCTACGGACAAAGTCTTGGCCTTTATTCAACAATTTGATGCGGCATTTGGAGATGAGGGCTTCACGGAGTCCTCTAAGATACGTCATGTAGCCATGCATCTCCAAAAGTCTACCAGGCAATGGTGGTCTAGCCTACGAGCAAACGGTGAAGCTCCACAAACATGGAAAGCTTTAAGAGCTTCCATTATGAAGCAGTTTTTGGCTAGCGATGCCAAAGACAGAGTGCTCACCGAATATCAAAGCTTGAAGCTCTCTCCCTACGAATCTATTCACAAATACGTAGACAAGTTTTGGGATTTACATCTCAAAGCCACTGTATACAAAAAGATAGATTTTGGAAGAGCAAAATCAACAATTTTGTGCGGGTTTATCTGAAGATATGGCGGAGTATGTCAACTCCCAAAGGCCTTGCACTATTTCAGCGGTCATACACCATATTATGGTGGCTTCAAGAATCCACTTCCAACAAGGGGCTAAGAAAATTCTTAAGCCCATGGAAAGCAAAGACCGTAATGAGCCTAAGGGGAAGGACCATGTCCAAAAGTTTCCCAAGGGCAACTTCAACAACAACAAAGCTAAGGAGAAGGGAGTCTACAAAGGCAAAAATAAACTCTCTCCTGAAGAGCTAGAGCGTTATCGCAAGGATAACTGTTGTTTCAAATGTGGGGAGCAAGGGCATGCTTATCGTGCTTGCCCACAGAAGAACACACACAATGAACCTCCTAGAGCTTCCATAATTGAAGTTAAAGAAGAAGATGCTCACCGCAAAGGATCTCCTCTATGCCATGCTTGGGGGAAGGTGAGAGAACATGATGCTTTCATTCTCTTCGACAATGGCTCTACTCACAATTTCATATCCACGGAGTTGGCCACTAAGCTAGGCATCCAAGCCTTTGAGATGGGAAATCCCCTACCAGCCGATAGTGATTTCAAGGGAGAAGAAGTCCCAGTTACTCCCTTGATTGGGAAATTGAGGCTTCATGTCCAAAGTTATGTAGACAAAGAGGATTTCTTCATCTCTCCCCTTAAGCATGAGGATGTAATCCTAGGGGCACCATGGTTTGATCGCATGGCGGCCAACATCAAGTTTCCTGAAAGGCAAATTTACTTTAAATACAGGGACAAAGACATGTACATACATGCTAATGAGTCAGGTAACACTATACCTCTTGTACATAAGCAAGCTTTTGATAAGTCAATAAAGAGCTCTATTTCTGTGTACATGATATTTGTAAAAGACTCTCAAAATGAACCTAATGTTCTGTCAAATAAAAATAAAGGGAATAAAAAAGAATTAGGGTTATCTAATTTCCTTAATGAATTCCAAGATGTTTTTATTGACAACATTCCTAATGAATTGCCTCCAAAACTAGGGGATGATGACCATGCAATCGAGCTTCTTCCAGGAAGCTCACCGCCTAAAAAACCTCCTTATCAAGCTTCTCAAGCTCAACAAGAGGAAATTATGCGGCAAGTGCATGAGTTGGTTGAGAAAGGAATGGTTAGGCCTAGTTCATCTCCATTTTGTTCACCAGTTTTATTAGTGCAAAACAAAGATGGCACATATCGTATGTGTGTCGACTATAGAGCACTAAATAGGATCACTATCAAAAATAGGTTTCCCGTTCCGCGGGTAGAAGACCTATTTGATAAGCTACAAGGATCGACCTACTTCAGTAGGATTGACCTAAAAAGTGGCTACCACCAAATAAGGATTGTTGATCAAGACATTGTAAAGACCGCATTGTAAAGATGGCACATATCGTATGTGTGTCGACTATAGAGCACTAAATAGGATCACTATCAAAAATAGGTTTCCTGTTCCGCGGGTAGAAGACCTATTTGATAAGCTACAGGGATCGACCTACTTCAGTAGGATTGACCTAAAAAGTGGCTACCACCAAATAAGGATTGTTGATCAAGACATTGTAAAGACCGCATTTCGCACTACGTTTGGTCTCTACGAATTCATTGTCATGCCTTTTGGCTTGACCAATGCACCAGCTACATTCAATCGCATGATGGAGAACCTCTTTAGGCCTCACCGTAGTTACACTGGAGTGTTCTTTGATGATATAATCATCTACTCCAATTCCTTGGACGAACACAAACAACACCTCCAGGTAATTTTTCAAGTTTTGCGAGAGAATAAGCTTTACATAAATCAAAAGAAAAGTGAATTTTTCTTACAAGAGATTCAGTATTTAGGTCATATTATCTCTAAAGATGGAATCCAAATGGATCCATCAAAGTTAGAAGTAATAAAAGCATGGCCTAACCAAAAGAATCTGCATGAATTAAGAAGCTTTATAGGTATGTGTGCATACTATAGACGCTTCATAGAAAAATTCTCACTCATAGCAGGACCATTGCATGACCTAACAAAAAAGAACGTTAAGTATGCATGGACTACCAAGGATAACACTGCTTTTGAAAAGCTTAAAGAGAAGCTTATCTCTCAACCTGTGCTTACACTACCGGATCTCTCAAAGCCATTTGAGGTCCAATGCGATGCTTGTGGTGATTGCCTTGGAGCCGTGCTGCTCCAAGAAGGGCACGCCATAGCATATGAAAGTCGAAGGCTCGACCCAGTTGAGCAAGCTCTAGGCATATATGAAAAGGAACTCCTCGCAGTTCTACATGCCTTAGACACGTGGAAGCACTACTTATTGGGGACTCCTTTCATTCTACAGACGGATCACCAAAGCCTCAAGTACTTCATGACGCAGACCAAGCTCTCTGACAAACAAATGAGGTGGGAAAATTTCCTTTCGCAATTTCATTTTCATATTGCTCACATTGTTGGCAAGCATAATCAAGTAGCTGATGCACTCTCAAGATGACCGAGAGTGAATGCGGTTTCCATAGCAACTCACAATGATCTATCTTCTATGATAGATGAGTACGCTATCGATTCCGATTTTAAAGATGTGATGTCAGCCCTTGCACTAGGAAAGAAAGAGGAACCATTTACCTTACAAGATGGTTATCTTCTCTATGGTAATAGGCTATGTGTTACTAACTCACTACATGAGAAAGTAATGTATGAATCTCATGCTCCTCCATATGCGGGGCATAGAGGGATTCAAGCTACCCTAAGAGGGAAAGCGAACATACAAGAGTATGTTTCAAAATGTGTGGTTTGCCAAAAGACAAAGTTTGATAGAGGGAAGCAATCTGGTTTGCTTCAACCTTTGCCAATCCCTAATTCACTCTGGGAGAGCATATCCATGGATTTTATCTTTGGATTGCCTAAGTCTATCCATGGGAATACGGGAATATGGACAATAGTAGACAGGTTCAACAAACAAGCGCATTTCATACCTGTCAAAAAGACTATTAAGGCCCATAAAATGGCAACCCTCTTTATATCACAAATCTTTAAGTACCACGGCTTGCCAATGTCAATAGTGTCGGATAGAGATCCTAGAATGACCAGCAATTTTTGGAAGGGTCTCTTTGAGAATTTAGGTACAAGGCTAAATTTCTCTTCGGCCTATCACCCGTAAACGGATGGTCAAAGTGAGATATCTAACCTAACAATTCTTGATCTACTCAAAGCTTATGTCACTGAAGTAGATCAAAGATCCCAATGGGAGAAGTACTTACCTTTAGTGGAGTATGCTTACAATAACACAGTACATACATCCACGGGAAAAGCACCTTTTGAGGTAATTGAGGGCAGATCAAAAAGTCCCCTGCTACTTAAGGTACATGGGAAGATCTTCGCTGCAGATGAATATAGCCGCGACCTACAAGAATCTTTCCAAAAGATTAAAGATGCTATATCCATCTCACAGCAAAGGCAAAAGGCTGCTGCTAACAAGCACATAAGAGCCCTGACCTTTAAAGAAAACGATTGGGTCTTGCTTAAATTTCCCAAGGCTCGAATAAGGCACACAACGGCAAGAATCCTACATGACACCAAAAATACTATGCTAAACTAGCAAAAAGGTACTATGGCCCCTTTAGCACATCAATGAGACAGCTTATCAACTCAAGTTGCCCAACCACTGGCTCATACACAATGCTTTTCATGTGAGCCTGTTAAAGCCTTACCAAGGAGATCCACCCCAAGAAGCAACCATAGAAGACCCAGCGGAGATTGAAGACCAAGAAGAGGTACTACAGCCAGAGTCCATTCTCCGACACGAAGACAAGTTATTGAGAGGTGGTAATATTATCCGACGGTATCTTAATATGTTTAAGAATCATCCTTTTGAAGATGCTAGATGGATGCAAGGCATACAATTAAAGGATAACCTAAACCTTGTCAATGCTTACAATGATTCCCTAGAGTAAGCAAATGTAAATATGTTTTAAATGATCAATGTTTTTGTCTTGTAAGACTCTTTCTTTTTTTCTTTATTGTGCACAAATGTTAAGAAGTATGCATGCTTAGGATCAAGTTTGCAGAGACGACGTCTCCCAAACACCAAGTAGAGCTTGTCACTCTACTATGGAAGATTGATAGGACTAATGAGCATACATGCTTGCGGCAGCTTCAGCTCTCAAGCGCCAAATGGATTAGTCATCCATTGCGGAATGATGTCGTAGGGTAAAATAGGGATCCTATACCCGCTAAGCAAAAGACTAATAACTATGCTTTATCATCTCTACCTCATAGTCGAGGACGACTATGATTTCAAGAGAGAGGTAATGTCATAATCACTAATATCTAATTCTCCTAAATTATTTTCTCATGTTAAACTGATCATTTAATATGGGGAAGTACCAGGGGAGAAAAAGCTAGATTATTAGTAAGGCTAGGAGATTGGTCACAGTAGGGGGGCCCACACTAGGGATCCAAAGGAATACCATCTACAGAAGAGCAATGTGCAATGAATGGGCTCCAAAGACCTTAGAGTTCAGCCCATTAAGACTTCCAAAAGGTTAAGTTCCAAAATTTCAAAGTGTAAGTCCAATGGTCAAATGTTAATGGAATTGGATGCTTTGTGTGTGTACAAAAATCCAAATAGAGGACAAGTTAGAGGGCGAGTAGGGAAGATGACAAAGCTTGAGAAGTGACTAGACACACACACACACACACACACACACACACACACACACACTATACACCTAAGCTTACCCTTTCCACAAAGTAAAGAGGACACATGTCAGGCATGCAAAGAAACCCCCAATTCTTGCCTGAATCCTATTGGATGGGCACACAGGTGGACCGATGAGAAGTTAGCTAGTGTAAACTAAAATTTTATTTTTATAAATGCTCAAAAAAATAAGCAATAAGAAATATCTCCCTAAAAGACTATTGGACAGTCAAAAGGTCCAATGATAATTAAGCAGTTCCTAAAATTGCTTAATTCCTATTGGCCAAAGGACTAAAAGGTCCAATAGCAAAGCAGATAATTAAATTAATTATTTGGCATTTACAAAATGGAAAAAAGGATGGACACTTGTCACAAGGCTCTTGACTGGGCCTCTCAAAGGCTATTGGCCAAATTATTTACGGGCCAATAGGAACCCAGCAAGAGTAAAACTCATACTCAAATACTATTGGCTAGGCTTTTCAAGGGCCAATAGGAATGCATCATGAGTAATTGGAAAGGGGGGTCAACCAAGAGGAGAGAGAGGGCTGTTTTGAAGGGCATTATTCCACACACACTCACGCAACTCATGTGTAGGGCAAGAAAATCATCTCCTTCTCCAAGCTTTAATGGAAAGCTCATCTTCTTCTCCAAGTTTGAGAATGGAGGCCTACACCAACAACTCTTGGATATGAAATGCAAATCCAACCAAGAGCTAAGCTTCAATGCCATGCTTCTCTCCTCTATTATCTAATTACTAAGCTAAGCTAAGCTACAAGAGTAATTAAGTGAAGAAATACTTCTTTCTCGTAAGAATACTCCTTCTTCCTCTAGATCTACTCTCATACCCCGCTAGCTCTCATCATCTTCGAAGGTATGTGAAGTCTTGGGTCTGAGACCAACGAGTAATTGATGTTATGTGTTATCACGTGTAAGTTTGGTGCATGAAGCTTCCATCTTCATAGCACCGATGAGTTTTTACCAAGGAACACAAAGAATTGTATTGTACAAAGTCTCTCTTAATGGGAGAAGTTATAATACAAATGCCTAATGGAGGGGGGACCGGTCCATGTAAATCCGATCCTCAATAGTTATCAATTGTTCTATTTCTCTCCCTCTTTCAAATATTGTTATGCCAAACTAATTAGGTGTTATGCTAATGTTGTTATCTCCAACCAAGTACTCTTGTATGTTCATTAGGAATTTGATCTTAATGAAATGCTCACTATGTTAAGTTATTTTCCGCTATTTACAAGCTTTATAGACCAGTAATTGTTACAAATTGCCCCTTGCAGCACACCAAAGAGGGGTGTAAAATGCCACTTGACATTTCTACAGATAGCTCCATCCACCACCCCTCCACAAGGTTGAAAGTCGTAAGCCCACAAGGCATCACTGTAATGTAGTAGAAAAGCTCCTTGTGCCAAACTCCAGGGTCTGAACCAAACTTTGCTTCAAGTATTGCATCTCTGACCATTCTCCAGCATGCCGAAATACATTCATGCACGTTCGTATATAGTCGATATGTGCGATGCCCATGGAATTCCAAAGTATTCTCTTCGATCACTATGATAACATATGCATGTGTCAAGGGGTCCATAGCCATAGTGACCTTGTGCAAAAGACCCAAATAGAGCATGTTAGGGAGGAGCCTCCAAGACTTTTGAGACAAGGTTGACGATGATGAGAGACCTACACTCAAAGACCTTATTACCGATGCAGACAAGGCCATGGGAGGCGGCCAAGATGGAAGCATCGGGGGCCCATGGGTTTGATATGCTTGTGCCAAAGGGTGTAGGCAAAGGGGCCCCTTGGTGGTAAGCATGAAGCATGCATTAGAAGAACCTGCCCTCCTAATATTGTTGGCTTGTGTTGGATTTGTGTGAGAGATGGCTGTTTGTGGAGAGGATTAAGTTCCAACTTTTGCACACACATCGACAAAATAGCTTTGCGCTTGTGGAACGATAGGAAGGAGCTTTTCTACCACATCATCAGGTAGAGTGCTTAGTGGGTACTCTGTGAACACTCCCACTGACAATAAATTAGAGACGTGTAGAGGAATTCTCATGCCATTTGCACACATTGCAAAGCATTGATGATCGCCCAAAAAAGGAGCGATGGAGCAAGGTAGGGTCTAAGGGAGATGATGATAAACAGAGATGGCAGAACAGCCCAAGGATAGAAGATTTTATCAACACATGGAGAATTCCTCATGCGAAACTGTTGAGAGAAAATCTAGACGTAGGGGAAAGAAATTGTAGCAGAACTGTGTGAGCAAACAAGAGAGAGACCTTGGGACTTGGGCGTAGAGACAGGAGGGAGAAAGCGAGCAAGCTGCAATGGAGCCACCCATCTTGCTAAGTCTTTAGTCTTTAAGAAGACCATCATTTAATAGTGAAGCCGATCATGGATGTTGTTTTTGACTTCTTCCTCCTCCGACATCAAAAAATGCACTCGAAATCTTTTTCTCCTACCACGCTCGCTATAAGAGGTGTCATATCACTGAAGGCTTTTGCTCCAAGTCACCCTTCACCCCACCAAGGCATCATTGCCTTTACAACCCACCTTGTTGGCACTACCTACTTGCATTTAATGATATAGTCTTTAGCCTTTAAGAAGACCATCATTTAATAGTGAAGCCGGTCATGGCTGTTGTTTTTGACTTCTTCCTCCTCTGACATCAAAAATGCACTCGAAATCTTTTTCTCCTGCCACGCTCGCTATAAGAGGTGCCATTTCAGTGAAGGCTTTTGCTCCAAGTCACCCTTCACCCCAGCAAGGCATCGTTGCCTTTACAAACCCACCTTGTTGGCACTGCCTACTTGCAGGTAATGATATAGGCGTGGTTCCTATCAAATCTTGTACACATTTTTTGGCCTGCCCAAAGGGAAAAGACTATATAGATGCTTTCTCTTAACGCTGACTAAAATAGGAAACAAATTGAGTTGTATTTTCAAGCAATTTTTTATAGGCCAAAAATGTTGATTGGTTGAAATAGCATAGTGGGCGCTCATTTAGATGACTAGTGTGTAAATCTAATGATGGACTTTAAAAGTGTCTTGAGTTTTGAAATAGGAAGTGAATGCTCATTGACCAAGGAAAGGATTTTGGGCTCAAAGCATGAAACATTGAAGTTTGAACTAAACTTTTACCTCAAGTAAATTTTTGCTAAATTGATAATATTGGTCTTGTGTAGAGAGAGTTCACATGAAAAAAAATAGATGGTTTATTTTTAAGCTTACAAACTCTAAAGCTTAAAAATTGTTGATCTAGTGTTTCCTCTTTTTTATGAATTTTGAACAAAATATAAGTTTCATAATTTAATCGCTACTGGGTCTGCGCTCCTAATTAACCTGAATCTACGCAGATGCTGTTGACTTGGACGTGCAAATTCGTTGGACAAAAAACAAAACAACAGACGACGTATATGCGCAGGCGATCGCACCTTTGTCCTCTTGACTCGCTGGCAGGTAAGACAAAACGAGGTTCAGCTGCACTGTCTACATGGTGCCTGAGGGAAAGCGACACAGAGAGCGCAATATGTTCAAAAGCATCAAAGACAGAGTTCTGTCAATATTTCAAGAGCAATCCTTGACATAACTGTAACAGAAGCCTAGGCATGTTAGTTCTGTCAGACAAAACATCCACTGTATACAACGAGCAGGGATGACCAGAGTACAATAAGGGCGTTTTTTCTATGGAGTTTTATACAGCCAAAAAAACCAAAACATCTTGGTGCCGCCAGTAATTCCGTTTACATTATCAGAAGTTACAATTGTTTTGTACAGCAAGAAAAACCAAAACATCTTGGTGGCGACAGTAATTTCGTTTACATTATCAGAAGTTACAACTAGTTGGAGCTAAAACCAAAACATCTTGGTGGCGACAGTAATCTCGTTTACATTATCAGAAGTTACAACAAGTTGGAGCTCCTATTCAGGATATTTGAAAACCTGCACAATATCGTATTAAGTCTATTCACTTGGGTTTTAAGAGCTGCGAGTTCTTTTGCTAATGACGAGATTTTCTCTTCCAACTTCGTGACTTGTATATCAGCAGCATTGATTGCATAATTGTCGATTGCATCTTTCGAACTATGTATGGCTTCAATAAGTTCCAACCAAAGCGGACGGGTATTTCTAGTTTCATCTCCACCCAACTCTTTCAAAATTGCAGCAAGCATGTCCTCTATCCTGTCAATTCGTGGGTCTTCTATGGTACCAAAAGACTCATCTGGTTGTGTCTAAGTCAATCAAAGCATCTGATTTTCATCTTTCTCATCCATTTTGACACTGTAGACAAAACAAATTGTTATCACTTCTATATTTTTTGGCTATAATAAAAAAGAATAAAGTGATTGGTAGCAAACACACCACACTAAGAAACTGTTGTCACATCAAGACGATGCACAAGCGGAATGAAATATTCTCCTACTTCTGCATCTCTTATGTCAACATCAAAATCAGAATTATCAACAACGGTTGTTGATGGACTACAAAACACATTCATCATGATCAAAAATCCCATACCAACAATAGTTCTGCATCAACTTTGACAAGCATACCTCTGTCTCTCTTGCCAACGACAATGGAACCACTCTGCACGAGATTGTGTGTTTCCATCGACATCATCATTAACAAAAATCTTCACAATATCTTGGTATGTTGCTGTGGATGGATATATCATACACCTCCACAATGCTTTGATCTTTGCAAGGTGCATTCCACGACCCTGATAAGGAGTTATCCAGGATGATGAGGGATAGTACTTTCCAGTTTTGACCATTATATGCAATGTAGATAGAAAGTCATTCCCTGCTGGGTGCGTAGCTTAAATTTCCAATACATTAGTGCCCTATCAAAGATGTTCGTTGGTGTCAAGCAGACCCTATTTTTCAATTCATCAGCTCCATATAAGCTATACAACTCTACACCGGTATTCACATCGTCACTACTTATATTGTGCACGACTTTTTGAAAACATGGTTCATCTTGGTCTTTTAGACAATACCCTACCATGCCTTCAAACGTGTGCATCTTGTGTTGTTTCAACCCGCGACACAAAACCATTCCCCCTGCAGGCAGTGACTTACCCCAACCTAAGTAGGCTTTTATTTTCTTATTGACTGCAATCAATGATGTTGCCCAAAGACGGACAACCATTTGCAAATGAAGGTGGAAGAGTGCCCCTCCTCTTTCCAATGCACACAATCCAGCCAATGTTTCCCTTTTCAAGAAACAACTTCATGCACCCCAACAACCCTATGTCTACATCATCACCACCCATAGATATAGTAACACTGACTTCCATCACTCTTGCCTCTGGCTTCCTTGCTTTCAAGGAGCCAGCATTGCAACCTTCAGTATTGGTAGCAATGCCAACACCTTGTTTCCCTTTCCCTCGCGCTTCAGACTTTAGCATGGTCATTGTTTACACCTACAAGAACCAAAGCAATGCGAAACACCTATGGTTGGCTCAGAACAACAACGAAGATCAAAAGACAGAGCAGGGCACAACAAAACTGCTATAACTCACTAGAGCTGCCTACACTCAAGACTAACAACAGAGCAACGAAAGAATAATCCACAGATTTGCTATAGCTAAACACAAACTACAACAATGAATTCATGCACTGAAGAGCAACAACACAACACGTCCATGACACACAAGTTGCTATGACTTACTAGAGCTCGATACAGTCAAGACTAACAACAGAACAATTCATCGGCTCCTATAGCTAAACACACATTGCAACAATGAATTCATGCAGTGAACAACAGCAGCACAAGACGTCAGCAAACTTACATCATGTTCGCGCTCGTATTCGTCAGCAAAAATCCCCAAGACACACGTAGCGACCAAATAGACTTCGAACAAATACATGTCTCCTTTTCCCCGCCGTGCCTTGCTGGAACCTTCTTGCAACGTGTCATATCTAGCCAAGATTTGCATGACACGCGGTGTTCTCTTTTCCATTAATTTCTCAAATTCCAAGTAAGCCACAATGCATCTGCAGAGATTCCGTCTAATAGCCCTGCTTGTCAAAATTGGGGGCGCCTACTCGCTTTTCAAACCTTTTTTTTACCTAATTATTTTGAATTGCCTTAGTTTGGGATATGGTCAAAGAGACTATTACAAAATAAAGTAATGGACTTGTTCAAATGGCTATCTGCAAATGAGTTTGACATGTAGGACAAGTCCTCCATTCCCAATAGATTGGGAATGTTCATTCCTTGGGTACAACAATTCCATATATATATATATATATATATGTGTGTGTGTGTGTGTGTGTGTGTGTGTGCGTGTGTGCGCCCCGTGTGCGTGTGTGTGTGTGTTTTAAGTTGTGATAACTTTATTCTAGTCTACCATTTGCCTCTATACTCTTATGAAATTTTGCGCCTCCTCCCCCTCCCCCCAAAAAAAACAAACATTAATTTATTTTATGAAAGAGTGTGTGTGTGTGTGTCTCTCTCTCTCTCTCTCTCTCTCACACACACACACACACACACACACACACACACATATATATATATATATATATATATAGAGAGAGAGAGAGAGAGAGAGAGAGAGAGAGAACATAGAAGTGGATCTCTTTCTTTGCTTCACTTTGCATATTAACTCACCTAAGGGGTAGGCCTTGTGATTTTATCACTTGTTTAGGCTATTTTTAGGCTTAGTAATAAAAATAACTTTTCTCTCTCTCTCTCTCTCTCTCTCTCTCTCTCTCTCTCTCTCTCTCTCTCTCTCTCTCTCTCTCTCTCTCTCTCTCTGTTTTAAAAGACACTACACTACCTCTAACAATGATATAAATATACACTGGATGAAAGCTAAACCTCCACATAAGAGGGCATGGATTACTTTCTGATTATAAAACCTGGCTTGGACCTAGTGGGTAGCATAGCTATGAATGCTTGAGTACCTAATAAAGGACACATAGAGTGCGGACCTGAAATTGGAAATTTAATGCCCCGCGGCGTAGGTAAATTCCACAAAAATCTATTGGTAAAAAAGCGAGGTCGTAACACCCTGCAACTATGGCATCACACAGATCCGAGCACCAAGAGGGTGGGTGAGACCTAGGAAAAGAGGAAGGGCTAGTGATGCGGCTGCGTGGCTGGGAATACTACCCGCAATAACTATGTACGACCATGGTGAGCCTGAGTAGATGGTGGAGGGCCAGTGTGGTCTCCACGTAGGAGGTCTGAACTGTGCTTCCGACTCTCAGGAACAAAGGACAATCGACCTTGCACTATATAAAAAAAAGGTGAGCATACATATGCTCACTTAGTTTCCTTACAGCATAGCATGTGGTAACCCTCTGTTATGTATTGGTAATATCACCTATCAAAAAGCCATACTGTGGTCTGAGTTATCAAGATTTAGTACAAGGATGGCAACTAGTTGTTCTTCCGGGTCCTCTGAGCTATGAATTATTTTAATTGACAGGTTTTTTTCTGCTTTGTTGTGAGTATTTAATGGGGTAGGATTCTCTCTGGAACTGATAAGGAAATGACCAGAACTGATGGTAGGCTTGTGGTACTTTATCAAGGAACTTGCAACATGAAATGCTCTGGCTGTCCCTTTCACTTATTAGGCTGCCATTGGAATAGGAAGATTCGAATGCTGTCGAGTTCTACCAAGATATCGTATGTATCGTATTGAAGTTTTTAGGCATAAACCACGAACGCATGTTATTTTCAACTGAATCATAAGTAGGAAAATTCTCGTTGAATACTGTACGCAAAGCTTTTATCAATGCATGGATTCATTTCATTGAAGCTGAGTCATTTCAACATAAATGGAGAGGTTTACATGGTAAGGCTTCTCGGAAAATACTTGACCTGCTAGAAGTCGGGCATAATGATAACTTTGTCGCATAATAAACTCCGAGGTTTTTTTTATGTATCACATTAAACTAAAGGGAGAATGCTCCATGGCATGTCTAATGAATGATATTAGGAAGAATACCTTGCCTTGATGTGTAAACAGATGAGGGCATCTCTTGGTAAGATCTATTCTGGTTTTGATTAAGGTAATACCAGAAC
Source organism: Adiantum capillus-veneris (assembly GCF_014529385.1). Lineage (NCBI taxonomy): Eukaryota > Viridiplantae > Streptophyta > Polypodiopsida > Polypodiales > Pteridaceae > Adiantum > Adiantum capillus-veneris. Next base: position 55,281,678 of record NC_140936.1, on the reverse strand, counting down.
CACAGCAAGATCATTTGCTGGTTTTAAAGAAGAATACGGGTACAGGAAAACCCTTCTAAGACTAAAGGCAGAAATGAATTATTACCAGCTGAATTGAACTGCTGATTGGGATTAAAGGGGCGTCTCAGAGAAGGGTATATGAGCAATAAATTGTTCAGCTATAGATGGATGGACAGTGGGGTTTTCTAGTTTTTTAGTTTTTTTATTTTTTACTTTATGGTGGCTATGGCAAGGAAGTTACACCTAGCCATTACTGCTATCACCTTTGTGCTCCTTCAAACTCTCTAGTCAGATAGAGCCCGCCGCTCTGAGTTACGTCCTTTTAACGTAGCGGATCAGGGCTGCTATGTGTTTAAGGGTCTTTTCTAAAAAAATAAAAAATGGGATAAACCTGCAAAAAGGAATCTCTAAGAGGAGAGTAGTTGGATTAGAAAAAGAGGAATGTATTTTTTGCTAAAAACGCTCTTATATGTTCTGCTACTTGTGATTTAAAGGGAAGCACTCCCTGCTGTGACATCAATAGTACTAAACGGAGTATCATCTGTGGGAGATTATGGTCTTGGTATGAGGAAAGGGACTATTGTCTCTAGAGTCTTTTTACAAATTCAAATTATGTTTTTATAGCCTTGCTGATAAGCAGAAACTAGGATGCGTAACATTTGACTCTCTGTTTCAAACCGAGAACAAGTTTTTAGATTGAATGAAAAACAGTAGCAATTAATACACATGATTTGGAAATAGAGGTGGTGTTGCTAGCATAGGTGTTTGTAAGACAACAGCTGGTGGGTTGAATGGAGCACTAAAAGAAAAACTTGGTGTCTAAATCTAGAATAAAAAACTTGGAAAAAATTGCGGTTGTTTTCAGAGCGTATACTCTCTCTTTACAGCAGATTCATCCTTTAAGTATTAAGTGAGGGTGACATGGATGACAACTAGAGTCTCCCTAGTTACCTGCAATGCTGTTCGGAAACTAATCGATAGATGGTTTTTCTTACTGTGGATGCAAGTAAGGGTGCTCTCTCTCTGGCTTTGCTTAATGGAAGAAGTTGCCGTTACCTTATCTCTACCAATAGCAGGACCCTAGAACACTCTCTTATGGCCTGTTTTAAAGAAAAAAGATGTATCGTTTTAGTGTGAAGGACTAAATTGATATGTCTACTTTTTATAGAAATTGTGGTCATGTGGTTCTTGCACTTCTGTTGAAGTCTCATGTGTTAAATTAGCCTATGTAGAAAAACTCTCTCTCATCTGTGTTGTCGTTCAAAGCAGTCAAGATCTCTCTCTCTCTCTCTCTCTCTCTCTCTCTCTAATAGCAGACATTGTCATCGTCTACACGTTAGTGTCGGCCTTGTTCTATTAATGATCACTTTCCTATCACCCGATCATATTTTATAGAAATTCTAATTTTCATCAGCAAAAAGGGAAGTCATCACTAAGGCTTTAACCTTTTGGGTAGGTAAAAAAACAATCCAAATTTTTGATGCTTCATCATTTTCTTGACAAGCTTCTGCGACAATGAGTGGCCACTAACTTATCTACCAATCAAATTTTTTTGTTTTAACAATAAATAATCTTATTTTTAACCAGCCAAAAAGAGAGGTCATCTCTATGGCCTTTGCCCTTTGGACAAGCCAATAAAGAAGATGAAGAGAGGGCAACAATGAAGTCATTGTTGCCCCTCCTCCCTATCCTTCCCTTGAAGATCAAATCAAGGCTATAATTAAAAAGTTGCATGAGCATGCAAATAAAGAAAAGGTAGAAAGATGATAAGCTTAATAGGGTACGTGGGCTAGTAATGGGGCAGGTCCCTGTTTGTGGACCCATAGACCCCAAAAAGACGGTACGCATAAGCGCCAGAGCTGGGACACCAGCAAGCGGAAAGCTGCTTGGTTAGAGGGGTTGAGGCTGAATTGTAGCCACTGATTCTGTGCTCGAGTCGTGCTAGCAGTAGCGTTCCTAAATTAGATCTAGGCTGTTGCATTGTTGGCCGTCTTTTGATACATGGGATGATAAAGAATGAAGTCGATCTCACGCTATGAGCTACCGATTGTCCCATGTCTTATGTTGCACATAGCCCTTGCTTGCAGCTATCGATCGTGCCCCTCCACTCTCGAAACAGAGCACCACCCACAAAATGCACCCGACAACTCTTTAAAGGTGTTTAATATGGCCTCTTTACCCAAAGGGGGAGGAGATTTTGGGGGACATGATATCTCTCCTTTTTTGTTTGGGTTGCAAGAAAAGAGCTCAAGGGGTGTTAGAAGGAGTAAGAAAGAAAAGACAAGGGAATAGGGGCTTTGTCTTGCGCTTCTAAGCTCTTTGGGAAACGAAGCAGGGAAAGAAGAAGAAGAGGGAGAAGAAGGGGGAGCTAGGGCTCTCTTTGGAAGGCTCCTTTGACACTTGTGAACAACGAAGAAGAAGAGGGAGAAGAAGAAAAACAAGGGAATAAGTTCAAGAGGGGGACATCACTCTTTGATATCACTTTTGTCTGCAATGACAAAGGAAACTCAAGGGCCCTCTCACACACTCTCTCAAGGGGAAGTGGAACACTATGTCTCTCTCTCTCTCTCTCTCTCTCTCTCTCTCTCTCTCTCTCTCTCTCTCTCTCTCTCTCTCTCTCTCTCTCTCTCTCTCTCTCTCTCTCTCTCTACCTGTTTTGGATTCTGTTGGGAAGGTGAAGGGTGAATTTGGGAGCAAAAAGGGATATCTCTCTGACCCTCAACGTTTCTCTCTCTTTCTCTTCACTCTCAGACAAGAAACATGAATTTTGGAGCTAATTATCTCAGGTTTGGGATTGAAAGCAGCCAAGGAGAAGATCGCATGTGTTTCTCACTCTATAGTGAAGAAGGGCAGTAAACAGAGCAGGAAAGATGATAATTTGGGTGTTAGGGTTGGGTTCCCTCTCTGTTGCTTCCTTCGGATTGGGTTTTTTCAGTTTTTACGAGTTTAATGCTTCTAGTGTTTGTCACTTCTTAATTGAAGGATACAATCTTTAACTTAATTTGCAAAGTGTGTTTCTTGTGCCGTGCATCTGTTCTCGCTCTATTCCTAGAGCCAGAGGTCCAATGCCTTCCTGGATCATCTCCCATAAACCCCAACATTGACTCGATTACAACTGAGATCTTGCCTCAAATAAACTTACAAAAAGTCCACTCAATCATAGTTTGGCCAAAATCGTCTAAAAGTACTTTTAGTTTGCTTCCCTCGGACTAATTCATTAGTACCTCTAGGCTTCCGTTTATGTAGTAGATTGCATTTCAAGCACCATAGTCTCGTGCTGCCTTGGGAAATCACTAGCCTCACGAGTCTCTACTTTCGTTTAGATAGTATGGTGCACATACATGACCAACCAGGTGAAGCCACGATGATGTGTTCAATTGCAAAAAATCCAATATATTTTTTTGTCCGCAACTTGTTTCTGAAAGGTGCCATGGACGTCCACTTAGGCTGTTGCGGACAAGGACTTTGGGGCTGCAAGCCATCGTCCATTGTCCGCCGACGTGGATTTGAACCTGGGTCTTTATTTAAGATAGTGGAATTCGCAACAAAATGTCAGAAACTGCGTTATCTGACGACGATGGCTTCCATCTTCAGCTCGCGTGTGCTTGTTCTCGTCTACTTTTGCTTCCTCGCTCCCACGTGCCTAGGCTACAGACCTGGAGATTTTGTTCCTATGGCGCTTCAGACACAGTATCACTCTGTAAGCGTTTTTTCACAGAGAGAGAGAGAGAGAGAGAGAGAGAGAGAGAGAGAGAGAGAGAGAGAGAGATGAAATGTTATATTAAACGTCTTCAAAAGGCCAAAATGAGCTATGAGACAAAACTGAGACAATCTTGGTGGATCTAATACAATGTCTGGGTACAAAAATAAAATGAAGTAAGGGTGAATTTGGGCTTATCCTGGATTCATCTAGGTATACTTTTTAGTTGTATACCGGACATGCAGACTTCACATTGTGAAGTTTTCGTCCGAGTTATGACCAATTGATATTGTGCTAATTTTTTCTATCTTTTGTGATGTGTATGCCCTATCAACTACCTCATTTTTGTGCTAATTTTTTCGATTTAATGCTCCTTTTAGTGTTAGGCTTCATTATGACTGAGTCTGCCCTTGATCTCCGGAGTCATGATAGAAACTCAGTACGCTGAACTTTGTGTTGATGTATGCTCATGTGTGTGTGCGTGTGGTGCGTGTTGTGTTTGGGAGCATATGTTAGTACCTAGTTCTACACCCACTATTGGGCACTGACGACGTTAGTGGGGATGTCGTGGTATTTTGTCAATACTATGCATGATGGGGCTGATGGTTATATTGTCTTGTGGGTGACTACCATGGGTCTATACCTTGCACTTTCCTTTAAGGGTGAATTTGGGCTTATCCTGGATTCATCTGGGTATATATAAAGTTGAAAATCAAAATCTTAACTACTAGATGTGAACTAAGCAGCTAGCTAGCTGGAACTGTGTAGGATATGAGTAGGGGGCGGTGAAAGTAGAGATTGGGGGCTAATACAACACAATGTGGGTGTGCTTGTAGGAATATAATGGGTGAGAGCTGATACAAAGGCTGATACAAGATGAGCAAGATGTACAATCCGTCCGAGGCTCCTGAAAATGAGTCTGTGAACACATCCTCTCCACTCCACCCAATGCTGCATGTGCTCTAGTCAGTCTAGTGTGTGTTGCTCTCCTTAATGAAAATGCTGGTCCACTAAAGACCACCCCAAGGTAGGTGTAAGCATCTGTATACTCCACTGTCTCATGGCCGTATGTGAATGTGGGTGCTGATCTTCTGGTCCATTGTAAGGTGGTGTTAAACATCGTAACCTAGTTTTACCAAGATTGACAGACAGACCACTGTCGTGAGCAAACCTATGCAAAGCATCCAAGTGACGTTGGATCCCCTCCGGAGAGTCGGAGATCAACACAATATCATCAGCATATAACAATAGTGGAATCCATGTCCGTGCCAACTGTGCACCTCTATCACCCTCTCTCTCAATATAGTGAGAAATCTCATCCGCATACATACCAAATAGAGTAGGAGAGAGCGGGCAGCCTTGCTTCACCCCAGCTCCATAGGGTCTCTTGACTTGAAGATAGATACAATAGTAGATAAACTCCAAGTATCAGGCAAACCCTCACACATGGCACGGTTGAACATCACTGCTAGAAGCTTTGCGAGCAGATCCCTGGCATGTATAAAATGCTCAGCCACTAAGCCATCATGATTATATGCTCTCCTAGTCCTCATGAGAGAGAGAGAGAGAGAGAGAGAGGAAGGATTGGTATCATCCTGAAGATTTTCAATTGCAATGTCAATTAGCTGTCACAAAGTGATGACGTGGCGGACAGCAGAAACCCTAATTTCTGCCAGAAACCCTAAAATTCCTGCAAACCCTAATTTTTGCCAAAAACCCTAAATTCCGGAAATCGCGGAGGCGGATTATTATTATTATTATTATTATTATTTTTTTTTTGTGGAAAATGATGAGCGACGCGAATTTTGCTTTTGCTTTTTTTTTTAATAAAAAAAAAAGAGAAAAGACTCTCTGAGAGAGAGAGAGAACTGATGCTTTTGATTTTAAAAGCTTTTGGGGCTCTGCTTTTGGGCATCCCTTGTAACCTTTAAATTAGTGGTGAGGGCCTCACTTCTCAGAGCATCTGGACGCAGAGTCTGAGAGTGAAACCCTAACCGCTTACTTGTACTTTGATGATTGATTAATACAAAAAGAAATACCGAAAGGGGCGCTAGACTTTGGGGCCAATATCTCTAGGCACGGAACTCCGCCGGGCCAGTGCAAATCTATTGTGATCTGTGAATTGTTTTGAAGTGGTTATTTGGTGCTGTCGCGGTTGATTCTTGACTTGGAGTGTCCAAGTTAGTTATAGTGGTATCAGAGCACGGCCGATTTCTCTTCTACGGGAAATCCGATCCCCGAATTTTTTTTTCCGCGGCACCTATGGCTTCAGGCAATGATCAGTCGACTCCCTCTGCATCTGGAGATGCGGGCTGGGATCACAACGAAGATTCAGACAGAGAGTATGGCCCGCCTCGGCCTACTCAGGCGGAGCAAACAGAGATGGAGCGTCGTCAATTGATTGGCGATGCAACAAAGATGATGCTCAATTTTGCCAAGGACCCGAAGATGGTAAAATATATGAACCAGACCTCTTTGAAAGAGGTACAGATGGAGTGGCAGAGAACCACAACACCACTCCCGAAACCCGCTCTCAAGAAACCTTCTACCTCCAAGAAAAATACGGAGAAGGAACTGGAGAACGTGGTTGATGCACGGATTGCTCAGCTTTTCGACGTGCAAAAGAAAGGCAAAAAGCACGGCAAAAAGCACGGCAAAAAGCAGAACAAAGGTACTGACTTCCCGGGATATTTGGGTCGTCAGTCGACATTCGACAAAGCAAAGAAACGGAAGAAGCGTGTTCGATTTGAAGGAGTACCGAGTTCTTCTTCTTCTTCTTCTGACAGTTCTTCTAGCTCCTCGGATTAGAGCGAAGAAGACAGAAAAAAAGCAAAAAGCGAAGCAAGACACAAAGCTTCGGAACGGGCAAGAAAAAGGCAAAGAAGGCTACATCTCGCCCAGAGACTGACAGTTCTACTGAGGACTCGTCTACTGACAGCTCAGATTCCGATGACGGAAAGTTTTATGCGAACAAGAAGAATTTTTACAAAGCCAACCAGTATGACTTTCTCGAAGATAACAGCAAGAAAGTCCGAGAGTTTAAGGAAGGTGGCCACTCGATCAAGTTTGATACTTTTCAGGATACTCAGATGCTTCGAAGGCTTTGTCTCTTATACAGCAGTTTGACATCGCTTTCGCGGGAGGACGCTATTCAGAGCACTCCAAGATTCGGAGAGCTGCCTCTTACTCTGAGGGGAATGCTCGTACTTGGTGGTCCACGCTTCTATTAAGCAAGACTGTGCCAGTTACATGGCTGAAATTCAAGAGGCTTTTTATTTCTTCTTGGTTGACTCAAGAGTTTGAGCGAGATATACGAGCTGCTTGGAACCATCTCCGGATGACCAAGAGCGATACAGTGAATTCTTATTGTGAAAGATTCTGGAGCTCTTTTCTACCCGCCTCTTCATTCAAGAAGATCTCGTTCAGAGAACAGATTGAGCGGTTTACCTTGGGTCTACCTACAGAGATCCGAGATCGCTGCTTGGAACAGAAGTCAGCTTCTATTCAGGAGTTGATGAGTCATGCGAAGCGGGGCTTTGCCATTCACTCTGGCAGTCTGACTTACCCCACAGATGAGGCCATGACACAACGAGCCAAACAGACTTCTGGGAATGAAAGTAGAATGAAAAAGAGCAACCCAGAGAAAAAAAAAGGATGCACGACCCAAGCTTACTCCTGAGGAGAGAGCTCGCTTCATCAGAGAGGGGAAGTGCTTTGGATGCGGGAAACATGGACATATTTCCGCAAAGTGCCCTGATAAGGCACAGAAAGAACAGAATGATAAAGACGACGACAGGTCTGAGAGTTCGAGAGCAGCTGAGGAATGTGGCAGAAAAGGCAGATAGAAAAGCAGAACTGGTACCACATGGCGTGGGACTTGCACCGAATCAAATGAATGAAAGTACAAACTTTGCCGTTTTTTTTTGGGGCAAAGTGAAGGATGTAGAAGCTCTTTTGAAGGAGCCAAGGCCAACTTCTTTTCACTTGGAATTGGCGGCTCGATTTGGAACTGCGCCCGACAGACTGACGCCACTGGCGGAGGTAGTTCGACTGGCACCCGGATGGGATGTTGCCATTACACCGAGCATTGGCAAACTTCGTTTGCAATGACAGGGGTGTTCAGGGCACGTGAGTGACGTTCTACTCGGGATCCCTTGGTACCACAAGAACTACGCCGTGGTTGACTACCGGGCCGAGAAAGCGACTTTGATAAATGAAGGGCTTAGAGATTGTACTTGATGAACTTCAGTTTTCTTACTCATTCTTTTGGGAGAACTGAACCATGGATAAAAGTTGAATATGTTTTGACCTGAAGAAAAGAACGCCAAGATTTTTTTCTCCACGCTCATGCCGATTGCTTTTGAGAGGGCCTGAAGATCATACCATTGATCTGATATCTGGAAGCACACCACGGAATCGGCCACCTTATTGTGTGAGCCGAGTACAGAATGAAAAGATTATGAACTCAGTGAAAGACCTCTTGGAAAAGGGTCTTGTCCAGCTTAGTACTTCACCGTATTGCTCTCCAGTGTTGTTGATTTTGAAGAAAGACAGATCTTGGAGAATGTGCATCGATTATAGCACTCTCAACGAAATCACCATCAAGAACAGATTTCCGATTCCTAGGATCGATGATATACTCGACAGGTTACAGGGATCCTCGTGCTTTAGCAGGATTGACTTGAAGAGTGGATATCATCAGATCAGGATAGCGCCAGGAGATGTCTACAAGACAGCTTTTCGGACGACTTTTGGGTTATTTGAGTTTTTGGTGATGCCTTTTGGCTTAACCAATGCTCCTGCGACATTTAACCGGATGATGGACAGGATTTTTCGAGAGTACAGGCTATTTGTTGGCACTTTCTTTGACGACATCATTGTTTTCTAGAAGAATGAGGCAGAACACAGAGATCATCTGCTTCAAGTCTTTCAGGCATTACGAGATCACACATTAGTGATTAATGCTAAGAAAAGTGAATTTTTCCTACCGGAGATACATTTTTTAGGACACATTGTGTCAACAGCAGGAGTGCAAATGAACCCGGCCAAGATAGAGACTATCCGTGATTGGCCCGATTTGAGGAATGTCCATGAAGTTAGAAGCTTCTTGGGACTATGTTCATACTACAGGCGGTTCATACGAAAGTTTGCAGAGGTTGCTTCCCCTTTGCATATCTTGACACAGAAAGGAGTACCTTTTTCGTGGGGACCCACAGAGGTGACTGCCTTTCAGACATTGAAAGAGAAATTGACTACGGGACCTATTTTGACTTTGCCGGACTTGCAGAAGTCATTCGAAGTATATTGTGATGCTTGTGGTCGTAGTCTGGGTGCGGTCTTGATGCAAGAAGGCCATGTCATAGCTTACGAGAGCCGTTTGTTCTCTAGGCCGGAGATGACAGCACAGATTTATGAGAAAGAGCTTTTGGCGGTTATCCATGCTCTTACTCAGTGGCGGCATTACCTACTCGGAGTGGATTTTATTGTCTTTACAGACCATCAGAGTTTGCGCTACTTCTTGTCACAGAAGCAGCTTTCGGAAAAGCAGATGCGGTGGGCGAACATCTTGTCATAGTTTCACTTCCAGATTGTCCATGTGCAGGGACAGAAGAATGTGGTGGCAGATGCTTTGTCTCGGAAACCGTTGGTTCTGGCTATTTCCGCGATACATCATAGGAGCTTCGAGGATATGGTCGATCAGTGTGCCACAGATACAGATTTTGCAGATATTTTCACACGGATACGGGATGGGGAGACAGTAGCTGGATACTCCCTTCGGGAAGGCTACTTGATGAAAAAGACTATGTTGTGCGTTACACAGCCGTTGAGGGAAAAGGTTATGACTGATTGCCACTGTCCACCTTTTACGGGTCACCGCAGCATTGCTACCACCATGAAAGGGGTAGAGAGAGATTTCTTTTGGCGGAGACTGAAGAAGGATGTGGAAGAGTTTGTGCGCAGTTGCTTGGTATGCTAGAAGGTCAAGTTTGACAGGCATAAGGCACAGGGATTGTTACAGCCTTTACCCATACCCACCCACCCGCCCCTGGGAAAATATTGAAATGGATTTCATTTTTTTTATCTCCCGAGAATACAGAATGATCACGATGATTTTCCGATTACATGGCACGCCTGAGACGATTGTCTCCGACAGAGACCCCAGATTTATGAGTTTGTTTTGGAAGGCAATTTGGGAGAACATTGGGACGCGGTTGCAGTTCTCGTCATCGTTCCACTTGCAGACTGACGGGCAATTTGAGATTGCCAATTCAGTGATTTTAGATTTATTGAAGTCTTGTATCTCGCATCAGAAGACTCAATGGGAAAAGAACTTACCTTTGGTGGAATTTGCCTACAATAACACGATACACTCTTCGACGGGGAAGGCGCCATTTGAGATTGTTGAAAGTGCTGCAAAGGTTCCACCCTTCCTAAGCATGAAAGATAAGATCTTTGAAGCGGATGAATATACGCGAGATCTGGATACGGCTTTTGCCAAGGTTCGCGAGACTTTGCAGAAGTCTCAAGAACGACAGAAAAAGGCAGCGGATCGCCATCGTCGTGACATGAAATTGAAGGAGGATGATTGGGTGCTCTTACGTTTTGAGAAGGCACGCCTACGAAAGAACAAGGGAAAGGAGAGGCTTTTTCCAAAGCTTAGTATGTGATACTACGGACCTTTCCAGATTACTGACAAGATAAATGATGTCTCCTTCCGATTGAAACTGCCAGATACTTGGAGGATTCATAATGCATTGCATGTGAGTCTCTTGAACCCTGTTAAGGGTGATGTGCCTGATGATGGGGAGCCTGATGAGCAACCCAAAGTGGAAGAAAACGAGGAGATCCTTGTTCCTGAACAAATTTTGGCACATAATGATACGAAGAATAAGGGTAAGTCCGAAGGCGGTTCTTGGTTAAGTTCAAGAACTTTCCTGCATTTGATGCGAAGTGGATGGAGGAGGAGGACCTAGCAGATACTCCTCGGATTGTGAAACTTTACCTCGATGTTTTGGTTTAGCATAGTCTACTCCAAACGGAACCCAGAAACTCAGCTTGGCCGAAGATCTGGTGCAGTGGGATGCACAAGAGGGGAGTCGCTCCACTCCTTTGTCAACAGATGCCTCGATTTTGATACTAAAGTCACTGATGTCTCTTTGAGCTTCAGGGATACTGAGAGCTGACAGTATTCTGCTGGATGACTTTATGAAATGGAATTCCTGATTATGATACTGATTTGTTCTTGACTTCTTGTGAGTGCAGGAACTGATAGCCGAAATGACTGCAGCATTTTGGTCTGATTGATCTCGAATAGACATGGTTGCAATAGGGGTTAGTCAATCGGACATCGATGAGGTCCCGATTGGACCTAGATGTGATTGCTAGCTACATTGCCGATAAATCATGGTCTAAGATCCGAATGAATGTTGAATGTCATGTGATGTCCTGTGATGTCTGGTGATGTCCTGTGATGTCGTGTGATGTGACTGTCGATTTTGTACATGTGCTAGATGTGTGTTCCTAGTACGTAGGTACTAACAGTCAGTGTCTGCTAAGACGGTTTATGGCTTTTGTCGGTTTTGCAGGCGTAATCGCGGTCGATTACAATGCTTTCAAGAGGGGGGTATGCCACAAAGTGATGACGTGGCGGACAGCAGAAACCCTAATTTCTGCCAGAAACCCTAAAATTCCTGCAAACCCTAATTTTTGCCAAAAACCCTAAATTCCGGAAATCGCGGAGGCGGATTATTAAAAAAAAAAAAAAAAATTTTTTTTTTTTTGGAAAATGATGAGCGATGCGAATTTTGCTTTTGCTTTTTAAAAAAAAAAAAAAAAGAGAAAAGACTCTCTGAGAGAGAGAGAATTGATGCTTTTGATTTTAAAAGCTTTTGGGGCTCTGCTTTTGGGCATCCCTTGTAACCTTTAAATTAGTGGTGAGGGCCTCACTTCTCAGAGCATCTGGACGCAGAGTCTGAGAGTGAAACCCTAACCGCTCTCTTGTACTTTGATGATTGATTAATACAAAAAGAAATACCGAAAGGGGCGCCAGTCTTTGGGGCCAATATCTCTAGGCACGGAACTCCGCTGGGCCAGTGCAAATCTATTGTGATCTGTGAATTGTTTTGAAGTGGTTATTTGGTGCTGTCGCGGTTGATTCTTGACTTGGAGTGTCCAAGTTAGTTACATTAGCTATAAGACATCAGAGCATGATTTGTGCAGTGCCTTGTGTGGCCCAAGAAACAAACGTTTTATATTGTGCTGCAGCTGGTTGGGTTCTTGGTTTGGAAATTTTGGGTGTCACATTCGCTGCAAATTTTTTGTGTAATTTATCATCCAACGTAGCCACATTCATGGCATGTGAAACCAATCAAAAGGCCAAACAAAGAGGTAACATTTAAAGGCCAAATGAGATGCTTGAATGAGATGAGGTGGCTGATGGCCAGGTGCAGCAAGATGGAACACCAATTTGAAAGTGGACCCATATTGCATGCTATGAAAAGGTAAAAAGTAGCAGTAGAGACATTTGGAAGGTGAATCTTTCACGTTTTTGCTAAAGAAGAAATGTTGTAACATTGTTCTCCTCGGATCCAACTTGCACACACCCCTTGACACAAGCCAAAGCACACACATAAAGGTAGAAGGGATAGACATATGACTTGTATGACACAAGTGAAAACACAAACGTAAACCACAGAAGAGATAGAGATCCGCCTCACCTCCGAGCCATAGAGCCTTACTGGTTTTCTCCTGAACCTTAGAACTTGTAGCTACTCTTGCCTAGGGCCAGACCTCAAGAACTGGTGTTCCGTATCACCAGCCCACACACCCTAGCAAGCACCCAACATGATGTCTTGGGATGTAAGAGTTACCCCCTTTTATTTAATTGCTATTTCCACAAATTTTATTGGCAGTAAATTTGGGGAAGCGTCTCTTAATCAGTGTAAGGTGCAGCGGAAGTGAATGTTGAACTTTGCTCAAGATGAGTGCTCCGAACTGTGCTCAAGGCTCCTTTTTACTTACGGAAGGGAGAGCCTTCCATTTCTTTAGTGGGAGTGCAAATGATCACAAACAAAGTGGATAAACATTGTGAATGAAGGTACCGAGACTGAGAGAGAGAGAGAAGTGTGACATAAAAGCGCGTCTCATGCAGATGAAACCCCGAAACCCAAAAACCCCGAAACCTATGAAACATTTTGCCGAAACGCATGAAACAAACAGGCATTTTTTACGAAACGTTTAAAATTGGGGCTTTTTTTCCATTTTTTTGAGGTCTAGCTCCAGTTAACAGATGATTGTGGTCCCTAAAACTTATGGTTTGTGACATTGGAATCAAGTTTGAACTTTGTTCAATAGAAGTATGAATCAATGATGCATCAGTTATGATTCATGAAACTAGTGGCCGTGTTTTAACTTTCATCAATACTGAACATCTCTTTGATCATGCTCGCTTGAAGTTGCTTCTAAGTAGTGAGCACGTCTCTCTCTCTCTCTCTTGTGGACATTAAAGTCTAGAGTCATGTGTGCTACATTGTATACATATTTATCATATTTTATTAATATATAATTTAATGTCGTTTATGAAACCTGTTTCATGTTTTTGACGCTATGAAACGAAACGTTTCAAATCCTCGAAATCCCGAAACGACCGAAACCACGAAACCTTTCATGTCACACTGAGAGAGAGAGAAGAATACGACACCAAAATGTTGTCAAACCCTCCTCCAATGGCCCCACTCTCTATGGGGAGAGCGGTCTACTATTGATTGCACAAATCTCTACAATGGTCTGAATGCAATGGTCTTGCCGACGACAATGATGAAGACGACGAGACAAGTTGAAAACTGAAAACGCTAAGGGCTGAAATCTGCAAATCTTGTATCTGCTGAATTCTGACTCTATGTTGGTGATGACGACGACGCGACGACGATGCGCCGACAACACGGATGCTGAAATCTGCGAATAGCGGGCTGAATCTGCAAATGCCGGCTGACTTGACTGTGTGGCGAGGATCTTCTGCAGGAAGGTGAGGTCTGCGAGGTTTGGGGCTTGTTTTGTGGAGTCTAAATGCTGAAAATGTAAAACGGTGATGCAATGAATGGTTCTATTGCAAGGAATCTGCAAACACTGATGGTAGTCGGCAAATGCAAAAACGCTAGGCTGATCTACTGTCTGCTGCAAAAACGCCAGGGAATCTACTGCAAAATGCTAATGCCAGGCTGATCTGTAGCTGCTGAAAACGCTGGGCTGTTCTTGATGGCTGAAAACGCTAGGTTGTCCTGCCGGGGGTCTTGCTGAGAGGTGCACTGCCAGACACTGGGTCCTTGCTGCCTCTTCTGCCAGAAAGTGCTAGCGCTAGCTTTTCTTATATATTGACTTACCAACTTTGCCCTACCCAGTTTCCCAACAAAGTCACTTATTAATAATAAGTGAAAAATGGCTAAAATAGGGAAAATGGGTTCTATGCATTGGAAAATGCTCCTAAAGGGTACTGATTGTAATTTGATGATCATGCTGTGTGCAACCGATAGAAATGCAACTACTCTCAGTGCCTGGACATGCACGGCTTGCGAACAAACTCACAAAGGTGCTAGAACACTTCCTAAGCTGAACTGAACCCTAGTCGTGAAGTAGCTTGTTCACATGCACATAGGGTTAGATGTGCACGTGACATCCCCTCCTTTCTAAAGTGAGGTACTGGTACCGAACTGTATGGCGTCAAGGGAGATCGCCAACAGTGTCTGGAATCCTGTGAAGGACTCTTCGCCGGCCCACTCTAATGCGTAGTCGCGTGATACTTGAACTTTATAAAGGTCTGGAACGCTTGCTTCTTTGGGCCGCATCGAAAGCGACACAGTCATCTGTGGCTGCTTCAATGCTCCTATTGCATCTATGGACGTAGATCCATTGTCACGTGACACATCCAACCCTATGTGTCCGTGGACAAGCTACAGCATGATCAGGGTTCAATTCAGTCAAGTCATTCTAGAATAGGAAGTGATCTGGCACTTTTGTGAGTCTGTTCGTAGATCGTGCATGTCCAGACACTTAGATTAGATGCATATCCTCTGGTTGCACACAGCATGATCATCAGATTCCAGTCAGATCCCATCAATAGCATTTTTACAGTGCATAGGCCTATTTTCCCTATTTTTGACATTTTTCACTTATTATTTTTAAGTGAATTTTGTTGGAAAGTAGGTAGGGCAAATTGAGTAAGTTTGTATATAAGCAAACCTAGACTAGCACTAATTGGCAGAAGGGCAACAGAAGCTCCACCGCTCAACAGGCAACTTCTCAAGCAAGAACCCCTTGGTGGCGATTTTCCCTCCAAGGCAAGACTCCAACTCCTCTAGCGTTTTTGGATCTCATCGCCCTGGCTCCAGTTGATTGGCGTTTTCAACAGTCCTCCATCTCCTGTAAGCAACAGTCACTAGCGTTTCCACCAGAAGTACCAGCCAGCCTAGCGTTTTTCATTCCAGCAAGAAGCGCTGCAGATTTTCAGCCTTTGCAGAATTTCAGCAGGTCATTTTCAGCGAGTTTCCATAGCCATTTCAGCCCTACAATAGATGCAGATTTTCAGCCCTCAAGACCAGCAGAATCAGCGTTTTCCTTAGCGTTTTCGGTAACAACAGATTTCAGCCCATAGCGTTTTTGGACAGCAGATATGCACTTGCAGATTTCAGCCCTTAGATCGGCTTCGCCATCACCGTCGTCATCGGCGACATAGCCTAGAATTGCATCAGTCCCATGCATTCAGTTTGTACCAGTTTGTGCAATCATAAGTAGACCGCTCTCGCCATATAGAGTGGGGCCTTCGGAGGAGGGTTTTACAACGTCTTTGGTGTCGTATTTCTCTTCTCTCTCTATCTCTCAGTCTCATACACTTGCACGCACAATGTCCACTCACTTTGTTCGTGATCATTGCACTCTCTCATTAAGAACGGAAGGCTCTCCCTTCCATAAGAACGAAAGGAACCTTGAGCACAGTTCGGAGCACTCATCTTGAGCAAAGCGCAAACATTCATTCCGCTGCACCTTACATTGGTATCAGAACTTTGGCAGTGTTCTGTATCACTCAAGGAAAGAACCACAAGAATCACAAGATTTTTTTTGCTTGTTGAAATCGCACGAACCCAAGTTTACTTGGGCGTGTCGATTCCTAATCTTTTTTTTGAAGAGTGACAGGAAACCAAAGAAAGAAGGGCTTGTCCAGCCTCCCCTTGTGCCTCTTTTCACTCATTAAGAGCGGACCGTGCACTTAACGGCCGGCCAATCGACGTGAGGTGGGAAAAAGCAACCTTGGTGTGAGCGCAAGGCCGCCAAGGGGTGCGCCCGCGGAAAAGAGCACAAGTCGGGTGAAGAGAAGATCCTTCTCTAACACAGATTGCAAGCGAAAGAAGACCCTCAAGAACCTCAAGAACCCCAAGAACCAAGACCCCTAAGAACCCAAGTTCTTAGTGAACTTAAGAACCCAAGACCACAAGAACCCACAAGATCCCACGACTTCAGTAGATGGTCATCAGTCGAAGCGGAATGGATACTTCGCTTGGAGGTGATGAGCATGAGAGAGGCGAAGAAGAATTTTCCCCACCAGGAGGTTTTTCCGACCCTTCCCCATCTACGCCAAGGATTGCACTAACTCCTATGGAGGCTTTCGATAAGATGATTATGGACAGGACGATAGAACGAGAAGCGCAACGCGTCGCCTTGGAGCGCGAGCGCAAAGCATGAACAATAGAAAGAAGGGTAGCCATAGACCGTGAATACGAAGAAAGAATGGCAGCCATAGCTCGTAAGCACGAAGAAAGAAAAGCAGAAATGGATCGCGAGAACAAAGCAAGAAAAGCAATGAACGACCAACACGTGAAAGAGATGTTGCAACTCTTTTCTCAAGTAAAGGCACAGATGCAAGAGATTCAGGAAAAGGAGACTCTCTCAGTCTCTTCTTCTCCCAAGCATGACACACATGATTTGCATGATGATTTGATGACAATGATATGCATGATCAAGATGTGATTTCTCACAAGTATGATGATTTGCATGAAGATGACGTGATTGTTCACAAGGATGATGAGTTAGTTGATGCTTTTTCGAGGGAAGCTAACCTCGTTGCAGGTTCGATCAATCACGATGGATCGATCTTGGCTCTCGAGACTAGGTCCAAAGCACCCCTTCAGGAAGAATTGATCTTGGCTCTCGAGCGTAGGTCCCAAAGAACCCTTACAGGAAGTATTATCTGTTCGCATGATTGATACGCACGCATTGTACGAGTGTTTCATTCGTGATCGTTTCCTGTATTTTAGTCAGCATCTTTATGTGATCCCTTTTACTAGGCATGACATATTGTACGTTGAGCACGTTTCACTCATGAATGAGCACGGATGTATGCAAATTATTCATGACAAACTGAAAAGTATGCATTCAAGGAAGTCACATTCCATGTCTCTTCCTTGGCATGACACAGTTGAAGAAAGAGCACAAGAAAGAATGAGCACCAAGCATGGGCATTTCCGTTGTGATCTGCCACAGTTGATTTCTTTAGATTAGAAGAGAAAGATTCGATCTAATTGTTTACGCGTGTGTGGTGAACGGTTTGGCACTCCGTCTCTTTGTTCATCTACATTGCATGCACAGTCTATTGGGACGACAAGATTTTTTCTATTCATTTTACATGGAATAGGTATGTTCATGTTTTTGTGCTGGAATTGGTTTCAGGAATTTTCAGCCATGGAGATTCTTGAAGAAGAAAAAAGCATGACTCTAAACGAAGTTAAAGCATTGAAGGAGCCACAGAAGACTTTGTGTCGCTTTCGGCGCGGCCCAAAGAAGCAAGCGTTGCAGACCTTTATGAAGTTCAAGTACCGCACGACCCACACATTAGAGTGGGCCGGCGAAGAGTCCCTTCTAGGATTCTGAATGCTATTGGCGATCTTCCTCGACTCCATACAGTTCGGTACCAGTACCTCACTTTGAAAAGGAGGGGATGTCACGTAACACATCCAACCCTAGGTGTCCGTGGACAAGCTACAGCATGATCAGGGTTCAGTTCAGTCAAGTCATTCTAGAATAGGAAGTGATCTGGCACTTTTGTGAGTCTGTTCGCAGACCGTGCATGTCCAGATACTTAGATTAGATGCATATCCTCTGGTTGCACACAACATGACCATCAGATTCCAGTCAGATCCCATCAGTAGCATTTTTACAATGCATAGGCCTATTTTCCCGATTTTTGACATTTTTCACTTATTTTTTTAAAGTGACTTTTGTTGAAAAGTAGGTAGGGCAAATTGAGTAAGTTTGTATATAAGCAAACCTAGACTAGCACTAATTGGTAGAAGAGGCAGCAGAAGCTCCACCGCTCAACAGGCAACTTCTCAAGCAAGAACCCCTTGGTGGCGATTTTCCCTCCAAGGCAAGACTCCAACTCCTCTAGCGTTTTTGGATCTCATCGCCCTGGCTCCAGTTGATTGGCGTTTTCAGCAGTCCTCCATCTCCTGTAAGCAACAGTCACTAGCGTTTCCACCAGAAGTACCAGCCAGCCTAGCGTTTTTCATTCCAGCAAGAAGCGCTGCAGATTTTCAGCCTTTGCAGAATTTCAGCAGGTCATTTTCAGCGAGTTTCCATAGCCATTTGAGCCCTACAATAGATGCATATTTTCAGCCCTCAAGACCAGCAGAATCAGCGTTTTCCTTAGCGTTTTCGGTAACAACAGATTTCAGCCCATAGCGTTTTTGGACAGCAGATATGCACTTGCAGATTTCAGCCCTTAGATCGGCTTCGCCATCACCGTCGTCATCGGCGACATAGCCTAGAATTGCATCAGTCCCATGCATTCAGTTTGTACCAGTTTGTGCAATCATAAGTAGACCGCTCTCGCCATATAGAGTGGGGCCTTCGGAGGAGGGTTTTACAACGTCTTTGGTGTCGTATTTCTCTTCTCTCTCTATCTCTCAGTCTCATACACTTGCACGCACAATGTCCACTCACTTTGTTCGTGATCATTGCACTCTCTCATTAAGAACGGAAGGCTCTCCCTTCCATAAGAACGAAAGGAACCTTGAGCACAGTTCGGAGCACTCATCTTGAGCAAAGCGCAAACATTCATTCCGCTGCACCTTACATTGGTATCAGAACTTTGGCAGTGTTCTGTATCACTCAAGGAAAGAACCACAAGAATCACAAGATTTTTTTTGCTTGTTGAAATCGCACGAACCCAAGTTTACTTGGGCGTGTCGATTCCTAATCTTTTTTTTGAAGAGTGACAGGAAACCAAAGAAAGAAGGGCTTGTCCAGCCTCTCCTTGTGCCTCTTTTCACTCATTAAGAGCGGACCGTGCACTTAACGGCCGGCCAATCGACGTGAGGTGGGAAAAAGCAACCTTGGTGTGAGCGCAAGGCCGCCAAGGGGTACGCCCGCGGAAAAGAGCAGAAGTCGGGCGAAGAGAAGATCCTTCTCTAACACAGATTGCAAGCGAAAGAAGACCCTCAAGAACCTCAAGAACCCCAAGAACCAAGACCCCTAAGAACCCAAGTTCTTAGTGAACTTAAGAACCCAAGACCACAAGAACCCACAAGATCCCACGACTTCAGTAGATGGTCATCAGTCGAAGCGGAATGGATACTTCGCTTGGAGGTGATGAGCATGAGAGAGGCGAAGAAGAATTTTCCCCACCAGGAGGTTTTTCCGACCCTTCCCCATCTACGCCAAGGATTGCACTAACTCCTATGGAGGCTTTCGATAAGATGATTATGGACAGGACGATAGAACGAGAAGCGCAACGCGTCGCCTTGGAGCGCGAGCGCAAAGCATGAACAACAGAAAGAAGGGTAGCCATAGACCGTGAATACGAAGAAAGAATGGCAGCCATAGCTCGTAAGCACGAAGAAAGAAAAGCAGAAATGGATCGCGAGAACAAAGCAAGAAAAGCAATGAACGACCAACACGTGAAAGAGATGTTGCAACTCTTTTCTCAAGTAAAGGCACAGATGCAAGAGATTCAGGAAAAGGAGACTCTCTCAGTCTCTTCTTCTCCCAAGCATGACACACATGATTTGCATGATAATTTGATGACAATGATATGCATGATCAAGATGTGATTTCTCACAAGTATGATGATTTGCATGAAGATGACATGATTGTTCACAAGGATGATGAGTTAGTTGATGCTTTTTCGAGGGAAGCTAACCTCTTTGCAGGTTCGATCAATCACGATGGATCGATCTTGGCTCTCGAGACTAGGTCCAAAGCACCCCTTCAGGAAGAATTGATCTTGGCTCTCGAGCGTAGGTCCAAAGAACCCTTACAGGAAGTATTATCTGTTCGCATGATTGATACGCACGCATTGTACGAGTGTTTCATTCGTGATCGTTTCCTGTATTTTAGTCAGCATCTTTATGTGATCCCTTTTACTAGGCATGACATATTGTACGTTGAGCACGTTTCACTCATGAATGAGCACGGATGTATGCAAATTATTCATGACAAGCTGAAAAGTATGCATTCAAGGAAGTCACATTCCATGTCTCTTCCTTGGCATGACACAATTGAAGAAAGAGCACAAGAAAGAATGAGCACCAAGCATGGGCATTTCCGTTGTGATCTGCCACAGTTGATTTCTTTAGATTAGAAGAGAAAGATTCGATCTCATTGTTTACGTGTGTGTGGTGAACGGTTTGGCACTCCGTCTCTTTGTTCATCTACATTGCATGCACAGTCTATTGGGACGACAAGATTTTTTCTATTCATTTTACATGGAATAGGTATGTTCATGTTTTTGTGCTGGAATTGGTTTCAGGAATTTTCAGCCATGGAGATTCTTGAAGAAGAAAAAAGCATGACTCTAAACGAAGTTAAAGCATTGAAGGAGCCACAGAAGACTTTGTGTCGCTTTCGGCGCGGCCCAAAGAAGCAAGCGTTGCAGACCTTTATGAAGTTCAAGTATCGCACGACCCACACATTAGAGTGGGCCGGCGAAGAGTCCCTTCTAGGATTCTGAATGCTATTGGCGATCTTCCTCGACTCCATACAGTTCGGTACCAGTACCTCACTTTGAAAAGGAGAGGATGTCACGTAACACATCCAACCCTAAGTGTCCGTGGACAAGCTACAGCATGATCAGGGTTCAGTTCAGTCAAGTCATTCTAGAATAGGAAGTGCTCTGGCACTTTTGTGAGTCTGTTCGCAGACCGTGCATGTCCAGATACTTAGATTAGATGCATATCCTCTGGTTGCACACAGCATGACCATCAGATTCCAGTCAGATCCCATCAGTAGCATTTTTACAATGCATAGGCCTATTTTCCCGATTTTTGACATTTTTCACTTATTATTTTTAAGTGACTTTTGTTGAAAAGTAGGTAGGGCAAATTGAGTAAGTTTGTATATAAGCAAACCTAGACTAGCACTAATTGGCAGAAGAGGCAGCAGGAGCTCCACCGCTCAACAGGCAACTTCTCAAGCAAGAACCCCTTGGTGGCGATTTTCCCTCCAAGGCAAGACTCCAACTCCTCTAGCGTTTTTGGATCTCATCGCCCTGGCTCCAGTTGATTGGCGTTTTCAGCAGTCCTCCATCTCCTGTAAGCAAAAGTCACTAGCGTTTCCACCAGAAGTACCAGCCAGCCTAGCGTTTTTCATTCCAGCAAGAAGCGCTGCAGATTTTCAGCCTTTGCAGAATTTCAGCAGGTCATTTTCAGCGAGTTTCCATAGCCATTTCAGCCCTACAATAGATGCAGATTTTCAGCCCTCAAGACCAGCAGAATCAGCGTTTTCCTTAGCGTTTTCGGTAACAACAGATTTCAGCCCATAGCGTTTTTGGACAGCAGATATGCACTTGCAGATTTCAGCCCTTAGATCGGCTTCGCCATCACCGTCGTCATCGGCGACATAGCCTAGAATTGCATCAGTCCCATGCATTCAGTTTGTACCAGTTTGTGCAATCATAAGTAGACCGCTCTCGCCATATAGAGTGGGACCTTCGGAGGAGGGTTTTACAACGTCTCTGGTGTCGTATTTCTCTTCTCTCTCTATCTCTCAGTCTCATACACTTGCACGCACAATGTCCACTTACTTTGTTCGTGATCATTGCACTTTCTCATCAAGAACGGAAGGCTCTCCCTTCCATAAGAACAAGAGGAACCTTGAGCACAGTTCGGAGCACTCATCTTGAGCAAAGCGCAAACATTCATTCCGCTGCACCTAACATCCATCTTCATCAAGAACCTCCGAGGAGGAAAATTCTTGAAACCACTTTTAACACAAAAACATGAACATACCCATTCCATGTAGAGTCACTGGAAAAAGACTATTCCCTCGAAAAAAGTGTGACTGGAAAAAGACTCTTCCTTCGAAAAAAGACTATTCCATGTAGAGTGACTGGAAAAAGACTATTGCTTCGAAAAAATTGTGCATGCAATGCAGATGCACAAGGTGACGGAGTGCCAAACCGTTCATCAAACACACACAAAAATTGGAATCGAACTTGTCTTTCTGATCTAAATCTATCAACTGTAGCAAATCACGATGGAAATGTCGATGCTTGATGCTCAATCCTTCTTGTGCTCTTTTTGAGACTGCGTCATGCCAAGGAAGAGACATGAAATGTGAGTTCCTTGAATGCAAACATTTCATCTTTTCATGAGTAATCCGCATACATCCGTGCTCATTCACGAGTGAATCGTGTTCATCGTACAATATGGCATGCCTATGAAAAGGGAATACATAAAGACGGTGACTATAATGTAGGAAACCGTTGTGAGCGGGATGAAAACACACACAGCGCCTCTATAACGACCCGACACACACTCTTGGGAAGATACACACACACACTATGGGGCACCACTCGGCTTACACAACACACCTGGCCGAGACAGGGAACACACCTCTGGAGTGAGAGGAGAGAGACTATCCACTTGCCCACTCCACACAAACACACACACACACACACACCCAAAAACTCAGCTCAAAAGAGGAGAATTTCTGATGTTTAGATACAAATGAGCTTGGGCCAACACCAATGGGGCAAACAGCTCACACAATATGGGTAAAATAAGCCAGATACAATCACAAACTGGAGCAGAAACTTCGCTCATAGGAGAAACTTACACAGAAAAACAGCAGGAAAAGAGTGAGGAATTTGGCAAAATGGACAGCGCCATCGCGTCCGGAACGGCCCAAAACCCCAGTCTACAATGTCAAAGTGCTCAAATCCGACCTCGGATGAGCAGTTTACGGCCAAAACAGGCTCCAAAATGAGCAAAAACACACCTGCGGCTGTTCCTCCTCTCTTCTCCACGTTTTTTCTGGTCTTCTCTCCCTTTTTTCAGTTCCCACACTTAGCTTTATTACTTGGGCACCCTTGGCCTTTTAGATGACCTCAAACGGACCCCGAACAGGCCAAAAACTGACCTCGCAGTGCATAGTTGTCACCTTTTTGCATCATTCGCACACCTGGCACTCAGCTTTTTTCCAATAATGCATCTCGCCACCACGTGAAGTGGCCCCAAAAAAAGGTCCTCATGATGACCTTTCTGCATAATTCTCACAAGCAAACACCCACGTTGTGTCCGTCCTCATCTGCGTGCAAATATTGACCTCGTTCGCCCTCCTGACGCCACTAGATGCCATCTGACGCACCTGCTGACCTCACGTCGTCGGCCCGCGGATAGCTTCCTCGAGAAGTTTTACGCGCTACCAACTCCTCCTTATTGTAGAAAAACACAATGGTACTAGTAACGATGAAAATCGATGCACTATGTACATGGTGTCCTACCTGTACACATGTGGGCCCCACGTAACCACCTGGCTCTGGAAAATGGGCAATACTTTATTTGATGCACCATGCATGGGTATGTACATATGCGCAATCCCTTGCTCCAAAAAACTCCTGACATAATTTGCCCATCCCCTAGCCTGCTAGATCATTCATGATCAGCAGTAGCAAAGAGAGATATGAGACTCGCCGCATCACAAGTCTCCTCATCCTTCACCAACATTTCTTGCTCCACCGACAACTCATCTTGTTCCACCATCATCAATCTAGCATGATACAATTTAAGACGCAATCCATTTACCCTTGACTTATGTAGAACACCATCCAGGTTAGCCAGCTGATATGTGCCATTTGGAAAACACTCTACTACCTTGAAAGGGCCTTCCCACTTAATTTGAAACTTCTTTTGGAAGGTGTTGTCCAGCTTACTGTTGTAGCGCAAAACCAAGTCATGTTGCTTGATACCCTTACTTTTGACCTTTTCATTTAGCTTTGTCAAAGCCTTATCCTGCCTCTGCCCATAATGCTCCAAAGCGCTCATCCTATCCAACTGGACCTCTTGTAACTGCAAGAGCCTCTCTTTGAATGCATCACTAGGCGGCCCAAGCAACTTCTCTAACATCTTGACCGCAGGCAACTCTACCTCCACAGGCAATAGTGCTTCCTTTCCATACACCAAATGAAATGGAGTGAACCCTGTACCTGTCTTCACCGAAGTACGGTAAGCCCATAATGCACTAGGCAATTCCAAATCCCAATTCTTTCCTTGGTGCTCTGTCACTTTCGAAAGAATCTGTACCAACTCACCATTGAATCTTTCATTCAAGCCATTACACTGCGGGTAATAAGGAGTGGTATGCTGGTGCCTAATCTTCATCTTTGCACATAAAAAATCTAGCAGTTTAGCTCTAAAGCCAGGCCCCTTATCTGAAAGTAACTCCAGTGGCACCCCAAACTTGCAACATATTTCATCATACACAAATTTTGCCACATCCTTTGCAGTGATCTGTTTTACTGCTATAGCCTCTGCCCATCTAGAGAGATAGTCCACTGCCGTCAAGATATAGCTTTTGCCCCTGCTTGTGATAGGTAACGGGCCTATTGCATCAATCCCCCACTTTTCAAACACATCAAACGCCATAATGGTTTTTCGTAGCTCTGGCTTCAACACTCTCTTCCCAAATGCTTGACACCTATTGCAAGACCTACACCAATGGTGAACATCCTTGTGCAAACTAAGCCATACATACCCCTCTTGCAAAATCTTATGCAAGGTGATCTTTAGAGCAAAATGGCCACCACATGCGCCTTCGTGATTCTCTTCCAACACTCTGTAAAGCTCCTCCCGCCAAGGTACACGTCTCAACACGAGATCAGCCCCTTTCATGTATAAGACATCACCAATCAATTTGTACCTGTATGCTCTACGCACAAAGCCATACTTCTTAGACTTCTGAATCTCCTTTGGAATGATTCCTGTTAGCAAAAACTCCTCTTCTTGAGCCAAACTTTCCCGGCCATGATAAAGAGGTAAAGTGGTCCTCAACACAAATAGCTCCCCAATCATGCCTTGAGCTGCTTCATGTGCCTCTCCATTTAGAGCACGTTCAATGTGTCTGATACTCCATGCTTCAAACTTTTTTAACAGGCCTTTAATTCTGAAGCACATTTCCTTCAATGAGGTGTTCTTGCTCTTCCACACACCCAACACTTGCTTCACCACTAACAAGGCATCACCTTTTATGCTCAACCTTCGAACCCCATGCTTCAAACAAATGTGTAATCCGGCTTCCAATGTAGCATATTCAGCCTCATTTTTACTATGAGCATCCAATTTGAACCCTCTCTTGCATACTAGCTTCCCCTCTGGATCATAAAGTGCTATACCCCCTGAAGCTGCATCATGGCTCTTTCTGTATGAACCATCAAAGAACAACACATGTGCATTGCTGATCTGTGGCACTTCTTCAACTACCTTTCTCACCACCTCTTCCTTAACAATAAGGGGATTCTCCTTGTAGGTCAACAAATCAGCTAGGGTAGCCCTTGTACTATCTTCCACTAGAAAAGAGAACTCAAACTCTTGCAGCTCAATTACCCATTTCTTCACCACATTTGACATGTTAATACCATTAATTAACTGTGGCAAAAAGGCATAACTCGTCAAGAAAACAAAAGGCCGTGGTAGCAAGTAATGACGAAATCGTCGACAAGCAAATATTACACTAGCCATCACTAGCTCTACTTCCGATAACTTTCTCTCCGCTACCAACTTCACTCGGCTTGCACAATACACTGGCCTCATATAATGGCTGCCCTTCCCCTTTTGCAATAGCATGGCTCCAATGGCATCATCCCCTACTGATGGATTTACATAAAAAACTTTCTCCCAATCAGGAGCCTGCATGGCTGACAACCCCCCTAACACCTCTTTCACCTCTTGAAACACTTCTTCACACTTGTCATCCCATTGCAATGGATCATGCTTTGCCACTTGTTGTAATGGATAAAGAAGCTGCGAAGACAATGGAATAAACCGTGCCATGTACTTCACTTTGTGTATAAAGGTTGCCAATTGCTTCGTACTCATAGGTGATGGAAGAAGAATAATAGACTTCACCTTATCTGGATCAGCCTCAATGCCATTTTCTGACACCATATGGCCCAATAACTTCACCCTTGGCTGTGCTAGATGACATTTCTTTGGATTTAGTTGTCCTCCACATTCATCATATCGAGCCAATACCATCTGCAACTTCTCATGATGCTCAGCCCTACTGCTATAGACACAGAAGTCGTCCATAAAAGCCTTAACACAACTACCAATGAATGGTTCCAGCACCCAATTTGCTCTTTCTTGATAGAAAGATGGTCCATTTGACAACCCAAACGGCAACACTGTGTAGCAATAGCAGCCCCATGGCGTAATAAAAGTTGTCTTTGTGCGGTCTTTAAGAGCAATCTTCAATTGAAAATAGCCTGAAAAACCATCACACACACTGTACCTCTCATAACCTGCCACTGAATCCAAGATCTGATCGATGAATGGAAGAGGATATGGGTTCTTCTTTGTGGCTGCGTTTAAGGGCTTAAAATCTACACAAATCCTCCACTTCCCATCCTTCTTTGGACTGACTACTACTGGACTCACCCATTCTGTGGTCTCCACAGGGACTATGAACCCTGCCTTCAATAACTTGTCCACCTCTTCCCGCAAGGCTTCCATTTGCTCTTGACCCATCCTTCTTAGCCTTTGCCGCACTGGCTTAGAACCTTCTTTCAGCTCTATATGCATCTCTTCGCCCTTGAACCCTCTGATCTCTTCATATGAAGTAATGAACAAATCAGGAAAACTAGCCAGCATATGCAAAAATATATCCTTCTCCATAGCTGAGAGGTCTCCACTAATCATTTGCGTCATTAATTCCTGCTTTTTTGACAACTCAACCTTGGTTTGCATCAGCCCTTCAATCACTTCATAAGGTCCTTCACTTTCATCTTCAACTTCATTCGCAAATGCGACTAAACCACACTCCTGGATTTCTTTATCCATCAAAAGAAATGCAACATCAACATCCTCATCACTGCTGGTAGTGCTATCACTGTCCTCATCTGTCACCGTGGAAGAGTCTTCATCACTAGACTCATCCTCATCTTCATAAAGCTCCTCTAATCGTTTCCTTGTGTCCATATTATAAAGCTTCTTGGTACCTGTCTTTCCATAGAGGCTAATTGTACCATGTCGCCAATCTTGAACAGCTCCCACTGCACGTAACCATGGTCTGCCCAGTATAATAGGATATGCTCCCAACCCTGCTGGCATCACATGAAAATCAACCACTGCCTTTGCATCATATGCCTCCACTTCTAAGCTCTTTACAACACCCAAGCATTTTACTTTTTGATGGTTTGCCAATCTGATCCGAAAACCTGACACCCCAGCCACTGTGAGACCCATCTTCTCAACGCATGAGTGTGTTATGACGCATATTTGGGCTCCGCCATCCACATAACCTTGTCCCAAATTTTTCCTTTTATGCCACACATCTACTATTGGACAAATGTCTGGTAGCTCGTCCATTGCCAACACCTTCACTGAACCTCTCTCTGGCTCTTTCTCCATTGGGTTAACCATCCTCTTCCACTGTCGCTTTAGCTTAGGCACCATCTCTATAAGCTGCCCAAAAGTAACATCTGCCTTCCTGCTCGTCAGATCCTCCTTCAAGTCATAGCTTAATTGCCCATCCCCTAGTGGAAAATCTGAAACATGAAACTTTCGACGAGCTCTCCTTTTCCTCTTGGCCTTGACATCCTCGCCTTCATGGCACTTTCCTTTCTTCTTACTAGGACCTGAGGCACTTCTTCCTTCCTTATCCTCTGTGGTCCTCTTCCCAATAGGCATCACTAATGTATCCTCTAGCTTTGATGCCTTCTCCAAGGTGACTACACTTAGCACTTTTGTCTTCCCTTTTTCCTCCTGGGTCAGTCCACTGGTTCCTTCGTCTCCCTTAATTTCGATGCCATAATCATTTGACCTAGTTAGCACCTGTCTTGGCAATGGATACATGTCTCCCCCCATCCTTGGTGGCTTATCACATTGCGGGCTGATGTGACCCAACTCTCCACAATTATAACATGTGGGCGTCTGCCTCCAAAACCTACTATTACTTTGTCCAGCACCATTCCTAGGTCTTTCTTCACCTCCTGGCTGATTTGCAAACCGCCCTCGACCTCGATTATTTCCCACTTGACCTAGCATGTTTAGGCTGAGATTCTTCATCAGATCAACCACTTGCCTCATGTCTTGCCTTAGGCCATCATCTTGCACTGCTGTAGTGACCACTGCTGGCATAACCTGAGTAGTAACAGGAACCACTGGTTCATGATGAACCCCTGACATGCGCCCTTGTAAAGACTCTATAGGCTGAAATTCAGACCTCATTGGCAAAGACTCCACCCCTAACTGACTCATTTTCCTCAGCTTCCACTCTTTGTTCCTTGCTACCTCTAGTGCATCTTCATATGTCCTAGGCTTCTTTAGCTCCACTCTCCAACGTATATTCTCCCAAAGACCAGCCAAGAACCTGTCCTTCTTCATCATGTCAGGCGGGGGTACTTGTGGTGCTAAAGCCTTGCACATTCGCTCCCATGCCAATGAAAACTTACGTATGTACGCATCTACTGGCTCACCTTCCTTTTGCACCAAAGCCTGTACTTCTTGCCACACTTTGTCAGGGTCTTCTATCTTCACAAACTCCACTTCCAATCCATGCCTTAGATTGTCCCAACTCAATCTTATAGGTGGATCAGCCATACGCAACTCCTCTTCAAATGCTTTGGACCAAGCTCGTGCATCACTCTTCAAACAAATTTGGAGAAGGCGTAACATTTGCGTAGGGTCATGAATCTGGTTGCTAATGCAGGCAACCTCCATCTTTTCCAAAAATTCTTCCACATCTTCATCACTTCTTCCATGAAACTCGGGATAAGAGAAAGCCATGGCTACCCAAATTATGATGCTTTGAGAACCCCTTCGAACACACGTGCAAGAACCCAAAACTTTTCACTTCCCAATCCCCAGAAACTTCAATGGAGCTCAACTTTAGATAAGGACAAACACATGCACATCAAATGAGTTTTCATAGTTGATCATCGGAATGACAACAGGCAAAGGACATTCCAGGATCTCTCTCAATCTTCTTGGCCCAAACATAAAGACTATGCGCTGCTGGAAAAAGATCTTCCTGGACACATGAACATTAATCTGAATTCTTTGCGTTAAATGAAAAGGAGTGAACTGAGGGCCATTTTGATCATCCATTAAAGCCAACCATGAAGCTCCCAAGAAGGCACACCTGACTCAACCTCTGATTTTGCCAAAATTTCAGCAGCATAACAGCATAAATGGCTCAAAATACCAAAAAACCAGCCATCATAACTTGGGAAAATTTCGACAGAGTTTCCCCAGAAGTAGAGCAGTAGGAACCCAAAATATAGACTGTCTATGTATGCATAAACTGTCAACAATAGAACCCGAGCATCAAGTAGGACTCACTAGTACATAGCCTATGGCGAGGTCACGAAAAGGGTGCTCCAGCTACCTGTATCACCGAAAGGATCTCCACATTTGAGAATCCCCCAGCTCAATAAAAACCTCACGCTATCGACCCTCACACGAAAGCTAATGCAAATCGCGTATAGTCAAGTCTCAGAAATGACTATCTTCCAGACCAAGTCTCAGAAATGGCTGGGACTGCCAAATACAACCAAGTATGGCTCCACAAATGCGTACAATGGCAGTTTCCACAAGTAACGTACAATCCAGTAGACAATGCGCTCAAACAGGCGCCAAGTGATGCATACCCACAACAATTGCAAGTGACATCACTGCTAGTATATCACTGTACTCCAGCTACCTGTACCTGTGTGAATCACCTGTACCTGTAACCTGTAACCTGTAATCTGCACCCTGCAACCTGTAATCCCAAATCTCGAAGCTCGACGCTCGAAGCAGAAGGTACTCGAAGAAGATCCTCCGTGGGGGCGCCAAAAGAATGTGAGCGGGATGAAAACACACACAGCGCCTCTATAACGACCCGACACACACTCTTGGGAAGATACACACACACACTATGGGGCACCACTCGGCTTACACAACACACCTGGCCGAGACAGGGAACACACCTCTGGAGTGAGAGGAGAGAGACTATCCACTTGCCCACTCCACACAAACACACACACACACACACACCCAAAAACTCAGCTCAAAAGAGGAGAATTTCTGATGTTTAGATACAAATGAGCTTGGGCCAACACCAATGGGGCAAACAGCTCACACAATATGGGTAAAATAAGCCAGATACAATCACAAACTGGAGCAGAAACTTCGCTCATAGGAGAAACTTACACAGAAAAACAGCAGGAAAAGAGTGAGGAATTTGGCAAAATGGACAGCGCCATCGCGTCCGGAACGGCCCAAAACCCCAGTCTACAATGTCAAAGTGCTCAAATCCGACCTCGGATGAGCAGTTTACGGCCAAAACAGGCTCCAAAATGAGCAAAAACACACCTGCGGCTGTTCCTCCTCTCTTCTCCACGTTTTTTCTGGTCTTCTCTCCCTTTTTTCAGTTCCCACACTTAGCTTTATTACTTGGGCACCCTTGGCCTTTTAGATGACCTCAAACGGACCCCGAACAGGCCAAAAACTGACCTCGCAGTGCATAGTTGTCACCTTTTTGCATCATTCGCACACCTGGCACTCAGCTTTTTTCCAATAATGCATCTCGCCACCACGTGAAGTGGCCCCAAAAAAAGGTCCTCATGATGACCTTTCTGCATAATTCTCACAAGCAAACACCCACGTTGTGTCCGTCCTCATCTGCGTGCAAATATTGACCTCATTCGCCCTCCTGACGCCACTAGATGCCATCTGACGCACCTGCTGACCTCACGTCGTCGGCCCGCGGATAGCTTCCTCGAGAAGTTTTACGCGCTACCAACTCCTCCTTATTGTAGAAAAACACAATGGTACTAGTAACGATGAAAATCGATGCACTATGTACATGGTGTCCTACCTGTACACATGTGGGCCCCACGTAACCACCTGGCTCTGGAAAATGGGCAATACTTTATTTGATGCACCATGCATGGGTATGTACATATGCGCAATCCCTTGCTCCAAAAAACTCCTGACACCGTCACGAATGAAACACTCGAACAATGCTACTGACTAATCATGCGCATACAAAATACTTCCTTTGGGGGTTCCTTAGACCTTGACTCGAGCCAAGATCGGTTCTTCCTGATTGATCGAATCTGAAATGAGGTTAGCTTCACTAGAAAAAGCATCAACCAAACCATCATCCTTGTGAACAATCACATCTTTATCCTGCTAATCATCATGCTTGTGAATAATCACATCTATATCATGCAAATCACGTGTGTCGTGCTTTGGAGAAGAAAAGACTGAGAGAGTCTCCTTCTCTTGATTCTTGTCAAGCTTGGCCTGCACATTAGCAATGAGAGATGAAAATGAACAACTTCCTTCCCATGAATGACAATGGGAGGTTGGAATTGAAAGTGAAAGTATTGGCTACCCAATCAATGAGAGGGTTATGCTCACGAAACCATCGAATGCCCAAAAGCATACCACATCGTGAGAGAGGAGATACTACAAATTTTATGCGGAAAGACGCTTGTTGAAGAGTGAACAACACATTAAGGCACTCTCGTGTAATGAGAGTCCATACCGGGAACGAAGCCCGACACCTTGAAAGGAGATGTCTTGCTAATCTCCATGTAAGGTGCAACGGAATGAATGTTGTATTTTCTCAAGATTAGTGATCTTTATTGCTCAAGGTTCCTTTTAGTTCTTAGGGAAAGAGAGAGCTTTCCGTCTTGTAGAGTGCTATGGTCACGAACAAAGTGAGTGGATGTTGTGCGTGCAAGTGAATGAGACTGAGAGAAGGAGAGAGAAGAGATACGACACCCGAGAGGTTGTAAAACCCTCCTCCGAAGGCCCCACTCTCGTCGGCGAGAGTGGTCTAACTTTGATTGCACAAAGGTGTACAATGCGAATGCAATGGACTGATGCAATGGGACTATGCCGACGACGACGACGGTGATAACGACGACGGCTTGATGGCTGAAATCTGTGATCTTCTAATCGCTGAATTCGGGGACTGTTTCGATGGCTGAAAATGGGGGAAACATCTGCAACCAACTTGGGATGATTCTGCTACTGAGTCACAGGCTGAAAACCTGCGTTTTCTGCAAGGCTGAACTGCAGATT
The DNA here is from genome assembly GCF_014529385.1 of Adiantum capillus-veneris. Lineage (NCBI taxonomy): Eukaryota > Viridiplantae > Streptophyta > Polypodiopsida > Polypodiales > Pteridaceae > Adiantum > Adiantum capillus-veneris. The sequence goes on along the minus strand of NC_140936.1, from coordinate 55,249,419 downwards.
GCCTAGCGTTAGTGTTTGGGCTGAAAAACGCTGGAAAGGGGCTGAAGTCTGCTGGCGTTAGTGATGTCAAAAACGCTGATGGTAGTCCTGAGGAATATGCTGGCGATGGCAGGAATCTGCAACCGCTATAGTGCTGGTGATCGATGGCGAAGGCCTGCTGTTGTAGGAAACGCCAGAGATGAGGGGGAGATGCAAAACGCTAGAGGGTCATGAGGGGGGGGGAAGGTACTGCTGAGAAGTTGCCTGTTGAGCGGGAAGCTCTTGCTGCCTCTTATGCCAGAAAGTGCTAACTTGGGTTTGCTTATATATTAACTTAGCAAAATTACCCTACCTACTTTTGTTTGAAAGTCACTTAAAAATAATAAGTGAAAATAACCAAAATAGGAAAATAGGCTAAATGCACTGGAAAATTCCCCTAACTGATGCTAATGGATTCTGATGGGAATCCGATGATCATACTGTGTGCAACTAGAGGATATGCATCTATGCTAAGTGACTGGGCATGCACGGTCTACGAATAGACTCACAAAAGTGCCAGATCACTGCTAATCTAAACTTGACTTGATTGACGGGAACCTTGCTATGGTGTAGCTTGTCCACGGACACATAGGGTTGGGATGTGTCACGTGACACTCCAAGTGGGCTCTTTCGACAAGAGAATCACTTATCACATCATGCATATTGCCTGGATCAAACAATATGACAAAACGCTGACCCTTCACTTAACCATAACACTTAATGAGAGACTCATCAATGGGAGGATCATGAGAAACTTGGGTCACACTCGTGTTCTTATTGATGGCATTAACAGAGGATGTGGATTCTTTAGATTTGCGAGATTCAATCTTAGGACATGTTCTTTTTATGTGACCCTTGATGTGACAATGATAACATTGACCTTCCTTAGAATAAATACTTTGTTCTTCTGACGTGATGTATCCTCCTAAAATTCCTTATACTGCTTTTTCATATGGAGTGAGCTTAGGTTTAGCAATTGTGTTAGCTTTACCCTTAGATTTATTGTGGGAGTTCTTTTCCGAGAGACTAGAGGAAGATTGGTTAGAAGAGTTATCATTCTTACCAGTCTTACCGTTCTTACCATTCTGCGAATTCTGAGGAGTTTGAGAGGTACTTTGAGAAGTCTTGGTCTCCTTCGGCTTTCCCTTATTGTGCTTCATCTCCTGCGCGAGAGCAATCGTTACCGCCTTGTTGATCGATTGGATCTAGTACCTCGACATCATACTTGATATACTCGTCCAATCCAAAAACGAATGCCTCCTTGCACTCATCATCCGATTTGTGTAATTGGGTGCCGAGCTGCAAAACACGATTAGAGAAAGACATAACTGGCAAACCGTTTTGCTTGAGACTGCGCCACTCGTCTTTCAACCGTGCTAGGTATTGTGGTGGCATAAACAGCGCCTTCAGCTTGTCTTGGAAGTCTGCCCAATTGAAGGAAAGGGGCGTGCCTTCGTCGGCTTTCTTTAGGTGCACGGTCAACTGTGCCTCTTGCCAAGCGTGGTACCAATTAATGGCATCACCGGCAAGGTACATGGCTGTCGTCAAAACCTTGCTATTTCCCGTCTTCTTAGTTGTCGCAAAATAAGCATTAATTGATGCAACCAAGAATGAATAACACTAGTATCCATCTTACCGTCGTACTTATTGAACGTGATCTTCTCTCGAGTCTCTGCTACTTGATGAACTGCCATCATCTTTGATCGGCTCAGATTTCGAGGTGAGTACCTGTAGCACCAACTCTTGCATGCGTTGATCTCTCTGCGCCTCACACTCTAACTCCAAGGCCGCTCGTCTATCTTCGGCCGCCAAGCGCGCTTACTCGTGCTCGCGCTCCAAGGCTACCCTTCTGTCTTCTGCTGCCAAGTGCGCTTGCTCGTGCTTATGCTCCAAGGCTAACCGTCTTTCTTCGCGCTCGCGATCCCCCAATTTTGCCTTTGTTTCTTCGGCCGCCAAGCGTGCTTGCTTGCGCTCACGCTCTAAGGCTGCCGTACTTTCTTCACGTTCACGATCCAATCCTGCCTTTCTTTCTTCGCGCTCACACTCCAAGGCGGCGCGTTGCGCTTCTTGTTGTATCATCATGTCCATCATCGTCTTGACCAAAGCCTCCATAGGATTTGGTACAATCCTTGGCGTAGATGGGGAAGGAAACAATTGGTGTTGTTTTGTTACAGCAAGATCCCCACATTACCAGGATGTGACCTATCTACATTTGCAACCAAGAATGAATAACACTAGTATCCATCTTACCGTCATACTTATTGAACGTGATCTTCTCTCGAGTCTCTGCTACTTGATGAACTGCCAACATCTTTGACCGGCTCAGATTTCGAGGTGAGTACTTGTAGGACCAACTCTTGCATGCGTTGATCTCTCTGCGCCTCACGCTCTAACTCCAAGGCCGCTCGTCTATCTTCGGCCGCCAAGCGCGCTTACTTGCGCTCACGCTCCAAGGCTACCCTTCTGTCTTCAGCCGCCAAGCACACTCGCTCGTGCTCACGCTTCAAGGCTAACCGTCTTTCTTCACGCTCGCGATCCCCCAATTCCGCCTTTCTTTCGTCGGCCGCCAAGCGTGCTTGCTTGCGCTCACGCTCTAAGGCTTCCGTTCTTTCTTTGCGTTCACGATCCAATTTTGCCTTTCTTTCTTCGCGCTCGCGCTCCAGGGCGGCGCGTTGCGCTTCTTGTTGTATCCTCATGTCCATCATCGTCTTGACCAAAGCCTCCATAGGATTTGGTGCAATCCTTGGCGTAGATGGGGAAGGAAACAATTGGTGTTGTTTTGTTACAGCAAGATCCCCACAGTACCAGGATGCGACCCATCTACATTTTTTTATTTTTTGCTTGTTGCGGCGCTCGTAACCCAAGTCCTCTTGGGCGTGTAGATTTCTAATCGTGTTTTTGAAGAGTGACAGGTGTCACAAAGTGATGACGTGTCTGTCTGAGAGCATAGGGGAAACCCTAACCCTGACTGTTGCTGAAAACCCTAATTCTGAAAACCCTAACCCTAAAATCTGTAAACCCTAAAAACTGCCAAAAACCCTAACCCTAACCCTAAAACCTGCAAACCCTAAAACCTGCCAGAAACTCTAACCCTAACCCTAACCCTAACCCTAAAAGGGCAGCAAGGAATCCCGGAAAAAGCGTTGACATGATGACGTGGCACCGTATGGCAGTTTTTCGTAAATTGCGGCGTGAATGATGCTTTTTGGCTCCACGCGATTTGAGATAGAAAGAGAGAGACTTTGCTTTATTTTAAAAACTCAAGAGAGTTTGAGAGAGAGAGCCTTTGCGATTTCGAGTTCTGTAGGCGGAGGGATTTATCCCATGAAGAATTGTGAACTTAATTGTACCACAAATAGACCTTAAGATTTTTCAGACTCCCTTGGGATTAGAAGTAGATATCTATGATAAGCGCCTTGAACCAGAATATGCCAATCTAAAAATCATCCGCATGCCTCACATTTCTTCCAACATTTCTCTTTTAGCTAAGTACGGTGTCATTTGCTCTCAACTATTTAGATTTTCTCGTCTTTGTTCTAGTAAATCTACTTTTGTTGTTCAATCTTGTCTTCTTATTTCTTTACTAGTTGAAAAAGGATACTCATTCAAAAGAATCATGAAAAAAGTTCGTTCATTTTTACATCGTAGTAAGTTTATTTTTAGTGTTTCTTCCTTTGGAATGTTCAAGATAATCAGTAGTAAATTCAATAGAAGTGGGGAGCTAAAAAGCCCACTTATTGTTTGACTTAATAACACCTTTTGTTGTTGTTTTGATCTTTAGCGCTTCTAGTATTTTCACTATAGCTTGACAATTGCTAGCCTTTATCATGGCTGAGTATGCCCATCACCTCCGGAGGGTGATAGAAACTCAGCTCGTTGGTTTTGTAGAGTACGTTCAAAGCACGAATGAACTCTATATAAACCTACACCTACTCTTGGGCACTGACGACGTGAGTAGGGATGTCATAGCTGTTGTCTAAGCTATGCATGATAAAGGTGATAATCTTATTCTTCCTGTTTGGACAAGCAGTGAAGTTGAGATCACATATTGTCAAGTTTGGTTCTTTGCTCTTCGTAGGTTTGTAGTAGTATTCATTTTTCGATTTCATATTTAGCTTACCTGAGGACTTAAGAATGTGTTCCGTTATAGGTTGTTGTGTGAAGTTTGATTTCTAGGATTAAGTTTTTAAGATGTCTTATCCTTTTTTTGCTTAAAGTTGAGTACTTGTTTTAAGCCAAGTAAGTTGCGTCAACTTATTTTACGCATGCCTTTTCTGAAAACATTTTTAAGTTAATAATTTATCTAGTTTTGTTTCGAAGCAATCAAAGTGATTTAGTTAGTTAGTTTGTTTGTTTTTGTTTTTCTTTTCTTTTCGTGTGTCCCTTGCTTTTATAGTTTTATGAGTGCTTTATTCCCTCTTATAATTCGTGAGTTCAAACTATTCTGAACTTATGAAGGTATATTTTGATTTGAAGCTTTCTGGGGCTCTGCTTTTGGCATCCCTTGTAATCATTAAATAAGTGGTTTGGGCTCCCACTCTGCAGAGCATCTGGACACAGTCTGAGACTGAGACCCGACCCACTCTTGTACTTTGAACACTGATTAATACATAAAGAAATACCGAAAGGGGCGCCAGTCTTTGGGGCCAATATCTCTAGGCACGGAACTCCGCCGGGCCAGTGCAAATCTATTGTGATCTGTGAACTGTTTCAAGTGGTTATTTGGTGCTGTCGTGATTGATTCTTGACTTGGAGTGTCCAAGTCTGTTACAGTGGTTATTTGGTGCTTTCGTGATTGATTCTTGACTTGGAGTGTCCAAGTCTGGTATTAGAGCATGGCCGATTTCTCTTCTACGGGAAATCCGATCCCAATTTTTTTTTTCACGGCACCTATGGCTTCACGCAAGGATCAGTCGACTCCCTCTGCATCCGGAGATGCAAGCATGGATCACAACGAAGATTCCACAGAGAGTATCGCCCGCCTCAGCCTACTCAGGCGGAGCAACGAGAGATGAAGCGTCGTCAATTGATCGGCGATGCAACAAAGATGATGCTCAGTTTTGCGAAGGACCCGAAATTGGCAAATTATATGAGCGAGACTTCTTTTTAAGAAGTGCACGAGCAGTGGCAGAAAACCACAACACCACGCCCGAAACCCACTCAAGAAACCTTTTGCTCACAAGAAATATTTAGAGAAGGAATTAGAAGAGGTGGTTGATGCACGGATTGCTCAGCTTTTTGACGCGCAAAACAAAGCTAAAAAGCACGGCAAAAAGCATGAGAAAGGCATTGACTTCCCGGGTTATTTGGGTCGTCAGTCGACATTTGACAAAGCAAAGAAACAGAAGAAGCGTGTTCGATTTGAAGGAGTACCCAGTTCTTCTTCTTCTTCTTCTTCTTCTTCTGACAGTTCTTCTAGCTCTTCAGATTCGAGCGAAGAAGACAGAAAAGGCAAAAAGCGAAGCAAGAAACAACGTTTCGGAAAGGGCAAGAAAAAGGCAAAGAAGTCTAAGTCTCGCCCAATGAGTGACAGTTCTACAGAGGACTCGTCTTCAGACAATTCAGACTCTGATGACGGCAACTTTTATGCGAATAAGAAGAATTTTTATAAAGCCAACCAGTATGACTTTAGATAAAAGCAAGAAAGTCCGAGAGTTTAAGGAAGGTGGACAGTCGATCAAATTTGACACTTTTTCAGGATACAAAGATGCTTCAAAGGCTTTGTCTCTTATACAACAGTTTGACATCGCTTTCGCGGGAGGACTTTACTTAGAGCACTCCAAGATTCGAAGAGCTGCCTCTTATTTTAAGGGGAATGCTCGAACTTGGTGGTCCACGCTTCTTTTAAACAAGACTGCGCTAGTTAAATGACTGAAATTTAAGAAGCTTTTTATTTCTTCTTGGCTGACACAAGAGTATGAACGCGATATACGAGCTACTTGGAACCATCTTCGGATGACCAAGAGAGATACAGTGGATGCTTATTGCGAGAGATTCTGGAGCTCTTTTCTACCCGCCTCTTCATTCAAGAAGATCTCATTCAGAGAACAGATTGAGCGGTTTACCTTGGGTCTACCTACAGAGATCCAAGATCACTGCTTGGAACAAAAGTCAGCTTCTATTCAGGGGTTGATGAGTCATGCGAAACGGAGCTTTGCCATTCACTCTGGCAGTCTGACCTACCCCACCGATGAGGTCATGACACAACGAGCCGAACAGACTTCAACGAATGAAAGTAGAAAGAGAAAGAGCAACCCAGAAAAGAAGGATGCACGACTCAAGCTTACTCCTGAGGAGAGATCGCTTCATCAGGGAGGGGAAGTGCTTTGGATGCGAGGAACATGGACATATCACCGGGAAGTGCCCTAACAAGGCGTCGAATGAACAAGATGAAGATAGGCCAGAAAGTTCTAAAGCAGCTGAGAGAAGTGGCAGATAAAAAGCATAACTAGTATCACATGGCGTGGGACCTGAACCGAATCAAATGAATGAAAGTACAAACTTTGCCGCTTTTGGGGCAAAGTGAAGGATCAGGAAGCTCTTTTGAAGGAGCCAGGGCCAACTTCTTTTCACTTGGAATTGGTGGCTCGATTTGGAACTACACTCGACAGGCTGAGGCCACAGGCGGAGGTAGTTCGAGTGGCACCCGGACGAGATGTTGCCATTACACTGAGCATTGGCAAACGTCGTTTGCAATGACAGGGGTGTCCAGGGCACGCGAGTGACGTTCTACTCGAAATCCCTTGGTACCACAAGAACTACGCCGTGGTTGACTACCAGGCCAAGAAAGCGACCTTGACAAATGAAGGGCTCAGAGATTGTACTTTATGAACTTCAGTTTATTTACTCATTTTTTTGAGAGAGAACTAAACGATGGATAAAGGTCGAATATGTTTTGACTTGAACAAAAGAACGCCAAGATTTTTCTCCACACTCATGCCGATTGCTTTTTAGAGGGCCTGAGGATCATACCATTGACCTGATACCTGGAAGCACACCACCAAACCGGCCACCTTACCGTTTGAGCCGAGCACAGAATGAAGAGATTATGAACCAAGTGAAAGACCTCTTGGAAAAGGGTCTTGTCCAGCCTAGTACTTCACCGTATTGCTCTCCAGCGTTGTTGGTTTTGAAGAAAGACGGATCTTGGAGGATGTGCATCGATGATAGAGCTCTCAACAAAATCACCATCAAGAACAGATTTTCGATTCCTAGGATCGATGCTATAGTCGACAGATTACGGGGATCCTCGTGCTTTAGCAGGATTGATTTGAAGAGTGGATATCATCAGATCAGAATCGCGTCGGGAGATGCCTACAAGATAGCTTTTCGGACGACTTTTGGGTTATTTGAGTTTTTGGTGACGCCTTTTGGCTTAACCAATGCTCCTACGACATTTAACCATATGATGGACAGGATTTTTCAAGAGTACGGGCTATTTGTTGGCACTTTCTTTGACGATATCATTGTTTTCTCCAAGAATGAGGCAGAAAAAACATAAAGATCATCTGCTTCAGGTCTTTCAGGCATTACGAGATCACAAGTTAGTGATTAATTCAAAGAAAAATGAAATTTTCCTACCAGAGATACACTTTTTGGGACACATTGTGTCAGCAGCAGGAGTGCAAATGGATCCGGACAAGATAGAGACTATACGTGATTGGCCCGATTTGAAGAATGTCCATGAAGTTAGAAGCTTCTTGGGACTGTGTTCGCACTACAGGCGGTTCATTCGAAAGTTTGCAGAGGTTGCTTCCCCTTTGCATATTTTGACACAGAAAGGAGTCCCTTTCTCTTGGGTAGAGAGGTGACTGCCTTTCAGACATTGAAAGAGAAATTGACTACGGAACCAGTTTTGACTTTGTCGGACTTGCAGAAGTCATTTGAAGTATATTGTGATGCTTGTGGTCGTAGTTTGGGTGCGGTCTTAATGCAAGAAGGCCATGTCATTGCTTACAAGAGCCGATTGTTCTCAAGGCCGGAGATGACAGCACAGATTTATGAGAAAGAGCTTTATCCATGCTCTTACTCAGTGGCGGCATTACCTACTCGGAGCGGATCTTACTGTCTTTACAGACCATCAAAGTTTGCGCTACTTCTTGTCATAGAAGCAGCTTTTGGAAAAGCAGATACGGTGGGCAAACATCTTGTCACAGTTCCACTTTCAGATTGTCCATGTGCAAGGACATAAGAATGTGGTGGCAGATGCTTTGTCTCGGAAGCCGTTGGTTTTGGCTATTTTCGCGATACATCATAGGAGCTTCGAGGATATGATCGACCAGTATGCCACAGATACAGATTTTGCAGACGTTTTCACACGGATACGGGATGGGGAGACAGTAGCGGGATATTCCATTTGGGATGGCTACTTGATGAGAAAAACCATGTTGTGTGTTACACAGTCGTTGAGGGAAAAGGTTATGACTAAATGTCACTGTCCACTTTTTACGGGTCATCGTGGCATTGCTACCACCATGAAAGGGATAGAGAGATACTTCTTTTGGCCGAGACTCAAAAGGGATGTGGAAGAGTTTGTGCGCAGTTGCTTAGTATGCCACAAGATCAAGTTTGACATGCGTAAAGCACAGGGATTGTTACAGCTGTTATTGACAGATTTAGCAAACAGGCTCATTTCATTCCAGTGAAGAAAACAGTCAAGCCAAATCACTTAGCGAGACTGTTTGTGGCCCATATCTTCAGATTACATGGCATGCCTGAGACGATTGTCTCCGACAGAGACCCCAGATTTACGAGTTGTTTTGGAAGGCAATTTGGGAGAACATTGGCACGCGGTTGCAGTTCTCGTCATCGTTCCACCTGTAGACTGATGGCAATCTGAGATTGCCAAGTCAGTGGTTCTAGATTTATTGAAGTCTTATATCTCGGATCAGAAGACTCAATGGGAAAAGTACTTACCTTTGGTGGAATTTGCCTACAATAACATGATATACTCTTCGACGGGGAAGGCGCCATTTGAGGTTGTTGAAAGTGCTGTGAAGGTTCCACCCTTCCTAAGCACGAAACATAAGGTTTTTGAAGCGGATGAATATACGCGAGACTTAGATACGGCTTTTGCCAAGGTTCGCGAGACTTTGCAGAAATCTCAAGAACGACAGAAAAAGGCAGCGGATCGCCATCGTGGCGACTTGAAATTGAAGGAGGATGATTGGGTGCTCTTACTTTTTGAGAAGGCACGCTTGAGTAAGAAAAAGGGAAAGGAGAGGCTTTTTCCAAAGCTTAGTATGCGATACTATGGACCTTTCCAGATCACTGAAAAGATAAATGATATCTCCTTCCGACTGAAACTGCCTGATACTTGGAGGATTCACAATGCATTTCATGTGAGTCTCTTGAAACCTTTGAAAGGTGATGTGCCTGATGATGGGGAGCCTGATGAGCAACCCGAAGTGGAAGAAAACGAGGAGATCCTTGTTTCTGAACAGATTTTGGCACATAAGGATACGAAGAAAGGTAAATTCCGAAGGCGGTTCTTGGTTAAGTTCAAGAACTATCCTGCATTGAATGCGAAGTGGATGAAGGAGGAGGACCTAGCAGAAACTCCTCAGATTGTGAAACTTTACCTCGATGCTTTTGGTTTAGCATAGTCTACTCCAAATGAAACCCAGAATTTAGCTTGGCCGGAGATCTGGTGCAGTGGGATGCACAAGAGGGGAGTCACTCCGCTCCTTTGTCAACAGATGCTTTGATTTTGATACTAAAGTCATTGATATCTCTTTGAGCTTCAGGGATACTAAGAGCTAACAGTATTCTGCTGGATGACTTTATGAAATGGAATTCCTGATTATGATACTGGTTTGTTCTTGACTTCTTTTAAGTGCAGGAACTAATAGACGAAATGACTGCAGCATTTTGGTTTGATTGATCTCGAATAGACATGGTTGCAATAGGGGTTAGTCAATCGGACATCGATGAGGTCCCGATTGGATCTAGGTGCGATTGCTAGCTACATTGCCGATAAATCATGTTCTAAGATCCGAATGAATGTTGAATGTCATGTGATGTCCTGTGATGTCGTGTGATGTGACTGTCGATTGGTACACGTGCTAGATGTGTGTTTCTAGTACGTAGGTACTAACGGTCAGTGTCTGCTAAGACGGTTTATGGCCTCTGTCTGTTTTGCAGGTGTAATCGAGCGCGATTACAATGCTTTCAAGAGAAAGGTATGTCACAAAGTGATGACGTGTCTGTCCAAGAGCATGCGGGAAACCCTAACCCTGATTGCTGCTGAAAACCCTAATTTTGGAAACCCTAACCCTAAAACTTGCTTACCCTAAAATCTGCCAAAAACCCTAAAACCTGCAAACCCTAAAACCTGCCAAAAACTCTAACCCTAACCCTAAAAGGACATCAGGGATCCCGGAAAAAGCGTTGACATGATGACGTGGCACCGTACGGAAGTTTTCTGTAAATTGCGACGTGAATGATGTTTTTTGGCTCCACACGATTTGAGATAGAAAGAGAGAGACTTTGCTTTATTTTAAAAACTCAAGAGAGTTTGAGAGAGAAGAGAGTCTTTGCTTTTATTTAGGCTTTTGATTTGAAGCTTTTCGGGGCTCTGCTTTTGGCATTCCTTATAATCATTAAATAAGTGGTTTGGGCTCCCACTCCGCAGAGCATCTGGACGCAGAGTCTGAGAGTGAGACCCGACCCACTCTTGTACTTTGAACACTGATTAATATACATGAAGAAATACCGAAAGGGGCCCCAGCCTTTGGGGCCAATATCTCTAGGCACGGAACTCCGCCGGGCCAGTGCAAATCTATTGTGATCTGTGAACTGTTTTGAAGTGGTTATTTGGTGTTGTCGTGATTGATTCTTGACTTGGAGTGTCCAAGTCTGTTACAACAGGAATCCCAAGAAAGAAGGGCTTGTCCAGCCTCCCCTTGTTTCTCTTTTCACTCATTGAGAGCGGACTGTGCACATAGTGGCTGGCCAATCGACGTGAGGTGGGAAAAAGCAACCTTGGTGTGAGCGCAAGGCCGCCAAGGGGTGCGCCCACGGGAAAGAGAAGAGCTCCGGTAAGAGAAGATCCTACTCTAACACAGATTGCAAGCTAAAGAAGAACCTCAAGAATCTCAAGACTCCAGAACCTCAAGACCCAAGAACCCAAGACCCACAAGAACCCAAGTTCCTCGTGAACTTAAGAACCCAAGACTTTAGTGGATGGTCATCACTCGGAGTGGAATGGATACTTCGCATGGAGGTGATGAGCATGGCATTGGCAAAGAAGAATTTTCCCCACCAGGAGGTTTTTCTGACCCTCCCTCTTCTCCATCTACGCCAAGGATTGCACTAACTCCTATGGAGGCTTTCGACAAGATGATGATGGACATGAAGTTAGAACGCAAAACAAGAAAAGCAAAAAGAAAGGCGGACTTTGAGCGTGAGCGCAAGTAAGCGTGCTTGGCGGCCGAAGAAAGAAATGCAAAATTGGATCGTAAACACGAAGAAAGAATGGCAGCCTTCGAGCATGAGCGCGAGCAAGCGCGCCTGGCAGAAGCACATAGAGCCCAACACATGCAAGAGTTGTTCCGACTCTTTTCTACTGTGCAGGCACAGATTGACAAGAATCAGGAGAAGGAGACTCTCAATCTCTTCTTTTTTAAAGCACGACACACATGATTTGCATGATGAAGATGTGATTATTCACGAGCGTGATGATTTGCATGATTAAGATGTGATTATTCACGAGCATGATGATTTGCATGATCAAGATGTGATTATTTACGAGCATGATGATTTGCAGGAAGAAACTGTGATTGTTCACAAGGATGATGGTTTAGTTGATACTTTGTCTAGTGAAGCTAAACTCATTGCAGATTCGATAGATCACGAAGAACCGATCTTGGCTCTCGAGTCGAGGTCCAAAGAATCCCCACAAGAAGTATTGTGTATTCGAATGATTAGTCAGCACGCATTGTTCGAGTGTTTCATTCGTGATGCTTTCTTGTATTTTAGTCACTGTCCTTATGTGATCCCTTTTCATAGGCATGCCATATTGTACGATCAACACGATTCACTCATGAATGAGCACGAATGTATGCGGATTACTTAAGAAAAGATGAAATGTTTGCATTCAAGGAATTCACATTCCATGTCTCTTCCTTGGCATGACACAATCTCAAAAAGAGCACAAGAAGGATTGAGCATCAAGCATCGGCATTTTCATTGTGATTTGCCACAGTTGATAGATTTAGATCAGAAAGTCAAGATTCGATTCCATTGTTTGCGTGTGTTTGATGAACGGTTTGGCACTCCGTCTATATGTTCATCTACATTGCATGCACAGTCTTTAAAGAAGACTAGAATTTTTCCAGTCACTTTACGTGGAATGGATATGTTCATGTTTTTATTTTGGAAGTGGTTTCAAGAATTTTCATCCTCGGAGATTCTTGAAGAAGGTAGACTCATAACTATAGACGAAGTTGAAGCAGTGAAGGAGCCACATATGACTTTGTGTCGCTTTCGGTGCAGCCCAAAGAAGCAAGCGTTGCAGACCTTTATGAAGTTCAAGTATCGCATGACCCACGCATCAGAGTGGGTCGGTGAAGAGTACTTTCCAGGATTCTAGACACTGCTGGCGATCTCCCTCGACGCCATACAGTTCGGTACCAGTATCTCAATTTGAAAAGGAGGGGATGTCACGTGCACATCTAACTCTGTGTGTACGTGGACAAGCTACTTCATGGCAAGGGTAAAGTTCAGTTCAGTTAGCCTAGATTAGGAAGTGTTCTGACACTTTTGTGAGTCTGTTTGCAGACCGTGCATGTCCAGGCACTTAGAGTAGATGCATATCCTCTAGTTGCACACAGCATGATCATCAGATTACCATCAGAACCCATCAGGAGCATTTTTACAGTACATAGACCTATTTTCCCTATTTTAGCCAATTTTCACTTATTATTTTTAAGTGACTTTTGTTGGGAAACTGGGTAGGGCAAACTGACTAAGCAAGTATATAAGAAACCCTAGCGTTAGCACTTTTGAGCAAAAGAGGCAGCAGTGACTAGACATCCGGCAAAGCACCTTCTCAGCAAGAACCCCCCGGGCAGATGACCTAGCGTTTTTAGCCAAGAACAGCCAGCGTTTTCTTCCATTGCAGATCAACCCTAGCGTTTTGCATTTGCAGGCAAACCTGGCGACAACAGGACTCATCAGATCATTAGCATTTTTACAGCAGGACAGGAATCAGCCCTACCGTTTTTGATTTGCAGATTAGCCTTGGCATTTTGCAGATCTACCGCGACAGAACCCAGATTAGCATCAGCGTTTCCAGTTTTCAGCAACAATCATGTCACTGAGAAGTTGACATTTAGTAAGTATGATGGTAAGATGGATGCTTGTGTGATTCATTCTTGGTTACATGAATTTAATGTTTACTTTGCGACTAACAGGAAAACCGGTAATCGTAAGATTTTGATTGCTGCCATGTATCTCTCGGGCGATGCCATTAATTGGTATCGAGCCTAGCAAGAGGCACATTTGGCGGAGCATCTTGAGCATGCTGCGGATGGCATTCCCCTCTCTTTCAATTGGGTTGACTTCCAAGACAAGCTCAAGGCTCGTTTTATGCCACCGCAATACTTTGATCAGTTGAACGAGGATTGGAGAGGCCTCAAGCAAAATGGCTCCCGTTATGTCTTTTTTTAACCGTATTTTGTAGATTGGTGTTCAATTGCATAAGTCGGATGCTGATCGGAAGGAGGCTTTCGTCTTTGGTTTGGACGAGTACATCAAATACGACGTGAAAGTCTTATGACCCAGGAGGGGCTGCTGAAGAACGCTAGCAGAATTGCCCTCCCACTGCCCATCTCATCATCCTAGGGCTGCCTCCCAAGGGGCGCCCTGCACCCAAGGGCTGCTAGGAAAAATGCTCCCAGGCTGTAGGAGCCTAATGGCCATGGAACCAAGCCAAAATCTGGGGCTAGACATGGCTAGACACATCCCAACATGAGAAAACAACCTCACTTTGTCCAGGCACAGCCACAAAACAGCCATCACTCCCTAACACTTGTCCCTGTGAAAAACTGGGACCGATTGGACAAATCCAGAGAGATGCCATAACTCTAATAGGAAGCTCTAAAAGTAAACGTTGGATTCATCTAAATTTTAAAAGCCTTGCGTCAAGTTTTCTGATGCTTCAGCTTATACTAGATCAGATGCAGATCAGACGAGAGCTCATATTTAGATCAGATGCTCAGATGACACTAGAGCTGATATTTAGATCAAATGTTCATCTTATCAGCATGTCAGGTCTTCAGCATATCAGGTCCATCTTCTAGTCTGAAATCGGTGACAGATGATCGGCGACGGGGCTGCAAACTCACAGATGTAGAGAGATCCATTTGCCACTTGATGTGGAAAAGACATGTGGTGACTGAACAGAAGGTGCCTAGCACTACTATGATGCATGCACAACGGAAGTAAGAGACAATGGTGCACAAAGAGATACAGTCTGGGTCTCGACTGTCCTTGCATATGTGAACAGAAGGCTGATTGGACATATCGATGACATCATCAAAAGTAACCCCAAAATATGCAGTGGAAAAACCCAAAAAAAAAAAAAAGGCAAGATGGAGATTGGAAAAGGAGAGGCCAAATGAGATAGTGTATTGAGCTGAGGTGCCAGAGCGTCATAAACACATGATGGAATCACAATTTGTTTGCAAGGCTGCCAACTCACAACCAAGGGTGGAAAAGAGCAAAGAAGCAAGAATGGAGGTGTCTGGAAGGTGAACCTCTTATGAGTGGCCAACACACAACGGAGACAAAAAGAAGAGGCATCTGGACGGTGTATTTGGGTGTCCCTTGTCAAAGAATGAGAGAGAAGACCTGGCCATCAAGACCCCACAGTGGAAGGCAATTTGTTGTCCTGTTAAGGTAGACCTTTAGTGTACTACAAGGAAATCAGGATAGGGGGAAAACGGTCTGCATTTTCTACCTGTTGGTATCAATGAGAGAGACTCCTGTACTTCATTGTAGCACCGAGCGGCCTGCGTATGATTGCAGCGTACCGATTTGTGTCATTCGCCTAAGTACTCTATTACTCTCTGATAAGCTCATAAACCTCAGCCAATCATGGACGCTAGGTTTGTTGGATATCTGTTTGCAAAACTTGTGGAAACAGTAATAGAACACCAACTTTTTGGTAGTCCTCATGGGTAGGAGGGGCTGCTGAAATGCTTTCTGCACATTGAAAGTCGAAAGCTTTTTCATACAAAGATTGTGTCTGTAAGAACTAGGGGAATTTGTAAGATTTGCTCTAACAGCAGGGTCCTTTGAGGTTCCAATTCATCTATTTTGTGCTCTTTCGTTTTGCAAGAACTAGGAGAATTTGTAATTGATTATTTCACTTTATCTTCGTTTAAAAGATGAGGAGCACTTGGGAGGATATTCTTGGTCATCATTGCCCTCGGTTTGGCATTGATAGAGAGGTAATTTGTCATGCTTTTGACAATTATACTGTGGTGTAATATTCATGTGTGTATTAGATGCTCTTTGGCAGCATTAAAGTATGTTGTAATTTTAAATTCTAGTTCTTATTTTCGTGAGCTCTTATTGTCTAAAAACCTTAGGTGCTCTTGCCAATTTCCAAGCCCACAGGTTATACAGGAGCAGATGCCTACAAAATGTAAGCCGGCCTAAATCGTTGTTCTCAAGTCCCTTTTGTGGTGCAGAACTGTATTAAGTCATTTTGAAAATTGCCCTTCGAAGTAATAACTTTTTGGTTTTGTAGAGCTCTCCAGATTGGAAAAGAGAAGTTTCATACCCCCTGGTTATTTGTAGTTGGACGTCAAAGTGCCGAAGTCCCAATGATCACCATCAAACTGGTATTGGTCATAAATTTTCCAAAGGAAATGCATTCTTTGTCATGGCCTACCCTGAGTTTGTAACTTAAACTTCCTTTAAAGGGGAATTTGGTTTTTCCTGGATTCCACTAGTTGTTCAAACCCCCCCCCCCCCCCCCCCCCCCCCCCCCCCCCCCCCCCCCCCCAACCCCCACGCGCGCGCACCCCTGCCCCACATAATCACAACACCAAACCGCCACACAATCTTACGCTGAACAGTTACTCACAAAAGCACACCTAAGCGCATGGACTTAAATGTAGGCGCACACAATAGTAATGTTGACTCTATCTAATTCAGATTGATACTTCAAATGAAGCAAAGCATTTTCATATTATATAAACATTGCTGACTAAGAGACTTATGCCTTGATATTAAAGTTGGTTGAGGTCGGGCTCATATGACTTGCAGTTTATGCTAATAAAAACCCTTATTATTTTTGGTTTATCTTGATATGTACCAGAGATATGCTGGGGGTGACTTGCAAGGTGCTGTTGCGAAGGTTGAAAGCATGCCACACAAATGTACTCACTTCTCTTTCATCAGCACGGGAAGTTTGTGTTGATTTGGATATTCCTTCTTTTATTAGTTTTTGGGGTGCTTTCAATAACATATTAACATTTTGGAGGAAAGTGCCTGTTCTTCCTGCTTTGGTAAAAAATCCAATCACATTGGGCTAGTTGGGTTGATGTCAGTCATGGCCATGGGAGTTTCGGCTATGTATTTTCTAGTCAGTCAGCAAAGTCGAGATTCTTGGTGGATGCAGGCTTCCTAACCCTTCATCTGATATGGATCCTGGCAGCGTCAAGGACTGGAGTGTTGTGTGGCTGAGCCGGTTTGTGAGCCTTGTAAGATTAGTAAACTTTGAGGAAAAATTGATAAAAATCTGGCACCTCAAGTGACCAGGATGATTTTCCAGTGCAAATTTTCTTAGAGCCACTTCTATAACGAACTGTTCCTCAAAGCTGGGTTGTATGTGCAAGCCTCCAGAAGCATAAGTGATCCAAGTTGATCAACTTAGTACTCGAAGGAAAACCGTTGTCACACCCCACTTATGAGTGTATATATGTTCCTGTACATAGAAATATTTTGAGAAAGCATCATGTCTCAAGGGCATTTACCTCATGTGAGCTCTAAATTTATCTTTCCTTTTTGATATTGTAGATGTTGTGCAGCACGAGTCTGTGATGAAACATTACTGGGATGTTCATAAATGGCCAAAGCAGATATTGGTCCAGTATCAATGGTGGGTATTTTTTGTTGTTCTTTAAAGTATTCCGTACTTTCAACACGTCCATTTTCATGCTGATGTCTATAATGTCGGTGCTTTCATTCATCATTCTCTCTTTGTTCTTTGGACCTTTCTTTTCTCTCCCCCTGTCGTTCTATTCTAGGAAGAACATGCACAGGAAGGTTGAAAATTGGTTAGTTCTGGTTTGACATCACTATCATATACAAAGTACATAGTGGGAGAGGAGGGAGATGCAATGAAGGAGAGAGAGAAGGGATGGAGAGGCAATAAAACAATGCTGATTTTAAATTAAGACCATGCTCAAATGCTGAGAGGAAGAATGCAAAGAAGTTGAAGATTTATACGTGCTTCGGGTAGTGGGGGGACTCGAGGAAGAAACAAGCAAATGCAGGTGGGCTCCCTGTATATAGGAGTGTCACATGATACCTAGAAACCCACTACAAAATACTACATACAAAGGGTTTCCCTACCAAAATCCTTGTCACAAAAGTGATGACGTGGCACAGCTGAAGACATAACAGAAAGAGAATGGAGATCGCTAGTTATGACTTGGCACTACTGGCCATACTGCTGACGTGGCAGATTTTGGCAAAACACTGCAGGTTTTCCGCTAATGTCTTGATAGGCTTTTTTGGGCCAGTTTCTGCAAGCTTTTGAGAGCTGCTGTTTTTAGCAAGGAGCTTTTGGGGGCGCCTTGTTTTTGGAACGTTTCACCATGTTCTTTGTAAATGTGCTTTGAGGGGCGTCCAAGGCGGGTACAAACCTCCCAAAATTTGCCCCACATTTCACTCAGGTATTTCAGTTTGGCATTTCAATGTAGCATGGAATGCTTCAAGCGTTTCAGACGTATCGCATTTCGGGCAGGGTGGTGAAATGCGTTTCACGGTGACTCTGGTATTAATAGGAAATGTATCACTATGCAACTTGAAAGGAAAACTTGAAAAGCATGCAATACAGGAAATTACAATATAACAAAACGGATATAAGTTAATTCACTTCATTCAACACTTTTAATCCCACAGCTAGAATATTCAAAGCTTGCATTTTCCTCCTATTGTTTGCCTCCGATGTCATTATGATAGTAGGAGAAGAAGGCGAGTGGCTAGCTTTTTGTTTTTTAGTCATTTCTATCCATGAAGTGTCTCCTTCATGAGGATTTATCACATCGGCATTCCCTCAGTCCATCCTCTGCATGTGACTGACTTTAGTGCTTTTATTCCTTCTTTTAACTCGTAGACTGGCTTTACTCGAGTTGTCCCATTTGTATCAAGACTGCTCTTACATGCCTCAAGTTCTCCGTTCAGATCTTCAATCACAACATCTTTTTTGCTCATGCAGTTTTCTATTTTTTATTTTCAGGACTCAAAAGTACCGAGTGCATTATCCCATTTCTTTTGTAATACAGATTCCATTACATTCACCTCTACATTTCCCCGTTTACATCTTAGATTGAAATTCACATAGCATTTATTTTTTTAGGTCCTTCCTCGTGCGCACATGCATATCATTCTTGCGAGCTTTTCATAGCTGCATATATCTCTCTTTCAATCTCCTCCATCATAAAGCTCAATTCAGCCTTAATCATCACCTGCACTTCAATTCTCGTAGGACATAAGGCCAATCTTATTTTAGAGCATATCATTAAACTTCACAACTTCATTTAAATTTAGTGCCAGCAACATTGTGTTGAAAGTTCAAAGTACTTTTACAGGGGTTGAGCTCTTCATACTTTGAGAGTCATTAACTCAATCAATTGGTTGTTTGTTAGGGAGAAGCAAGCAAGTGTTGATGTTGAAACAGGTCTCTACGTTCTCTTTGGTTCAGGTGATATACAAATTTTAGCTGAGAATATTCTTAAAAAGTGAATAGAAGTGTAAAAGTTGTGTTGGAACTTGACCAATTTTGTTGTTGCAGGATTTGTGTTGACACTTGTTACTGCTTTACACATACTTCAGTCTTCAAAAGAAAAAGTAGCAAGGTAATGTGCCAATGGCATCGTTATTATTTCTTTATAGCACCCATATATATGCCGGCTTTTGTCTTTGTATTTTGATATGGAGTTGCAGACTACATCATTTCCTCCATGCACTCATGCCGCAAGTATGCCTTTTGCTATTATATGATACATATACTTGCACTTGGAGATCGAGAAAGAAAGAAAGGAAGCAAGCTTTCTGTATTTAATCTTATGAGACAAAAATTGTCAGTCTTGTCTGAAGATTGCAAGTACAGAAAGGGAAAACTGGAATCGCGATCTTTAAACAGTGGATGGGAGATGGAGCTTGATTGTGAAGGCTCAAATGCATTGCTATAAATGCTTAGGAGCACAATCACAATGCTTACGGTTTTATCTAGCTTGATTCAAAGAAGGTTGAAGGGATCATACATGGGACAAGTGGGAAGAAATGTTGTGATGCAACTAGGGTTAACACGTCTGAGTATCTGATGCTAGTGCAGTCCGACGATAGTACGGTACGAAATTTAGTACGACATGCATGATGAAAGAATGAAGTGTCGTAATTGTCATTGATTGGAAGTCTCAATGACAGGCTGGATAGCAGTATG
The DNA here is from genome assembly GCF_014529385.1 of Adiantum capillus-veneris. Lineage (NCBI taxonomy): Eukaryota > Viridiplantae > Streptophyta > Polypodiopsida > Polypodiales > Pteridaceae > Adiantum > Adiantum capillus-veneris. The sequence goes on along the minus strand of NC_140936.1, from coordinate 55,229,717 downwards.
TCTGCTGAAGACACTTGCATATATCTCTCTGAATGTGTATACAGATTACACAAACATATTGCTCCTTACGCTCAACGATGGATTAAGCCTGTCCCCCCCCCCCCCCCCCCCCCCCCCCCCCACCTTTGCTCGTTTTTTTCTCTTCCCCTTCACAGACCAGACAGACTCAAGAAATTTTGTCCTTTTGCATGAGGTTTAGTCTTGCACTAGGTCAGTGGGAGTGTTGGCAGGTCTCCAACAGCATACTGCCTCTGCAAGTCATTCATGAAGGTTTGAACAATCATGATGTGATCTTGTTGTGTGGGGAGAATAGGATCCTCCTCATGATGTACTTCGTCACCACGGGCTGAATTTGTTTCAGAATCATCACTCTTCTCCATGGTGTTGGAGAATTTAGGCATGTGATAAGGCTAGGTTGAGGTAGAAGAGAAAATCTGCAGATCTACCCACTACAGCCGAGCCCCACAAGAGTGAAAAACGCAGAAAAAAACAGCAAACCGTCTCTTTTCGTCGCGAAAAATCAGCACCACAAACTCGCACAAATAACCGATCCAATTCGAGAGCAGTCGTGGCTCTGATCCATGTCAAAGGTGCAACGGAAAAGGGTGAATCGGGTGATGAACTTGTCTGCAACCACGAGCAAAGCACCTCTCCGTACCGCCCACCGAACGGGCACGAGCACACATCACAGGTAGTGGCACAACGAAGAGGGTTTTGCACACACTGGGTGTGGGGAGCGCTAGCAAGAGGAATAGAGATCGCAAGGGGAAAACGTTGGATGGAGAGAGATCGCTGTGAAGAGAGAAAACGCTAGAGAGAGGATGTCGCGTGCACACCAAAACGCTAGAGAGAGAGTGTGCCCAAACGTTGGATGTGTGCACTGAACATATGCCAAAAGTACAAGGGGGGGGGGGGTGCATATATAGGCAAACCCCAAGTTTGCCCTACCTCAGCCAAAACCCCATGATCTTGATAAATGCCTAAATAATGCTAATAAATATGTAAACTCACTAAAAGTGACCTGACACACATATTTAGTAGCAGAACTGTGCAAGACTCGAGACATTGACTCCGCGAAACCCTAGGAACGGGGGTCGTGCCTCATGCTAGCCTACCGGGTGAGCAACACAGTGAAGTGCACCGCTGAGAACAGGTACGTCTACCTCAAGTACGGCCGGGCACAGCCACAAAACATCACTCACTCCCCAATCTACTCCTGGGAAATACTGGAGCTTCCACGAGACAGGAAACTGAACTCTAATAGGTATTGGCTTACTCATCATGTATATTGACTGCGATCTTCCTAGCACTGCAATATAATGTATTACAAAGAGGTGGAGAGCTCTATACATGCAAATGTGAGTTCTACGTGCTACATATAGGCAACTAGTCGAGGACCAGCCAGGCAAGCACAAAAAGAGACCATGATACCTAAAAATGCCCACATGTCCATATGTCAAGAGTTCATGCATCAATGCCATAATATCAGTAAAATACGGTCATATATTCTAAAAATCACTTCAGGACAGGTGCATGCGGGCACATATACAGGTTGCCACCTACAGCTAAGTCCATTTATAGTTTCCAAAAACAGTATTTTGGCTCCATCCAGACATTTTTGAAATGCCAATGCATTTCCAAAATCACAAACTGTACTCCGGTCCCCTTTCTAAAAAAAGTTTTCCCAAAAAATTTGGCTGTCCAATTGCATTCCCTGTGTTGTAACTTTTTATTGAATTGTTTCATGTTTGAACTGATGGAGTCGTGTCTACAGGTCCTTTCAAGGATAGAGATTTACCTTGTACACTGCATAATTATAAACCCTAAACCAAAACTCCATCTCCCTGTTTATTAAGATGAGAAAACCTTTTTATAGCAACATGATCAATTCCGCCTTTCCCAAACTCATGTGAGTTCATGATGAAAAAAACCTACAAACTGAAGGTTGACAGTGAGCCTATAAACCCCGTATCCCACTTGAACAACAAAAAACTCCGTTTCCCTGTTTATTGAGAACCTTTTTTCAGCAAAATAATCAATTCCTCCTTTCCCAAATGCATGAGATTATGATCCTTCCAGTACATGATGAAAAAACCTACTAAATCAAGGTTGAGAGTGAGCCTATAACCCCTGTGTCCCCATTTTTCTTTGCACGCTTCGACACAGGTGCACATGCACATGCTTGTGGGGTCTGACATTATCCCCCTTGTTTTTGTTTGAATGCTTGAGGAACTGTTCTTGCATTTTGTGTCAACAGGTTTGTCAAGGAAACAGTTGTCAGTAACGCCTTGCAAGGAGAAGTGACCAAGGTAGAGTAAGCATTGAAGTGGGACAGGTTTCTGCTAGCTAGAAAAAAAGAGACATGAATGGAAGCAAATGCTCCACAACAGGCAGGCCTTGCCAGAATTAGCTAACTCATTTTCACCGCAAAAATTGCTGCCTTATCTGAGTTACTTGTGGAATTGGGCCTGGACAGTGGCAGCATATGAAGATGTCCGATAGCAGATTGTATTGTTCGTAATGCGATAGACAACACCATCTTCTCACAGGTGAGCTGGTGTTGTATAGGAGCCTTCTCTATCTTTTGGGGCCATTGATGCTTACCTCAGTTGACACTCGACATTCTATTTCATTTTCTACCACAATGATATATCTTATGTCAATGTTTAATTATTATATCTAGTTTTTGTTTTTTCTTCACGCGCACGGGTGTGTGCGTGTGTTGTGCACAAGCGTGCACCTGCCTGTGCGTGCTTTTATTTTTTGGGGGGGGGGGGGGGGGGGGGGGTGTTCATGTAAGTATAAATTATGCTAGTGTGGATATTGTAGTGAAGCGGACATCATTAGATACTTCTGATGACATTGCAAGCTCATTGCTTGCACCTTTTTTACGTCGAGTCTAGACCTGTTCTCACTCTACATAGCCAGGTGCTACAACACACAGATCTGTTTAGGAGAAGTCGCATCCAGTCGAGAGACTGAATGATATCCAGACAGCCAACCAAGGCCATATACATCTCAGTATTTCCAGAGAACTGGTTCACACTTATCACAAAGGCAGAGTAGATCTTGGAAGTAAACAACAAGAAAAACCATTCACCATAACAGATTACAACCTCTGGCATATAAGATTAGTAGGAGTCACCGCAAGAGAGCAAGCTCTACAACCACTCACAGGCGTTGAAGATTCATTCAAGTTGTTCAAGTCGATAAGGCATTGTTCAAAGAGATTGTTTACATTATGGCTCTGCTTCCAATGAGATTGATTTGGCATGATATAGCCAAGGCCTATATGATGTGTCTTTAAGACAGGTAACCTCTCTCTCTCTCTCTCTCTCTCTCTCTCTCTCTCTCTCTTCTTCTTTCTTCTTCTTCTCTCTTGTGTGTGCGTGTGCACACGTAGGCTTTTGAAAGTTTATCAGTTCTTATGCTCGAAGAAACTTTTTTCCAAAAATTGGGCAAACTTACATATGAAAATGTTTAGAGGTAAATTGATTAAATTTGAAGGTTTTTACACTAAATTTTTCTAAATTTTGTAGGTTTTCCCACCTTCAAATTCAACATTTAGAGATTAGAGATGAATCTCAAAATTTAGAGGCAGGACTACACTAAACCAAGGTTTTTTTCGAGCATTGCAAGTTCTTTACCTTGTTTTGTGTTTGGGGATCTTGTAAGATGCATAAGAGACACATGAGTTAATCAAATCCTATAGTGTAGGAATGTTTTTTTCTTTGCCATAAAGGAGAAGAGCTCTTCGTTCAAGGAGGTGAATATAGTTGTTGAACTCACCACAATTAATATTTGATAGTTTCATGTGTCCAAGAGAGAATAAGGCCGAATAGGGATGAATAAGACCAAGAGTGTGCCTTTCGTCGTTGTAAGCACCTACGTATAATGCATAATCACCTTGTGACCTAAAGGTAACATTGCCATGACACACTACGTTCATGGATACTTAACATGAGCTCACCCACCATGTGACTAGCTTGAGAGAATTTAGAGGAATGGATATCATGACAATGTTGTATGGAAACCCTGATGCAAAGGTGATCATGCGTTGTGGGTACGGACTTGCTGTCTACCTAGAGTAGTGCAAGAAAAACCCCATAGTGTGTAGAAAAGTGGGCGAGTAAACAAGATGAACTTGAGTGTGTCTTAACAAATTCTTTGTTTAATTACAACCTGTCACTTGTTGTGTCATTTTTTGCTGGGTTTGAGTAAAATGTTGTTTGCATCTAGAAATGAATCCTTTTGAGAACTTATGAAATGTCATTCGAAGTATTTTGAAGAATGGTCTCTTAAATTTATATGACAATTGGAATGCATAAAGAAGACTCTCACAAAACTGCACGAGGTGCTCTCAAAACATTGCTATCAAAAACTCAACTTTTTTATGAAGTAAAAAAAGGTTGAGTGGTCCACAAAAATGCCACCTTATTACCCAAATAAGTTTATGTATCTCAATACATCTACGTACTACTAAGGTACTTGCTTAAATAAGTAATAAAAAATTCCATTTCATTCTCATATAGTAAAAACAAACATGCATCTATATGTTTGTTGAAGCTCTCAAATAAGGATTTAAATGATCTTATTCTAATCAATTGATTGCACAAAAGAACTAACATCAAAGTAGACTTCCATTTTTTAATCAATTGATTGCACAAAAGAACTAAAATCAAAGTAGACTTCCATTTTTTAAAAGATTCCTTCAAGTCCTTCATTCAAAAGAATTGTGTGATCAAGCTATTCAAAGGCCTCACTATAGTGAGAGCATACATGCAAAAATTACTATGTGGTACATGCATAGAAGCACCTATGGTAGTGCATGCAAAACACCATACATACATGATATTCTTCTTATGTTATCGAATTCATTATTTTGTATAGCTCTAGGCTTATTGGGGATTCCATGTTCTTGATCTGTTGGCCAGTGAGTGGGGCACTTCAACCCACAACCAATTCCCTCCAAAATGAACGTTGTATTTGAAACTCCCAAAACTAATTGAAATACATATTGGCATGTAGAGAAATTTTCACTTTGTATATTCAATGTGGAAGATGAGCAATCCGAGAGAAATCTAAATGAGGGACATGTTGTTTTACCATTATTTTGAATCTAATGGAGTAGTCAAAACCTTCATCTAATAGATATCTTAGAAGTCTCTTAAAGTGCAATGTATAGTTGTCAAGTTCCCTTCACAGTGTCTCATCTACTTTATCTTGCTTATTATTATACCCATAATCTCTTTTATTGTGGAGCTCAAAATAATTTGATTCAATAAAAAGATGGACAGAATATATTCAATGAAATGATTTAGGAGATGGAGAGTACCCAATGAGTTATTGTGTACTTTTAAAAGTTGGCTCAATTATTCCTTTGGAGTAAAATCATTATTTTTCTTTGCTTTAATTATGTTTTGTGAAATTAAATTCTCTTGCATCTCATTAAAAAGGAACAAGAAAGCTACACATTGGTATTCAAGCCTTTGCAATGCTTTGGATGGTGTATAGAAGAAAAGAAGAGCCATGTAATTAGATATCCTTTTTGGAAGGCTTTGTTTGCAAGAAAATCAAAAACTTGAAGCTTCCTTGTCCCATTAACTCTCAATCACAACAATGTGCAAGCGTCCTTGTCCCAATAACTCTCAATCACAACAATGTGTAAGCGTCTTAAGATAATAGTAAAAGCAATAGAAGAAAAGCAAAAACTAATCCATGAATCTCTTATTTTATGAAGAACTTCAAAACTATAGTCATGCATTGTTGAGAATTTAAACCCATAGTTCATTGAAAGGATTATACAATCAATTGCAAAACTTTCTAGACATTTCAATTGCTTCTATCAGGCTGTTCCATATTGCTTAAAGGTTATGGATATGCCATCTTGGAGTTTTATTGGTTTTATCAATAAATAAGCATATTAATTGTTTTTTTCATCCTGTAGGTACAATGGACTTAGTCACTTTTCTAAACTATCATCTTTTCAATTTTGGGATTGTGTTTTTATCTTATTTATCCTTTTTTTTTAAAACAATTGACTATAGATTCCCATTTTATTTATCAAAAGAGTCTGAGGATAAACACAAGCTTGTAGTTTCCTTCAACAATAACTTCAAACATTTCAAGAGCGAATTTCTTAGAAATACAATCATGTAAGAAGACAAAAGAATAATCAAGGCGATTAAAAGAAAGAAAGCAAGATCTGTTGTTGGACATTCATCTTTATGATGTATAATAAAAGAAAGGATACTGTCTTGCTGCTCTTGTAGTAGTCCTCTTTGAATGACTACTTACAAGGAGAAAATTTAGTGAATGAGGTAAGATGAAATGCGTGGAAAATTGAATCATTGAACACGTTTCTCTTAGATAAGCCATGAATTATAATATACGTAATCAAACAAAGACAAAGAAATGTCAAAGAATGGTTATTTTTTTTAATCGTTTGGCAATATAAAGAAGAAGCTAAAGAGTTGTTATGCAATATTTAGTTTAGGACATAAGAAGCTATCATTCAATACATTGATAGATTTTGGCAAATTTTACTTGCTTCACACTAGATGAAATTATTCCGTGCTTTACCTTTAAACAAAACTCTATAGCAGATTCAAAGTACATATATTTTGAAGTAACCAAGTTCGTTCACAGAATTTAGAGAAAGCTATTCATTTAAGTGATGCCATTGAAGTTGTTAGCAGAAGAGATTCAAATTAAAAACCATTCACAATACAAAAGAACAACTCATTTCTATCACCACGTTGTATGAATTCAACCACTTGCCAACAATGACCGATGATGTCATGAGACAACAATGAAAAACATGTTCAAATCAATCTATAAAATCAAGCACAGTCGCTTCACATAATTTTGAGCAAAAGAAAAATAAATTTGCTTCTGTATCTTCATATGTTCCACTTTTGACTCACAAATCAAGGTTTCACAACTTCACAAAAACAATGGGTTAAAACAAGAATAATGATAGACTCAATTTGAAAATAATAATTTGTTATAGCTACCACAAGATGGCCAATCCTGCTAATAAGTGTTCTCAATATAGGGCTACCTTCAAACTTCAACCAGAGAATTAAGGGTAATAAACAAACTTCAAGTACACACATGAAGATAGAGACCAACAATGCCAATACTTTAGGATGACAATGTACTCAGATGATCAAGATAACATAGGTACTTCTACTCCTTAATTACAAAGTCCTGTGTGTGAACAAGTCAAAATTGATGATGAACTTCACAAATTATAGCATGTGATAAGAGTACACATGATTTTATTTTAACATGTCGTGCATACGAAAGCCAAACTTCAATACAAAGCCCATAGATTATAAAGTAAAAGGACCTTTCCAAGAAATCAACTCTAACTGTTTGTACATGGGGAAGGTTTGCAACCCTCATTAGAAAACTTCATTGAATCCCATGATTTTCTAATTATACCGTTGTAAAAATAGGGATCTAATTTCTTTGAATCCTATGATTTTCTAATTATACCATTGTAAAAATAGGGATCTAATTTCTTTAATGTCTTGGAGACACCATTCTAATGAAAAAATGAACTAAGACACGTATACATCAATTGTATATGTTACAAACAAGCCTCAATGCTCACAAGATTGCGTTTTGTACACAATTTAATCCCTATGGAATGTTTGTCATGCATCTTGGTTTGGAAAAACACATCATGGAGCTTTTCATGCACAAAGAAAATTTTGTGTGTCACATCTTTTAATTTGAAAAATGCATCATGTAGCTTTCTTGCATAATGAAATTTTTGAAGCCTCAACATTTTGTGGTGGTTTATTTTGAAAATAATTTAATTTCAGGAAGAGTGAAAATAATACTATGTGCATTTGATAGAATAATGCAAAATGATATTATGTGCATTTGAATTTTTCAGAATAATTCTAAAAGAATGTGCATTTTAAATTTGTTTAGAATAATGCAAAATGAATTTAATTTGAATTTGAAAAAAGATCCTTTCTCAAAATAACATCGAATATCTAAGTGTTGTTGGTTTCAATGATGGTCTTTGTGTGAATTCTAAAAAGGGTTACTGTTCTAATAAATAGCATAAAGCCCAACCTTTGCAAGAAGTATGTTCCTTTTTTGGTTGTATACATGTAATGAAACGTTCCTTATAAAAATTCACATATAGCTTCACCACGTAAAAACTTACTAAAAAAATTTATTTGTTTGACCTAGATTGACCTATGCCAAAATCTCATGAAAGTTATGCACTCATATATACCCGTATTTTAAAACTTCTTAGTTTTTAAAAGATTTTTCTTTTTTATTATCAACAATGTTTGTGAGTGTGCCAGATAATTCACATAACCATCATGTTATATATATTAAAAAAATCTAAACTCAATAAACTTAATTGTTATCTTTGAGAAAAAAATATTGGCTTCATGTGTGCACTTTAAAATCCTATATATTTATTCCAACGAGATCTAAAATTGTAGTTGAAGGAAATGAGCAAAAATACTTGTTATTTTCTTTCACAAGCGGCATTGATCTCTAATTTGGTAAATCGGGTGAACACATCTTTTATCCATTATTTCAAACACTCGTTTAATAACAAAAAGTCATGAGAATTAGGTTGCAAATGTATGAAAGCTATCAATCAAATATGTTTAATTCATCAACCAAAAAGTTTTCAAACATGGTTGACACTTATGTGTGTGATTGGTTTTGCTAATATTTATGCTTACTTTTGATGCATATTTTATCCAAGGATGTTTTATAAAAAAAATTGATGGATATTTGTTTCATATAAAAAGATAATATGTTACATTTTAATTCTTAAATTTATATTCCAAAAATATTACAAGCCTCCTTATATGGGACATCATGGGAGTGCCACAACTATTAGATAGTAGAGTCTTATTCTCTTTGGTTCTACATTTATAAATATGTTATTACATAAGTTGTATAGTGAATTTTTATTTAACATAATGTTAAACATAATCAAAATACGAACGTGGTTTGGCAATGCCTTTCCTTATTCTTGATTCCATATGGCCACATATTTTATGGAGTTTATCATTGAATTTCTACACACCCAAGGATAAAATGATAAAATTTGAACCATCGTAAGCAAGTAGCATACATTCATTTGTCTCATTTTTCCCAGAATAACACTCCTCTTATAAGTCATCATTTGAAATTGTTTGTGAGTATTTATCGCTTATTATCTAAAAAGTCTATCAGGTATCTATACCCTAATAAAATTGCACAATATCGCATCCAAATTTTTAGTGCAATCCAAACAAGAAACAAAGAAAAAGTCTTGTTAAGCATGTTGATACAGAAAATAATCAATAGAATTAAAAAAGAAAGATTCTATTTTGCTACATATTAAAAAGAGACATCTTAGAACTGTAGAGATGAATCTAGAATTCAAGGTAGCACCAAGCCCATTAGTCAATGAATCATTGCAATTTCTTTTTGGGTTACTATTCCCAACTCTTGAAAAATTTACAATGTCTTTTACATTGGTCTTTTCCACTCTTCTCAAGGCCTTTTACCTACACTCCCTACCATTGATAATCCACCCCTTATCGATGACCCATCCCTTGTCATGCAAAGCAATTACAACATAACCTCATCATAAGCATTAAGTTAAGTAAAATAATTGTGGACTTGAGAGTGCTAAGCAAATTGTAGAGAATTTTTTTGCTCTTGTTTTATTTTGGAAGCATTCAAAACTCTAGGAACTAAAAGAATTTATCTCACATTTGTTCTCCTCTGATTGCTCTGGGATCTCATGATAAGTTTTGCCTTTGTGACTGGTAGTAACTTACATTACTTAAGATTTGTCCTTTGACAACTAATCATTGTATCATTTAGAGAAAAACTTGATCAATCTTTCTCTTTGAATAGTGTGGAAAATGATTCCTTTCACAATGTTATCATATTGCACATGTGTCCTCATTAGCAGCATCACTAGCAAAAGACCTCTTTTAGTTATATTGGTAGTTTTTTATATCTTATTTACTTCCACTATGAAGGACATTTTACATCTCTAGTGGAAAGAAAATTCAAATTTCAGTATTTTGGACGATGCTAGGCTTATTTGGGAATCCAAATACAATAAATATTTTAAACTTTAAAAAGCCTAAAACAACATGATTTTTTACAGTGTTTCCATGTATAATAAGGTGTTTTGTTACAAGAAGTAAGCAAAAAGAACCCAATTTTCTATTTTTGGAGGATGCACATAAATTTAGAAAAGAGAGAGACTTTCAAAATTATATTCTTAGATAGACACATTTTTGGCAGCAATAATCATAGTTTGGACACTTCAAGAGGAAGTAGAACAATCTAAAGGACTCTTAGCATGTGGCTTGCTATTCTTTCTTGAAAACATTGGAGAAGTCAAAACTTTCATAAAAGCTACATCTCAAAGTAATACTTTTGGATATTTTCTATCAATTCTTTTGCAGTCTCTTATCTACGTTGTCATTATGTATGTATGCATATTTATATGTATATATCCTTGTCCCTCTCTCTTTTCCTCCAAAAATGTTGGCAACACAACACACAATCTTTTCCTCTCAAGAGGGAGAGTGCATCGTCTTTGGACTACATAAGGACTCCTTAGCGAAGCATTGGTTTTTTGGCGCAATTGTGGACCATTAGATAAAGCTTGCTGATTAGTCACATAGAAGAAACTTTTAAAAAATATATATTTTTTTGTAGGTTTTTGTGAAAGGTGTTGACATTTGTGTATGTCTCTCTTTAAAGAGGCCATTGAAAATTGAGTCACACACAATCTTTTTCGTCCTCTTTCACCTTTTTTCCCCCCTCAATTTGCTACAATGCTTCCAAGTGTTTTTTCAAGCATTATTTTTATATTTTTGGAATACATTATAGTGATATAAGTAGTTTACTGATTCACTTTTTTCAAAAAAAGATAATATTTTATTGTGATAACAAATGTTTTAAAAAATTAACTCTCACAAAAAAAACTTTTATTAATAAATTCTTCTTATAGTCTTATAGCCACTGCCAAGGGATTAAGTACTATATCTAAGACAGACTTATGTAGGCCATAGTGAACTTTCACCTTGTTGCTTTGGTGTTAAGCAAGAACTTTCCTCGTGCATCGAGGTGATTCAGGGTGAGTATTTCCTACTAATTTTGACCTTTTGTTTCTATTTGAGTAACATTTTATAAGAAATTTTGTCTTATTAGTATTTTTCTTGGTCAAGAAAGTTCTTGCAACAAGACACCTCATTGTCTACTTTTAGGGCTCTATTAGAAAACAAGTTTATTTTTTCTGTTTTAAGGCCTACGAGTATAGTAGCTACAACCAATTGCCATGGTTGACAACACTGGTAGCTCTAAGGATAAGCTAGATGGAATCAATGACCCAATGTGAGTTTGTATGTTGCATTACCTATTGTTTGCAAAATGCTGTGAAATAGCGCGTGGGGTATAAACATTCAACCCTAACCTCCTGTGAATCTGGCAAATGCTACATAAGGTGCATAATGGACATTGCAATGTGCACACAAAGGAGAACATGATTATATGAGCTCAAAGATTACTCCAACAAACAAAAAAGAAAAGAAAAAAACACTATAGTTGAGAATTTGTGCAAGGCCAAAAGCAATAGTTTACCAAGTTAAGAGAAACATACTTATGCAAAGTGAAAATGTCTACTATGTATACAATGTTGTACATATGCATGAATCTTAAGAGTAGAAATCAATAAAATATATACAACGTTGTACATTCAAGATTATTTAAGCATTAGTTTACGAGCTTTTCAAAGGTTTTGGGAGTGTGCTTATAGGTTTGCATGCCTAGAATTGCACATGAATTTAATACAAGAAGATCCTATGGTATGATAAGACCATAATCCACACTTGGTGTTTATGAAAGCATTTAGCCTTCCTCCTCAAATGCCTTGCCAGTCATGTCTACAACGAATCGATACCTAACATCGTTTTTCTCGAGTCTTTCAAGGGCCTTATTTATATAGTCTATCGGAACAACCTCAATCATACACCTGATATCCTTTTCAGCTACCAAGTTCAACATCTCTTGCATTTCTTGGATTCCACCTATAAAGCTTCCTCCAATGCTCCTCCTTCCTGCCAAAAAGACACAAGAAGATTCAAAATTTTTCTCATGTAGGAAACCAGAGTCTTCATACAATGCATAACATCATGAGCTTCTGTGAGAGAGGCACCGCATACCTAGCTACGTACGATTGGGGGGCAGGGGACCACCGGCCCGGTGGTGCATACCTAGCTAGCTACGATTGGGGGTAGGGGACCACCGGCCCCCCCACCGGACCGGTGGTCCCCTGTCCCCCAATCGTACCTAGCTAGGTATGCGGTGCCTCCCTCAGAGAAGCTCCTGATGTTGAGGTAAGTCAATATGTGGGAATTGTTGTGAGAATTTGGTCCAAAACTTCTTGTGAGAGGAAGGCAGCTACATTGAATTTAAGTTGCTTAGCCAAAGGATGAAGATACTGACCTAGGATGAGCATGGGTGTGACAAATTGCATCGGCCCTGGGACAACTCCAACCATCACGAGCTTTCCATTCACCTTTAGCAGATCAAGATAGGGCTCAAGAGGGTGCACACTAGGTATCGTATCTATAATGAAATCCAATGTTTGCTCTGCTGCCTGCAATAAACAAAGTGAGCACAACTTGTAAAACCATCATAGTACACTACATAAAACAAGGTGAAGCCTCAATTCTTAGGCATTGTAAAACAAAATGTGGCCCTTTAATGAAGAGACCCATTTGCTAATTAAACAGGTCACAAAAATAATTTTTACACCTTTCTCCCTTCTCCACTAGGGCATGTTTGCCAAAAAGTCATATATTAGCTGGTTATAACCATTCACATACACAACAAGAAGGAAGGTTCTCTAGCTGCAAAAGCATCATGAATTGCTACAAGAAAACTTGATTTCACAAGATGAAGGAGCTCCTTGAATCTACAAGATCTAGGCGCTACATCGAGGCCCATATCGACAAAATAACAATATCATCATTGGGTGCCTTGGTTCAACATGTGTTTTAGGCCTAGTTATATCATGTTTGATTATGATATATATGACCCAAATGGTTTTATGTGTTCTTTTTAAAACAAATGCTTAGTTGAGCTTGCATTAAGCACAAACGGATACACAGTGCCATATCCTTTGCACAAGATTATCTTGAAAAAGACTACATCGAAGGAGGGCCAACACCCTCGACTAACCTTACTTACGCAGCTTGCATGTTTGGTTCCTATGGGCATACTGGGGCTCACAGTGACTAAGATGCAAATAAATATAAATTGGGAAAAATTATGTTTAAAGGAGAAAAAAACATCTAATGTGATCCACAATATTCATTTGAATTATATTAGAGTGCATATAACTATAACCCTATTTGTTTACTTTAATTAGAATCTTTAACATTAACAAAAGGTGCATCAAGCATTATGAAAGGAAACACCTTCATTTTGAGGTCATCTGAACTAAGAAGAAAGGCATCGGCCCCCAACACCTCACACGCTTCTCTTTCTTTTGAGGGTGAAGAGCTTATAACAGTAACATGAAGACCAAAAGCCTTTGCAAACTTCACAACCATATGACCAACTCCACCTAATCCCATCACACCACATGTCTTCCCTTTGGATGCACTATCCATGCCATAAAATTTCATGGGGCTATACACTGTTATTCCCGCACATAATAGAGGTGCTGCCGCATCCAATGGGAGATTTTTTGGAATATGCACCACAAACCTACACAATTCCAATGAAAATCACATCAAATTTGCATCTTGAAGAAACTACGAACTCTTGATCGACTCTATTTGAACCACATCTTAAGGGCAAACATCCTCTAGACATTCACTTCCTAAATTTACCTGTAATTTACTACCATGTAATCAGAAAAGCCTCCTTGGGTTGGATTTCCATCATAGTACACGTCATTGTAGGTCCATTTCTTTTGTTTACAATATTGCTCAATGCCTTCCCCGCAAGCACTGCAATCACCACACGAGCCCACAATGCACCCAACGCCAACTCGATCTCCCTTGGAGAACACATGCTTTGCTTCATCTCCCATATCATATACCAACCCTGTGACTTCATGCCTATATCATATGATAGAGTAACATGCTTTAGATACATTTTTGAATCAAAAAAAGAAAATGCGAAGAAAATATAGATTGATGTAATTATTTTCTTGACGCATATATATATATATATATATATATATATATATAAAATCTCTTCTCATACGTACGCGCGCGCGTGTGTGTGTGTGTGTTTAGCAAGGAGAGGAGAATGGAAATCCTTCTATCACATTGAACACACACATGTACCTACACGATAAGGTGGCTATTTTGGCCTACATAAGGCCTTAGAAGACTCTTGGAACTCTTGAGAGCCCCATCTGTTAATCGAATATCTTGTCAATATAATGAAAACCCCTTCCTCTTTTATAATAGTATAGATTCCTCTAGAAGAGAAAATTCTTCTAATGACACACTCATGGAAATTTTAACCTTCACACTAAGAGAAACAAATCCTAAAGAAAAGCACAAATATTGGTCAAATCCTACCGTAACCCCCCTCTCGCTCAACGGTTCTCTCTTTCTAATCCTTTGTGTTTAGTAATATTTAAGCCACGGATCCAACTGATGCACAATGGGGAGGTGCATTGATAATGCTTGATTACAATAGAAAGGCTTGTCCTAAAAACTTGAAAAATCTTAATGTCAAAATTTTTAGAGATGAATAATAAATAAAAAGCTCTTCAATTTCACTTGCACTGCTTTTTGGTAGAAAAGAAGGGTGTATGCCAAGGGAGTTTCAACCCGTGTACAAGGAACACCCTTCAAATTTTCTTGAAGAAGATTCAAGAAAATTTTCTTCTGTGTAGACTATAGTCTCTCTCTCTCTCTCTCCTCAAATTGGAGAGAAAGACAGTGCCAACGTCTGTCTCCAGACGCCTTGTTTTTACATGTGTTATATGATACAATGCAAAAGTGAATTGCCAGCAGGGTCTGAACAGAGAAGAAGAAGAAGAGAGAAAAGAACGTCTCAAGAATTTATCCGACCAGTGTTGAACTCAAGACCTGTTATGAATGACTGAGAGAGAGAGTACCCAGCGACCATGGGGTAGCGAGAGGAGCCATAGTCGTCACGGAGCTGGTGCAAGTCGGTGTGGCAAATGCCGCAGAAGAGCACCTCCACCACCACATCCTCCGCCCCTATCGCCCTGCACCCGTGCACACACACACACACACACACACTCGTGTTACACATTTTCATCTCTCTCTCTCTCTCTCACTCACACACACACACACACACACACACACACTACCACTGCACATTTCCATCTCTACCACAGCTTTTCTGTCACTACAAGTGGTCATGAGCTGACCTGAGCTGGAGATCGAAGGGCTCCAAGGAGCCTGTTTTGTCCTTGGCTGCCCATGCACGCGCCTTCATCCCGCCAGCCACCGCCTCTCCCTTGCACTCCTCTTCCATGCTCCCCATCCTGCCTGTGTGTGTGTGTGTGTGTGTGTGTGTGTGTGTGAGAGAGAGTGAGAGAGAGAGAGAGAGAGAGAGAGAGAGGGGGGGGGGGGGGGGGGGGGGGGCGACGCCAACTCAAGAAATAGACGCAAAAGCCTGTGTGTGACTTTGTCTTGTGAAAAAGCTGCGCTACCGACGCCCACCCACTGCCACCCCTCCCTCTCTCTCTCTCTCTCTCTCTCTCTCTCCATCATTGAAACCCGCTTGCCGAACAAGCTCCCACCCAACCTTTTCGATTAAAAAGATTTTGTATCCCACCTTCACCAAAAGCACTAAAACTGTCCCTTTAGTGGAATGTTTGATGTTTGATTCTTCTCTAGAGAGAGTACTAAAGCGAAATATCCTTGGACAAGGACCATGGCAATTCTTGAGGGGAAGTGAAGCACAAGCATAACCCACTCCCATCTCTCCGCCTACAATCATGTTATAGATAACCTCATCATTGCTTTTTTGGCGAACATGTTCACCCTTGAAAGCGCAATTTTTGCCAACAAAGCTACATGTAATTGAGCATAAACTCGTACATCATTAATCTGCCAATCAACAAGCTAGAGAGTGCATGTAAGCATAGTAAAATAATTCTTTGCTTGATATGTGGTGAATTGACACAGTTTTTGAGTAGTTTTCGCACGTAAACAGTTAGATGCTAAGATCAGACACTTAGATTGGCACACAAAGACTAGACACATTTGAGTCCACCACCACTGGTTTTCTTTTTTGCACGCATCCTCGCATGGATCCTGCAAAGATCAAAGAGACATAGTTTTGTATGCAAAAAAAGTATTTCCATAAATGTCATGAGAAAGAGCACCTCTACACAAGTAACCTTAACAGATCTTTGGTCTATTGTGGGAATCACCCTTATGTGGATCAAGCTACTCGTCTCTGTGCTATTGCTCAACAGAGAACACCAAATCATCTCTATGAAAAGAGAATTCCCCAAAGCTTGCCATAAAATATGTCGTGTGATTAATCGCTTGTAGAAGTATGGACATAAATTGTTGCTTTGAAAAAGAGGAGATAAAAGCAAGAAAAAGATATGGATCAATCTCCTTAAAAAGAGCCTTCCAAAATTGCTTTCTGAGAATTTTTTCAAATTGACACTCTTAGTGTACCTGCAAAGTTGGACAAGTGTACACTATCGCTTGCAAATTCCCATTGCAGGCGTGGAAGAGATACGATGTAGTGCCGCTCCGCTTCCATGATAAGAAAAAGAACTAAAGGATGCAAATTAGGTTTATTTGAGGACTATAAGTTTATTGAGTAGTGGTCAAGGCTTGATAACAAGTAAGCTCAATGTTGACATGTATGCCAAATATGGTGCTTTGGCAATGCTTTGGCCGATAAGTATTCCTAATACGATGTTCTGGCATTGACATGGTTGATATGTAATCAATTGTGGTGCCCTTACGGAAGCACATAGAGTTATTGATGAACTCTACTCAAAGTGTCGTTTACTGGAAATCGTTGATTACAGGATATGTACATTATGGTTGTGGCAGGGTTTTTGTGGGCAATGTTAATCGAATGCAAAGGGAAGGCCTTTTGTCAAATGCAACCACCTATACTTGCATCTTGAGGGCATGTGGCACCATCCAAGACACTAAAATGGGCAACACATTTCACAAGGATATTGTCAGTTAGGGGCTGTTGAAAATGAGCAATGCCTTGGCTGATATATATATGCAAAAAGTTGGTGCCTTTATGAAGCCAAACAATGGCTGCCCATGACCCGAAGTGCAAATGGATGTCCAAGGGGGGGCCCAAGGCTTAAATGTGTGAAGAGAAAAAGGAAAGAAAAATGGTGGCATTGGCAGCGAACCAGGTACGTAGGGAGGGAGAGAGCTATAGCAGCTTGTGTGAAGCTCGAACGTTGGCGACCATGAAATGAAAGCTCATCAGCAAGCTGGGGCACCTAATTTCGGCACCATTATCAATGGATTTTAGGCAACTCAATGTTGGAGCTTCCACGTCAGCGGTGGTTGTTCCCACAATGACGGCGCCGTCGTTGTTAAGTTAGGAGGGCTAATTTAAGAAGTTTCTTTTGCAAGGCATGAAGAAAAACGTGAAGGGCAAGGAGAGAGGGGGAACGAGGAGATCTCTCTCTATCTCCCTCGACTAAGCAAGGAAGGCATGAAGAGAAAAGGAGAAGCGTGGCTTTAGAGATGAGAGACATGAAGCCCGTGGTTTGATAGAGCAAGAAGAAGGAGAAGGGAAGGGTTTGTCTCCAAAAGCTGCATAGTTATTATGCTATGGTTATCAACTAAAACCGGGATTGGTACGGCTATCGACATTGTTGGAGTTGCTTTGTACTCTCTAATAAAATCAGAGCAAAGAGAGAAAGCCCGTGGTTTTGCAAGGCATGAAGAGGAGAGCTCGTGGTGTGAGAGTAGGGAAGAAGAAGGCATGGGGGGGGGGAGCTCTCTCAATCTCTCTCGCGACTAAGGTGAGAGACCTATCTCTATCTCTTGACTAAGCTCGCGTTCTTTCTCTCCGTCGACTCAGTGAAGCAAGGCAATTAAAGAGAGCTTTTGAGAGCTTTTGACGACCATCAGAGAGAAGGTTTTGAAGACTTCTTGACGGCAATTGAAAGGAGAAGAACGCCACAGAGAGCGGATTTTGATCTTTGATCCATTATAAACAAAATCTTTCAATCTAACTATACCATTCAAAAATACCCAGTTGAACTCATATGGTCCAGATTATGTAATCTTCAGATTGGGTTTGTTAACTTACTATCATGCCAGTATTTCCCATATTGTTGCACTACCTCTTCGTCCAACATTGCTCTCTCTCTCTCTCTCTCTCTCTCTCTCTCTCTCTCTCTCTCATCTCGTCCAATTTCAGCAAATCACCCAGTCTCTTTTTCAGGTTAGTGTTATAATCTAGATTATTTTTTGTTGCAACTTTGAGACTAGGAATTGCAAACTCCAATGGACAATAGCCTCTGTACCATACACCATTATGAATTGTTTCATTCTAGTAGCTATCTTGTAGGCTGTTGGATATGCTCATAGTGCACTCTGAAGCTTTTCATCCCAATTGTGGGGCTCCTTCTAGAAAATTGTAGCTAGTAGGCCCGTCTTTATGGTCCTGTTAATGTTTTTAGTCTTTCCATTGCATTTGGGATAATATAATGCTGATTTTTTATGCTTGATAGAGAATATCTTAAGAATACTATCATTGATGAAATGAGTTCCTTGATCTGAGACTATTTCCAAAGGATAGCCATACTGACATATGATATGTTCATATATAAACAAGGCTATGGACTTGGCAGTATTGTTGGGGAGTGCCTTAGCTTCCATCCATTTACTAACATAGCATGGTTCCATAACTATGACTTGTTCTTTTTGGGTGCGACTTTCTTGAAAGGCCCCATAAAATCTAGTCCCCACTTCATAAAATATTTCTAAGGGCTGAATAGTGGTTTGTGGTGCTATATCTATTGTAGTAGTTCTACCCATTCTCTCACAAATGTCACATGTCTCGCAAGAATCTCAAGCATCTAGCATCATACTCTGCCACCATAAACCATCCTATAGAATTTTCTTATAAATGATATCAATGGAAAAGTGTCCTCTTAAACTCTCAGTGTGGGCTTTAGTAATGACCTGTATTCTTTCTCGTATAGGTACACACCTCCTTAAGACTCCATCGATACCTAATCAATACCAAGATCTAATAATAATATTAAACTTCAAACTTTTGAGAATGAGCACCTTCTTATTTGGACTACAATTAGTTCTCTCGTATACCTCCATATTGCAAGAAGTCATTCTAGATTAGGTTCTTCAATAGTCGTCATCTGAAATAATTTAGCATCTATTGGCTCATCTCTCAATGAAGTTGATGAGACACCTTCAATGCCTTTGGACACGAAGTATGTGCCATGATGAGTCTTACCAAGATCATGAAAAATTTTAAATTTAAACTCCAGTAAAAACATCATCCATCTGACCAATCTTCCCTAGATGATGACCTTGTTTATTAGATACAACAGAGCTTGATTATCTACATAGAAGTGAAATAACTTTCCCAACAAGTAGTGTTTGAATTTTGTAGCACTGAAAATGATTCCCCAATGCCTTCCTTGTTGTAGTTATATACCCTTGCTCTGCCTTACTGAATCTCCGAATGGAAAGGTACACTGAGTAAGGTAATCAGTTTGTCATTCTAGTTGAGCTAAAATAACACCCATCACCATGGTAGACGCATCAAGATGCACACGGACAATGACATCCAATTTGGCTGGTGGAGCACTGGTTTCATGCTAATATTGATTTTCATATTTTCATTATTAGATGTGTTTAAGCTAGCCAATTCAACATCTCTTTTAGATGGTGCCTGACTGCTTTGTTTTCGTGAACGGATATTCCAATGTTTATGTTCGGCTTCAACACGATTTAATATGGTGCTTCCATGTATATTCTCACATGATGCTACCTTAGGTGTTTGGTTCATTGTGTCCTCTGAAGTTGTATTGTCTAGATTAATTAGTTTCTTCCCTTAGTTTCATTCAGTAAAACTCTCTGGTATTGTTCTCGCTATTCTTGCACACTTTTCTGATCCAACAATACGACATCTAGATCTATCTTGACAATGGGAAATATACATTGAGGCTAGCATCCTCTCTATCCTTTTAGTGCTATTATTTTTGCAAAGTTCTTCAACCTCATTGCCCTCTTCTAGCTTCCGGTGTTGTGTGCCTGTACCTGTCCGGTGTTGTGTGCCTGTACCTGGATTCTTCGGTGATGTCCTGGTATAGTGAGTGTTTGGCCTGCATAATTGTGCACGACCCTTGCACTTTGCCACCAAGGTTTTCCCATAAACATGTTGTAGGCACCTTGCACATCCATTACCAAAAAGCTGGTTTTAAACTTCTCAGATCTGACCTTTATTTGTAAATTCTGTAGTAGACCACTAGCTTGCACTATGGTCTAACCTGCCATTCTAATTCTGAATGGTGTAGGCTTCATTTTAGTCATCCCAATTTCTATTTGATATGCTTGCCTAGTATATATATATATATATATATATACCAGTTCCTCTATCCAAAATGACTCCAAATAGCGGTTCCCATAGCTTCTGGAATTGTAGTCTAATTGGATCACTAGCACTTTGTGATCCCTAATATCAAATCATGCCACTAAAATCACTTCAGATTCCTTGTGTTGTTGTTTCTTGATGAACTTGGAAACCTCAAGCAAGGTCACTCTGACTTCATTCGGTTGGATAGTTAGCTTATGGATCCGTTCGCATACCTTTACATAGATCTCATCTTGTTCATTTCTAGAGCTCAACTCTGAACTGGATGATCTAACTTTTGGATGACTATCCTCAAAGTGCCACATCTGTGTTGTTCTCTTCCCTACCCATGGATCCTTTGTTGGAAAGTTAGATTTTCCTTTCTGAACATTTCTAGTATTATCAACACTTTGCAAGTCAATCTCGACTTGCAAAACCTCCTCTGAATTCTTCTTGCCAAAACTATTCTCTGATTTCAGTTGTCTTTTCATGAGTCTTCACCTCAAAACTAGTAAGACTTCTTGTTGTTTGGGCTATTGAAGTTGCTGGTAAAAGATTCTAGATAGACTTGGCCTTTGAGCACTCTGGTGCTTTTGGCTTCCTGCTGTCTAGATCCTAACTCATCTGATCAGCCAACACTCTCTACACTTGCCACTTGTCCACCTCCTTGGCTTACCTTTAGCCATCTAGACTGCCCTTTGCTTTTCCCATTGCTCGCTCTCCTCACTTTGCTTCAATCAAGTGACTCGCTCCTCTCTCTTTGATGGCAACTCTAGAGCTCCTAGTGATTACTCTCATCGGTATTGGCTATGCCATCTTCCCCTCAGGTACTTCAACTTTTTGATTGTCGAGACATTGAGCTAAAATATCCCCATACTTTCCACGTGTGACAACTAAAATTTCTTCTTGTAAATCAATTATGCCTCTTCCACGATCGGAAAGTTCTAGTATTTGCCTCTGCCAACCATACCACTAGTACCAGCTTCATTATCTGGGTTTTCAACCGCCTTCTCTTACTTGATTGGGTCAGGGTTGGTCAATGCAATCAGGGACATGCCTTTCTCTTCCTTAAAGTGGTGTACCTTGACCTTGCAATTGTTCCATAAATGGCTAAAATCCTTACAATATGTGCAATGGGCACACTCCTCAATTCAATGCTCTTTGGATTTTCACCTTATGACCAGGATTTCCCAAAAGATCTCAAATATCTGTCTAGACATCTCCTCAATTGTCCATATCCAGGCTCCTTTCGTCTTTGCTGGAGCTGGATGATGAATCTTCTATTTTATGCCTTTTTCGGTCCTTCTCCTTCTTGGCCTATTGCTCCAATTTCGCAGCTCTCTGAACTAAAATATTAAATTTAAGAGATCTTTGAACTAAATTATTAAGTTTCATCGAATCTAGTACCATTTGCATGCGTAATATCTTTCTTATTTCCTAGTGAGCTCTTTGATCTTCTCTACCTAGCTCCTTACTGAGACCTTACCCTGCTAAATCTTGTCGAGTTCACAGAGGATATCTTCATCTCCTCTGTTATGTCTAAGTGACTCACTGGCCTCACCATTAAATTTAGCTTTGTCCTTGTCAGTTGAATGGAGAGAACCATGTGACTAGTAGCGTCATTTATCTCTCTTTGAATGTCTTCTTCGTGAATGTTCCGACTGTTCAGAAGCTCGATGCGCATCAGAGTCTCTATGCATGGGTTTGCTTGTGTCCCCTCTCCTTGTAATCATGTTCGAATGTAATCACACTCCTACTCTGATCCTTCAAAAATCATATTGATATAATCCTACTCTTCAACAGACATTCTAGGGGCTCTCCTTCCTCGGGTAGGCATGGTGAATAGCTGACTAACTCTGATTCCTAACTTGAGAGAGTGGTTCTTGCCAAGATCTTTAACTCACCACAGTGATTGCCAAAATGGAATGAGTTGAGGGTTTGATAGCTATTGTAGAGTTAGGTTCAGAGTAATTGAATAGACATACCGAGTTATATATGTATATGTAAAGACTTTAGATGACCATATGAACAGGCTTCAGATGATCGGATGATTGAATGATAGATTGACAACAACTACACTAAATTGAATAAAGTTCAGATCATAAGACACTGAATAAGAGATAAATTGGTACAAGACTCTGGACATTATGGACTAAAGACCTAAAATTTAGTTCTCGTTTGCAAAGTACAATGGATTACAAATGCTCAACCTTGATTGCTAGCAAGAGATCTAAGAGCGACTAAAGGGATTCAAGAGTTTCAAGGGAGGATCTCTCTATAGTAGATAAAAGACCGTTCCCACCAACTACAACAAGCTTCCAATTTTACATATCACTTTTGATGTCAATTATTTTGCTATGTCTTGAGTCACTCACGGCCAAGGACCAAATATAAAGATCACTTTTGTGACCTATTTTTTGAAGTTGATTAATGAGAAAAACTCCACTAATCATTTGACATTGTCTATGTCTATCTACAAGCTTTATCTGCTCTTTTCTTTTACTTGTGAAGGTTCTTCACGGCTCGTGCTATTTCTCATGTTAGTTAATGAGTTCCTATGAGGTGTTCAATGTTGTATCTCAAGGTTTACAAATCCGATTGATGAACCACCAGATGCATAGGATAGCTCTCATCATTCCTAAGCCCCAGCATACAATAAATGCACATTTTGACTTGATAAAATGTTACAATATCATTTTTGCATGTGAACATTGTTTAGAGGTTTTGAGACCATATGATTGAATGCCCTAGTTTTCTTACTCATTCATATAAGTTTGGTTGCATTTTGATTCCGCTAAGTCAAATATAGAGGTTGACTTCTAGTTAGAGACTAGTCTTTGATGATTTTGGATCATTTGAGAGTTGAGTATTAGACTATAGCTTACATAGATATTATTTTCCAAGGATTTGACAAATCCTTGTTGCCTCCATGCTCTAGTTGGGTCTACTAAATCCCTCCTATTGACAATAATGTGAGGTTCTCGATAATCCTACAATAAGATTAGAGCCGATTGTTTAACATTTGGTGGGCCGTAGTCACCTAAGCTAGAGAAAACAGTCATAAATAGTCAATTTTTGTTGAAAATCTTCCTTTACTTTTTTCTACATTAATCCTTCTTATCATATATAAGTGACCATTGGTTTGGTTGTTTATGTTTAGGTTATATGTGAAAGACCGAAGGAAACTAGGATATGCCATTCTCCACCCAACCATTCACTTTTATAGGCTTCTAGCTTGCTTTTAGGAAACCCCTAAAACTTACATGCGTAGTGGGTCTTTCCTAGGGCCACCCCCCTGGTCCTACCCTTGTCCTGACATTACTCTCCCCTTGGAGAAGCATTTTTACCCTCAAAAGCAAAAGTGGGATATGGCTTCGGAAGAACACTATAGTTTCCCCACTTGAGCTATACCATGAAAGTCAAGAATAAGTTTAGGTTCATGTACTTGAGTGGGAGGTTCAATGAAATCAACACGAACATTTTGATTGCCAACATTGTTGTCCCTCTATAAGCATTTACCTAAATGGCTTACACAAAAAATCGGATGAATATGAGACTGTGGAGACTATATTTCCAATTCGCTTAAGTCTTTTAAATGCACCATAGTTGCAAGAAGATGTCGAAAAACGGGCTTTAACGGTTCTCTCGGGCACTATTCAAGCCTAAGAGGTTGAAACCTATTCTTTCCCTTTGTCTTTTACATTTGGAGAACTAGGAAGTGCAAGCAATTGTAATTGTTTCCCTTTCGCTTTATTCGCCCCAACTATTGGGGAAGAAGTTGAAGCACCTTTGATTTGTACCTCAAGAGAAGGTGAGGCAGGTTGAGGGGTAGGGACAACTGAAGGAGGTGGTTGCAGATTTCGTTCCAGACTTTGAGACTACATATGACCAAATTTGCCACAATGGAAGCAAGAGTTTGAAAATTTACCCTATTTGAGTTTGAATCGACGATTTCCAACCACTGCATCCCCAGAATCGACCAAAATGTCTGCCGGTGTGGGAATGTCCATACCCCTCAGAATAGAAAAACGATTTGTGTTTGCATCCAGCTTAGGAGGGCAAATGACTTTGCCCAACTGGCAGCCAAAAAGGTAAGAAAGTGACGCCAAGTGCAAGGAAAGTCGACCACCTCAACCCAGACAAGGCACTTGTGACGAATAAGGCTCTGATAATCCTTGGTCAGAGCCCACGGCAACACATGAGTCATTTGCGTATTGAAGAAGAGAAGAGACATTTCAAGCAAAGCATCCCTAGCAACCATGTCTGCTAACAAGACTTCATAAAATCCTATCGCGCCAAAGTAAACCCCCCGGATTGCTTGCCGCTTCAGCAAGAAATCAACCCATTGGCCTACATCTTGAGCAATAGGCATTTTTCCTAGGAAAAAGAGAATCACCGCATTTAGGGCATATTAAGCAACAACTGTTGCTCCTGCACCGGAATGCGCACTCCATTACTGGAGCTAGCCCTTCCAAGGCTCGACGCGCATCTTCAAAATCCTCATGTAAACATTCTTTGATGAGGGCCAAGGGATCCATAGCCAAATTCTCCAAGGCTTTCCGACGTTTGTAGATGCACTGTTTGAG
This sequence comes from Adiantum capillus-veneris, assembly GCF_014529385.1. Taxonomy (NCBI): domain Eukaryota; kingdom Viridiplantae; phylum Streptophyta; class Polypodiopsida; order Polypodiales; family Pteridaceae; genus Adiantum; species Adiantum capillus-veneris. Next base: position 55,204,527 of record NC_140936.1, on the reverse strand, counting down.
TGGATCCATCAGACGACGAAATCACTCTCCTAGTCCTGAGGCTAAATCGGGTGCAGCACACACACACAGACCCCACGCTGTACTTGGGCTTCAAAAACTTTTCGACTCATTGAACACAATCACACACTCTGCTGAATTCAGAAAGCCTAGGGTACACTGTACATCACACTCTGCTGAAATCAGAAGAACCTAGGGTACACTGCACATACACACACGCACACACACCCCCACACACAGAGCTAAGTGATCACCCAGCAGCGGAAAGCAAGATGAAGGGTCTGGCTGCAAACTGCACGCCGAACAGTGCAACGCAGGGGCTGCAGGGCGCAGGGATGGGCAATGCGCTAGGGCTGCAGGGCTCAGGATAGGGCGGCGCACAGAGCCAGACAGCGTGAGATCGCGCTATACACAGACACACGTGCTCTCTCTTCACTCACATCGCAATACATACATCACACGATTGTAGCAAAGACATTCAATTTGCTACCTAGTGCAACCCCCTTGAATATTCCTGTGTGCAGCAGCCAATAGAATATCTGAGGCTTACATTATGGAACCACCAAAAATGAGGGGCTGTGTTGCTTTTGTGCTGGTGGCTTTATTTTGTTTTGCAGACCGGGGAAGGAGGAAAAAGAAGGCTGGGGGTGTGGGGGAAGGGAGGGGGGGATCGTACTATATTATCTAAACTTGTGGCAATTTGCCTGTTGATTCTTGACAATAATCATGTACACCTTGAAGTGGTGTCTGCTATCACCTACGATCACTGCAGAAAATGGTTTGTGCTCTGCTTTATAATACAGAAACTCCGAAGGATCGCAAATGCTACACTACAGACTTCACAAAGAATTGATCTCTAAAATTTGCAGCGGGATCCAGATACGAAACCACGTGAATCAAGGACTTTCCTTTGGGCTTGAATTACCTGTTGAAGCAAACAAAGCTTACATTTTGACATCGAATGACGCGAATTCTGGCGCAAGCAACTTCCAAAGCTTGAAAAATGTATTATGTCACCTTGCTCAAAATTCCCTGTAAGAAGGGATTGCACAGCTACTCAGTGGGCCTCCACTTCTCTCCTGCATATAATGCATTCTCACCAAGAGCCTCCTCGATCCGTAGAAGCTGCAAAAACCGCATGTCCAGTTTTGTAATTAGAACATGCTGCAGGCATATGAACATACCATGAATGCCTGAGATACACCTGCAGCACAGATGTGTCTGAAGATCTTTCTGTCAGAAACTCTCAAAAAAAATCACTCAATAAATACGCTGCAATGTCAATGCAGGCTTTGTTTTATATGTGAAACCCCAAACCAACTCCATGTTATGTCCAACTTTCATGTCCCAAAACTTGTTACCATGTACCTCACGATGACCAATAGTACTGAAGTGTAGAGTTAGCGAGGCATCTAAATCTGTAGATAGATAACTTACCTGAATGCACCTTGAAGTGCATCTATGAGTTAGCCTAAGAAAAGACATTTGGAGGGTCGTTTTCTTCCTGAGATTTGCACTTACAACCCAGGCATCCATAAGGATGTCTCCCCTCCCAGAGTGTGCCCCGTACCACTGGGTAAGAGCCACAGATATGCCCTGGCTGGGTGGATTACAAAAACATACTCCTGCAATGTTGACACATCAAGTGCACATAGTTGCCCATACCATGGGAGCCCAAGAGAGCTTGAACTCACAACCATGTGTTTACGAGGCACTAACTCATTGGGCTCGAGGAGACGCTAATTCGGGACAATTTTAGAAAGCCATGTGAACAGCTGTTGCAAAATCACAAGAAAACAGAGAGGGATACTCGCTCAAAAAACGAGAGAGGATTTGCACCTGATTATATTTAGCAAGGCGTTCACTTCTGCATGGAGCTCCAGTCTTGATTTGCCCAGTAGCTAGTCCAACAGCTAAATCTGCTATGAAAGAATCCTCTGTCTCGCCACTTCTGTGTGATGCCATGACTCCCCAGTTTGCATCTTTAGCCATTTTAACAGCCTCAATGGCTTCTGTAACAGTCCCAATTTGATTCACCTGAGCCCACACAAGGTCCAGAAACCCATGATGTTAAGAGTTCTTCGAAACAGGTAAGCATTTTACTCGTCACAAAACAGGGATCGTCTCAAGTATGCTATTTTTACCTTCAAAAGGAGTGCATTGCATGTTTTCTGTTCAATGGCTTTCATGACTCTTTTTGGATTCGTCACAAGCAAGTCATCGCCAACCACCTTCCAGTTTATAAAGGGATAAAAGCCCAAAGCATTAACAGATAGTACAATACCGCTCTTAAGATAGGATTGAAGATAGCAAGAAACAAACCTGGCAAGCACCCAATGACGTAAAAGCTTTTGTATTATCCCAATCGTCCTGATCAAATGGATCTTCAATTGTGACAATAGGGTAATCTATGGGCATGCAAAAGTTCCATTGAGAGTCTTTAGTATCCCCACAGCTGATATCATTAGAACTGACATGATACGTGACATGCATCAACAATGCATCTCTTCACATTAAAGTCAATAGTTCAGATGGAGCCAGGGTATGGAGCAAAAGTACAACTGTTACAATGCGAAAATCTAACTAGACATAGGTAAGAACAGACAAGTTCATTTACCATCAACCACTCAGGCTCACCTGTGCAAAGCTCCTTGTAGAGGTTAATCATCTCCACTCCAGTCTTTTTGGACCCACCAGTGTTGTTTGGTGTCTTGAAATCCAGATCGTATTTCTTATCGTCTGGTCAAGTTCACAAGCAGTAACTAGCTTACAGAAAAACTATGCGTTTCTTGCAAGAAAATTGAAAACGTTTGATACAAGCATCTAACCCATAAAAAATTCACTGGCTGCAACATCAATTCCAATCTTGACTTTTCCAGTGTATCCTGCCTTGTCAATAGCTTCCATGATCAGGTCCAACCCCTCTCTAGAACTGTAGAAGTGATTCAAACTCCAATGAGCTAAGAATTTTCGCATTTCAGTTTGTCTCATAGTTGTCATATTTCAGGGCTACAATAGCACAAATCATCAATAGGTCTAAGTTTGTATCACTCGAGTTAGCAGCATCCTGTCTAAAGTAAAATCCCTACAAAAGACTTAGTGTACTACAGTCCTATGCAAAGATTCTGGGGAATGCCGTTCCAAGCTCTTGGAATGGGGGAAGACGTTCCATAGAGATGTTCCTGGTCCCATTCCAAAATGATTTGAGAGATTGTGTAAACAATATTTGTGAACAAAAACACAGGCATTGTTATGATCACTATTGAGATCTTTTGAGGTTTTTGCTTTAGTATACCTCTTTGTCAATCATTTGGAAACATTAAAAGAAAAATTTTAGACACATTTATGCAATAATCTGGTGTTCCCAATGCCGCTCCCTTTACTCAAGCTTTCCGTTCCCATTCCAAAGGGTCATCTGTTCCACACAACGTTCCCATTCCCGTTTCCTTGTGACTATGCTTGTACGAGACTTCAACGCCAGAGCACGTTGTCATACCATCAGAGAGCCCCATTCAGGTGCATCAGCTGACACACAAGCACAGTTGCACAGAATATTGGAAATATCTTCTGGTCATAACACCATCTGTGAAATGGCCAAAGTCTGGAGGCCACCCCATACTTACATGAGGAAATAATACGGGCCTATGGAAAGTCAGCCCAAGTTCTTAATAGCTATTTGCTTGATTGGTGTAAAAACACCTACAACTATCCGATTCATCCATTATACCACCACCAGCAATTTGGTCATAATTTTTCAGCACAGAAACCACTCCCCCACGAGATCAAGCCAATTTTCCAGAATGGTAAGTGCAATGAACGAGACCACATTACATGAGCAATTCATCAAATGGCATGTTGAGTCAGGAGGGAACTTGTGAGGTGTGAATTCTAAACCATACCCCACACCAGCAACAAAAACAGCATACATGATAAACATGACCAAGAGCATATACACACAAAGCCAATGTTGTGAGTAGCTGAAGTATCCAAAACAAAGGAACATTACCAGCTTGTGCACATGTGGCACAAGCTTGGGGGGGTCACTACAAGAAAAAAATGCTTATCACGTGAGTTCAATAGTATGGATTCTCTATTTTCTCAAATTTTCACATGCAGAAGGATGCTGGAAAAATTATCTTGAATTTTTTTTTAACACAATGGATAGGAAAAGGGTCCCTTTTATTGGTAAAAATTTCATAGTTAAGGGTTTATAAATAGTCCTTGAACGCACGCATACATAAGTTTTACATATAGTGAACCCCCCAAGAGCACAAGCACTGCACACACATGCACCCTAATAAAGTCATTCTTGTAATCCGCAACCTCGTCATATATGCACAAACGTATATTGCACACATACATACCACTTTCCAAAGTCAACAGGAGCTCCAGCATTTCTGATTACTTAAAAATCGAAGAATTTATGATGTTACAGTGCATTTCACTTGTTTACATCCACAAGCTTTGCTCCGAAGAAACAAGTATTATAAGATGCCAAGTAGGACATGCCTGGATATGTTCGGAGCAAATCCCCCTTCATCACCAACATTACAAGCATCTATACCATACTTCTCCTTTATTACCGCCTGCTCAGAAAAATTGCAAACTTTTTCATGTGCGACACAGCTTACCACATAGAATCAGAAAACTTCACACACAATCGGACAGCAAAAGAGAGATCAGAACAATTACAGAATAAACTAATAATAATACGCAAGGATTATGACTTGTTCGCACTAATTAAGAAAACACTGGTCGATCAAAGACAACAAAATAGAATCCATTACTCGCAACACATGTTAAACATTAAAAAGAGGACCATAAATTAAGAGGGAGAAAAGGGAGCAGGGAGTCAACACGAGAGAGACCATGAAACCATAGAGAGTGAAGCCACTGGGGAAACTTGTTGATTTACAAGTATTAATTTTACATGCCAGGTTAAACAAGGTGGGAGCTACTGGAGGTAAGTGTGCAGAAGCCCAACACAATAAATAGTTTGTCACCAGAGAGCTCATGTTCCCTGTCGCCACACAACAAAAACAACCTCCGTGCATGTGTGCGTGCGCGGTGGCCTTGTGAGGCTTTTCTAGGTTCGAGGCATCCATTGGGATTTTCCAGATTTAGTCCGGTTTGGCCACCTGTTGTGACTCTCCATGTTCTGATTTATGGGTGGTGGGGTATTGTAAGGGAGGTCGGGCAGATTATGTAGTCCCCCTATATAGGGAAGGGGATTACCCCTATTCTGGCATAGTTTTGTGGAGCCTTGTATCCTCTCGTATGTGCAGGGCTTGTCCCACTCTCTCTCTCTCCATCTTCTGTCTCTAGCATTTTTATCCCTCCTCTTCTCCTCTCTCTCCCCCCCCCCCCCCATGCTCCCATGTTACCACACCTTTCACTTGCACTTTGACATGGTATCAGAGCCTGGGCTTGTCAACACCTACTGGTTTGGGAGCGTGTGAAGGGCTGATTGGACTGCAACTTTTTAGCCTGCAGAAGGGCAACTTGTCGCTGCGTTTTCGTCACAAAGAAGTCTCTCCAATCTACATTTTTGCATTGGGAGGGGGCTGGCGGTGCTCTGCTTCAATTTTATTGTGAAGAACGCTTGAGAGCGTGTGTATCTCAGCCAGTAGGCGATGGAAGAGTGCTACTATTTTTTCAGCGACGAGTTGGATGAGATTGGGGCTGCATTCTGAAGACAAGAACCCCTCCTGTGCCACGTTTTGTGCCAGGTACCTTCGCTGATTTCCGCCAGCCAGCTAGAGTGTTTTTTGTGGAAGAGGGGGCTGCTTTTGGATCGATTTTAGCAGGTATATCCGCGCTTGCAGAGGAGTTTGGAGTCCCCTTTCCACGGGAGGTTGCTTGCAGCCTTGGAGCCAGGTTTGCATTATCTACAGTGATATTCTCTCGTGACTTCAGATCGACTTGACATGTCGGAGATGGACAGTAGAGAGTTTATGCTACACAACGAGGGAGACATGGTGGTTACAACTTGTATTGAGTTTGCATGGTCTTCTCACATGGATGTGTTGTTGGAGATGGTAGGATGAGGTCTATATACTTATACTTGTTCTCTTGGGAAGGTAATGAGTCTTGCCACTTGGTGTCAGGTGGTGATGTGATGTGGATTTAGCAGGAACTTGTCATCTAGCCCCCGGTTTTCTACATATCCCTTGGATGGTGGCCCTGGACTCTTGTTCAAAAGAGGATCATCTTGTTACCTATCTTGAAGTGGAACAAATGAACTGATGCTATTTACTGGAAGGTACTGCAATGACCCTGTGACTCGTTACTTTATGTAAGGATTCTAGGTACTAATCCTTAATTAAGTACTTAAACTCATGATTAAGACTTAAGAAACTTGAACTGTACTCAGAAACAAGACTCAGAAGACTCTGTGTTTGATTGATTGAGTGACTGCTTGAAACTGAGTACAATAGGCTCCTTATATAGGAGACAAAGAGACACAAATGAAAAGACGCGTCTCCTGGTAAAGAGACACGACTTTGGATGTAAAGACACATCGTTTCGACAAAGAGCTGCAACCATTGGGCCAAGAGTCACACCCGTAGAGTGAAGGGATGTGACCAATCCTCGAAGGAGTGTGGCTTTTGGCGAAGAGGCACGTCTCTTGAGCGAAGGGTCGTGACCATCCAAGCGTAGGGGTTCTCCTTGGCATGGCACTTGGCGTATCTGCAACGAGGAGTGTATGTAATATTGCAACATAGTCACAATCGTGACATTCCCTCCCTCTTTAAATAAAACCTAGGGTAGTTGAAGAAAACTCTGGGAGAAGGAAATATATTTTTGTAGTGCTTCTGCATTCAAAGCTCTTTCTGTTAAGGCCCATGTCATGGCACTGTTATTGACTATGACTATTTTGCCAAACTGAAAACTAATCATATCTGCAACTTGATAAGTGCCTTTGTCAAAGTCATTTGTAACTTCAAGCTTTGTCCAAGAAAAGATTGAATCTTTATTTGCTTCGAGTGAAATTATTGGTAAACTCACTTGAGTTTTCTGTTGAGTGATGACCATTGGTTGAAAATCTACAAGGTATTCCATTGGTATGTCTGGAGTAGTAAAATCCTCTTGAAGGGATGTCGTAGATTCAGAAGAGTAGTGTTTGGAGGTATATCCATCTGTAAAGGTTTATCTGTGGAACAAGTTGGGTCCGAAGATTCAATTGCAGTGACTAAAGTCATGCTGCAGGAGTCTACATCTGATTTATCTTTTGTATCGTTGAAGGCAAGGAATGGAGTCTTGAACTTTGAAGGATTATCATTCACCCCTGCATTTGGTATCTATAGAGAGACAAAGACTTTATTTTGCAAGGACGGTGATGAGGCGACTTTCTCTGCCTGGATCACGGCCATAGAAGGGGTCCTATGCTTGTCCGTTGTCACACAAGAACCGGAATCTTTTGAATCTTCAGCTGTTTCAGTGGGTATTAAGGCTTCCAATTGAGAAGGGGGAGGTTGAGGGAATTGTTGCCTCTTAGACCTCTGAAGAATCCTCTTGAACAAGGAAAGGATCAATAAATCTTCAATTGTACCACCATCAGATAAGAAAGACTTAAATGTAGGGCATGGCTCGCGAGGGGGAACTTGTCCGGCGTCGCCGCATTCATGACCGAGTACTCGACTAGGGTTGGTTATATGTGCCACTAAGTAAGCCCATCTTGATATTGCTGATGATCCTTTGGAAGCTTCATATTGTTGCTTCTACTGCTGACGATTCCAATAAGAAGTTGGTTGCTTAGAACTGTAACAAATCCAAGAATATTCATGCTGAGACTTTTGCTGCTCGCACGAAGGTACTGTGCCTAGAAACCATGCTTTGGGTGAGAAAATTTGGACTGAGGAACCTTTGATTTGAGCGGTTCTTCCTGGTCGACCATTGAATCTGCCGATGAGGAAATTGATTGTGTAGGCCTTGTGGAGCACGAAGAAGAATGACCTTGAAGCACGTCCAAGTGTGTGGCCATTGATGTAAGGCCAATAGAGGTAGCCTGTTGGAGGGCCGTCATCTGCTCTTTTAAAACTGCTATCGGATCCTCCGGCATAATATGGTCGTTGCCATCTTGTGATCTGGCCATGTGATTGCTCAGCAAGAGTAACTGAAACTGTGTGGCGTGACGATATGTCACATACCCACCACTCCTGGTAGATGGGGTTTGCATCTGGTGCTGGTAATGGATCTGAGGAGCAGGACCAGAGTCTATTTCTAGCAGGGTCTCCTCAAGAAGATCGTGCATTGCACATACACTGCACTGTACTGAGAGAATCTCGCGAGCGTTTGAGTGCGAACAAGAGGGCTTGCTGGCTGAATGTGGTTATTGGAGCCATTGTGAGAGGCTGCACTACAGATGCATCAGCACGAGCATGTTCGTACGATGCCAACAAGGGGTGAGCACAAGGTAAGTTTGTGCGCTGCAATAGATGAAGGGCACTCTAGCGCATGGGCAGCAGCCAATAGTAGCCATCAGGTATAGGTCAATGTAGTGGTTACGCAAGAGTTTGCTACTCGGGTACAGGTACAGGACAGTGGCTACGCAAGAGTTTCATGATGCAACGTGGGTTTTGGTTTTTTTTTTTTAATTCAACCTTTGGTGTCCACACAGTAGCCAGTTGGCTGGCCAATTTTTTTAAGCTTTAATAAGGTAATCTGCAAAGCGAAACTGAGGCTGGCTGCCACCGTAAAAATTTCCGAGCATAAGAATTAAAATGTTGAAACGCTGCCGCTCCGAAAGGAAACGCTGCACGCTATGGAGACGCCAGGAGGGTATGTTCCTTGGGGAAAAATTGTACCAGCGAAGAGGTGCAAGTTGCAGCCAGCCACAAGAGGTGGTGTCCGCTCACATCAAGGGGCATGGACCCGGGACGAAGAGACACATCCCGCCGAAGAGGTGCGTGAATCGTTCTCCAGCACTTAATTCCCGCACACTTTGTGGGTACGCCATGCCACCCGATGTCGGTATAATTTATGTGTTACAGATAGGGGGAAAATAGAATTACCTCATCGGACAACTCGTCCTCATTGGGTACCACCGAACGTCGGCTTCCATACAACTCCGGTAAGGGGGAGAAGGGAGGATAGGGTAGCAGCGAGGATGAGAGGCTCACAACCTTTGGGTCCCGGGAAAAATTTTGCTCTGATACCACTGTAAGGATTCTAGGTACTAATCCTTAATTAAGTACTTAAACTCATGAGTAAGACTTAAGAAACTTGAACTGTACTCAGAAACAAGACTCAAAAGACTCCGTGTTTGATTGATTGAATGACTGCTTGAAACTGAGTACAATAAGCTCCTTATATAGGAGACGAAGAGACACAAATAAAAAGACATGTCTCCTGGTAAAGAGACATGACTATAGACGTAAAGACACATCGTTTCGGCGAAGAGCTGCAACCATTGGGCGAAGAGTCGCACCCGTAGAGTGAAGGGGTGTGACCAGTCGTCGAAGGAGTGTGGCTTTTGGCGAAGAGGCACGTCTCTTGAGCGAAGGGTCATGACCATCCAAGCGTAAGGGTTCTCCTTGGCATGGCACTTTGCATATCTGCAACTAGGAGTGTATGTAATACTGCAACATAGTCACAATCGTGACACTTTATAGCTAGAGGGGGTCGATACCTCTTGCACATCCAAGCGTAAGGGTTCTCCTTGGCATGGCACTTTGCGTATCTGCAACTAGGAGTGTATGTAATACTGCAACATAGTCACAATCGTGACACTTTATAGCTAGAGAGGGTCGATACCTCTTGCACAGCTTGCATGTCTGGATACCGATACAGGTTTTCTACTCGCAGAGGATTGTTGATTCTTGTGAAATGGAAAGACTACACGTTCTTTATTCTCTATATATATATATATATGGTATAAAAGGTTATGTCCGAAAGCATTACCTGAACGGGCTTGATACAAATTGTCTTAGTCCATTAGCCACATTATCATATACTTATATCGACCGGTACTTTTCCCATATGGTTTTGCAAGTCCAAAGGGGGATTCCAAGAATATCCTCAGCGAATTGGAAGAGGATAGGCCACAAAGATAAGGACATAGTTGCAGATTCTCAGTCTGAAGACGACTATGCTTTCTTTGATTCTTTGTTGGATGATGATATGCCAATTGCAAGTCATGAAGTCGCAGTTTCTGAAGAATTTTGGGATTCACTATTGGAAGATAATTACAGTCTCAAGCCAAAATCCTCTCCATGATTCATAAAGTTGAAGATACCCCATCTAAAGAGTACCTTGAGAAGATTTCCTCTTCCCCAAATATTTTCCAGTTACTGAAAAATTTTGAACCAAAAGTCTTACATCGCATGAAGGATTTTGAAGATCAATCTCTTGTTGTAGTCAACGTAATTATGCCTGATTCCTCTAAAAAGTCTTGAATATTGCAATGATATGGGATTTAGCAGTCAAAGCAAAAAGGTTTCGCAACAAGCAAAAGTTCAAGACAAAGGATTCAGATAACTCAAAGACTGATTCAATGCTTTTCTAGAGTTCTATCAACATCAGAAGTCATTTCTTTGACACGGGCTCTCATTTTAAATGCGAGGGAATGTCACCATTGTGACTATGTTAACAGTATTACATCTACTCTTAGTTGCAGATACGTGAAGTGCCATGCCAAGGAGGACCCTTGCGCTTGGATGGTCACACCCCTTCGCCCAAAGGGACGTGCCTCTTCGCCAAAAGCCACACTCCTTCGACGACTGGTCACACCCCTTCGCTCTGCGGGTGCGACTCTTCGCCCAATGGTTGCAGCTCTTCGCCAAAAGGATGTGTCTTTACGTCTAAAGTCATGTCTCTTCACCAAGAGACGTGTCTTTTCGTTTGTGTCTCTTCGTCTCCAATATAAGGAGCCCTTGTACCACACATTCAATCAATCAACATAGAGTCTTCTAAGTCTTTTTTGAGTACAATTCAAGTTTCTTAAGTCTTAATCATGAGTTTAAGTAATTAATAAAGGATTAGCAACTAGAATCCTTACAAGATTCCAGTGCCGATCAGCCCAACCATGCTGCCTGACCTTGACTCCTACGGGTGAAACTCTCGGCCAATGGCCGTTTCACACTAGCCATGCAATGTCCGGGCTTTTGTGATTTCAACAAGAGGGTCCCAAAAATTAAATAAAAATCAAGGGAAAGAAACCTATATAGTGGTTGACACAGCCTCGTGACAGCCACATGAGATTATTCAAGCCGAGTTAGCTGCCCCCCTCTCGTGGTCGAAAAACTTACTAGATCAGTTTCATTCATGCATAGTTTATGGGACCTCCCAAAAGACAGATATGCTCCGCTAGCCCTTGAGCCATCCCGAAAGCTAGCGCTACAAGGGGATACAACATGCTAGTATGGGTAGATGACATCATGGTTTCAATCACATGGATTGATTGCCTCTATTCCAGTACTCCTTGGATGCACCCTCCCTATCTCTCACACGGACAGAGATCACTAGACTCATACGTCAGGATAACATGGATACAACCGACACAGGAGTTGGGCACGAAGATGGATTTCTATAGAGAGCATCTTCTCCAACTAATAGAGGATGGATATGTGATCAAACCGGCCTATATAGACACTCAATTATCCCATGGGATACGATGTGTTATTGGTCAGATGCGCACATCATCGCATCTGTTAAGAATTGAGACTACCAGATTTAGGACAGTACCAGCAGAGGCCAGAATTCGTCAGTTGCATCATATAGAGCCAGAGACAAGAGTTACATCACATTTGTCATTGTCCGGTATACTATGAGATACGAGGCCGCTTTCATTGTCTATTCAGAGAGGGCTTTGGATTGTTGTCTAGAGTCATGAGATATCAGGACCAAAGACGCCTCTAGTTGTTTTTGCTAGAGCTGCACAGACACAGGGAGAGTCTCTTGAGAAGATCAGACAGTGGGAGACCTTCACAGAGGGAGATCACTGACTTCTTTAGAGAAGGGACTCGACAGTCAGATGAGCAAGCTTCACAGTAGACTTCAAAGCCCACCTATACTAGAGGTATATTAGTTGACAGAGCCATTGAGCTCAGGGGAGCTAGACGCCCACATCTACGAGGGCGACCACGACATCGACAGAGGCTCCATGAGAGGATCAGGACTATTCTAGCATGACATGGGAGACACCGAGTACGACTATTTACAGAGGCGGATATTGACGAAGCTCTTCAGTGACCGATGCAATACTTTCTCGGACAACGTCCGATGCCGGGCATCCTCGGGCATTGATGATGATTTTAATCTTTCACAGTACTTCATTTTATTTTTATTTTTGTGCCCAGACATTGGATTAGATCCATCAAGATTGTATCAGTTTGGATCTTTCTGAGCTCTGATACCACTGTAACAGGCTTGGACACTCCAAGCGAGATATCAATAGCAACACACGAACAGAAACTTCATAATCACTGAACTTTAATAGAGAGAGAGAGAGAGTCGACACGGCCCGGCGTAGTTCCGTGCCCAAAAGTATTGGCCCCAAAGTCTGGTGCCCCTTTCAGTATTTCTTTTTCATTGATCATTGCAAAGTACAACTCCCAAGGGACCTCTGCTCTCAGACTCTTTATCCAGATGCTTTGCAAAGTGAGGCCCTAGGGGCTCTTATTAATTTACAAGGGATGCCCAAATCAAAGCCTCAAAAGCAGTTAGTCCAAAAGCTTCAAACTCAAAAACTACTAGCCCAAAAAGCTGTCAATGCAAATTACAGAATTCTGTACAACCTGCCACATCAGCATCGGTCAACGCAAAACGCGGAAAACCGTATTGTCTGCCACGTCAACACAGGCGCAAATCCCGGCCGTCCGTACAACCTTTCAACGCAAATCACGGTGATCCGTGTAGCCAGTCAGCGCTTTTCTTTTTTATTGAGTCTAGTGTCCCTACGGCCCTATCGGTAGGTGTCCTATAAGTTGGGACAACTTATGGACATGCCACATCATCAGTTTGTGACATTGGACACACATTGGCACAGTTGTGTGCATCCATTCTTGAGTAGCAGCTGAGTAGATGGGTAGAGAGGGAGGGTATATGCGCAGCCGGGCAGGCGGGGTTTAGGAGAGGTTTTTCTATTCTTGACCACATCCTGACACTCAGAGCCATTATTGAGGAGGGCAAATCACATGGGAGACGGATCTATTGTAGCTTTGTGGACTTCTGCAAAGCATTTGACACAGTACCCACAGAGCTGATCTGGGGGATCATGGCATTATACAGGTCAATAGTGGGGCATGTACGCACTTTAGAGGACTATCTACATTAGTTCACTCCACTATCGGAGTGAAGCAGGGCTGCCCGCTCTTTCTTGCTCTATTTGGTATGTATGTGGATGAGGTTTCTGACTATATTGAGAGATGGTGATAGAGGTGCACAGTGTTGGGTTAAAGGCCTAAATAACCCTTTTTTGTACATTTTTATACTTTGTTCAAGTTCACAATGAACCTGGACACATTTTTTTTAAGTCACTTACAATAAAAGTGGGAAAGCCCAAAACTCACTTATTGAGTTTTCCCCAAAAACGTGCTCTCTCTCTCTCTCTCTCTCTCTCTCTCTCTCTCTCTCTCTCTCTCTATATATATATATATATATATATATATATATATATATATATATATATATATATATATATATATATATATATATATATGCAGGAAGTAATGCCGGAGATTAGAGCGGCAAGGGGAAAAGGCAAGATCGCTTTTTACCGAGACGGGAAAGTGGTGATACTAGAGCGACGCTCCACATGACGGTGCGAGACTTATGGGACCACACTCAAAGTAGCTGCCTGGAACTGCAATGGATCTATGCGTCTTGATGTGGGGGCTTTTGAGGATAGCTTTAATGGAAGAGACATCATCTTTTACTCTGAGACACACCAGGCCCCTGGGCAATCCATGCTTCACATCAGCGGATACAGTTGGGAGACAGCCTATAGACAGGAGACACGCTCAGAGCACAGAGGGCGGGGCTCGGGAGGAGTGGCAATGTTATTTAGAGAGGATCTGCAGCCACTGATACATATAGTCCGCAGGGACGAGCAGGCTAGGTACATGTGGGTGAGACTGAAAGCAGAGACAGGCAGATACCTCTATGTAGCTATTTGCTACTTTCGCACGAGTACATCAGTTTATGCATCACCCAGAGGACAGTCCCCTTTCTCTATTTTGGATGATGACATATGGGAGTTCTCTAGGGACGGTGACATTATCATCCTAGGGGACTTCAATGTTAGGACTGCCCATCACCAGGCAGTGTTTTATGATACTTCAGAGCAGATGCTAAGAGAACTAGATGTTGAAGAGACGGGCCTTTCCAGAATATCACACGATATGGAGTATACTGAGTATGGGCGACACCTGATAGACATGGGCACTGCACATGGATTGGCCATCTTGAACGGCCTACAGAGATTTCCTGCAGCAGCAGGATTTACATGCTTCCCACACAGACATGGAGCACAGTGGACAATGTCATGGCACAGCCGAATCTCATCTCCAGTATCCAGGATCTCACAGTTGGGCCCAGACCGGTCGGGGTGGCAGTGGATCATGCTCTGGTGTCAATGACCATCTCCTTCCAGTTCAGTGTAGCACACAGGCCACGAGTAGTAGCCCCTACTCGCTACACATTCACACGGGAGACGGATTCTGTATACATGGACGGAATCTACAGACGCCTATGCACTGAGGACCCGGGGCGACCTCTGGAGGAGCTAACTACTATACTAACACAGACACTACATGAGGCAGCAGCAGAAGCCTACCCACACACCCAACCTGAGCAGAGCCGCAGATCGGGGAGCATGCCTCAGATTAGCTGGTATGACGAGGAGTGCCGCCAGACTAGAGCCAGACTCCAGAGGGAGGTGCTGTTGGGGGACGTCACTCACAGACAGTCACAAATTGACTTCCGACGCTTGGTGCGGCGAAAGAAGAGGGCTTTTTTGGCTCGACTCGAGCAGGATCTATATCAGCTATTCTTGAGTCAGGACTCGCGTGAGGCGTGGCGGCTCTTTCATAAGCAGTTCCCCCCCCCCCCCCGGCTATTTCCTCCACAGAGACATGGGGTCAGTACGCATCATCTTTGTACACAGTACCTGGACAGCCGCCCCTCCCCAACCCCCCCGATCCATGCCCACATGCATGTGGCTTTTTCACCGCTGAGATGGTGAAGAAAGCTATTGACAGGATGAAGACTGGGAGAGCATATGATCATGATGGCCTAGTCGCAGAGCATTTCATGCATGCCAAAGACCTACTAGCAGAGCTCCTAGCAGTTATGTTTAACCGGGCCATGTGTGAGGGCCTACCGGACACTTGGAGCCTATCTACGATCGTACCTATCTTCAAATCAGGAGACCCCATGGAGCCTGGGAATTATCGCACTATTATGATTGGGCACACACTGGCACGGTTGTATGCATCCATTCTTGAGCAACAGCTGAGTAGATGGGCAGAGAGGGAAGGAATACGTGCAACTGGGCAGGTAGGATTTAGGAGAGGCTTCTCCACTCTTGACCATATCCTAACACTCAGGGCCGTCATCGAGGAAGGCAGATCTCATAGGAGACGGATTTATTGTAGCTTTGTGGACTTCCGCAAAGCTTTCGACACAGTACCCAGAGCTAGACTGATGCGCAGATTACAGGAAATGGGAGTACCCACAGAACTCATTTGGGGAATCATGGCAATATACAGATCAGTAGTAGGGCATGTACGCACCCCAGAGGGACTTTCTACACCGGTTCACTCCACTATTGGGGTGAAGCAGGGCTGCCCGCTCTCTCCTACCCTTTTCGGTATGTATGTGGATGATGTTTCTGACTACATTGACAGCGATGGGGATAAAGGTGCTCAGTTGGCAGGGACATGGATTCCACTTTTGTTATATGCTGATGACATAGTGTTGATCTCCGAATCCCCAGAGGGAATGCAACGTCAATTGGATGCTTTGCACACGTTTACACACGAAAGTGGTTTGTCTGTCAACCTGGGTAAAACCAAGGTTATGGTGTTTAACACCACCCCACAGTGGATCAGGAGGTCAGCACCTACATTCACATACGGCCAGGAGACTGTGGAGTACACTGACGCTTACACTTACTTTGGAGTGGTTTTTAGCGGACCTACATTCTCACTCAGAAGAGCAGCAGAGACTAGACTTACTAGAGCCCACGCAGCATTGGGTAGATTGGAGAAAATGTGTTTGCAGGTTCAGTTTCAGGAGCCCCGGACGAAGCTCTGGCTCTTTGACACCTTGGTGGCTTCAGCACTGCTCTATGGAACAGAGATATGGGGACCTTCACTGGATCACCACGGGAGGCCGGGTCGCTCAGACGGATGGGGGAACATGGAGAAACCTCTCGTCTCTATGATCTCGCGGCTCATTAGAGCCAAGGAATCAGTACCACGTGCCATTATCCGAGCAGAGCTAGCGGCCCCCCCACTTGTGGTGGAGGCGCTCACCAGATCGGTCTCCTTCATAAACCGCACATGGGAACTTCCTAGAGACAGATATGCTCGCATAGCACTTGAATCCTCTCGACAGTTAGCCACACAAGGAGATACAACATGCTAGTATGGGGGGATGGCATCATGGTTTCGGGCACATGGGTTCAGCATAGACAGGCTGCCACCATTCCATTACTCACTGGATGCACCATCTCTCACTCTTACACAGTCAGAGATCACCAAGCTCATCCGCCAAGACCTAACCCAGCTAGACACCAGGAGGACATGGATACAACCAGCACAGGAGTTGGGCACGAAGATGGCTTTCTACAGAGACCACCTTCTCCAGCTTACGGAAGATGGTTTTGTGGCGAGACCCAGATACATGGATACCCACTTGTCTCATGGGATACGATGTGCTATTGGCCAATTACGCACATCTTCTCACCAGTTGCGGATTGAGACTGGGAGGTACAGCGGAGTACCAGCAGAGGACAAGACATGCCCCTTGTGTAACACGGAACCTGAGACAGAGCTACACTATACATGCCGCTGCCCCGTCTACTACGAGATACGAGGTCGCTTCCACTACCTGTTCAGAGAGGGTTTTGGACCACTCTCAAGAGTCATGGGATACGAAGATCAGAGATGTCCGGGTTTGTTCTTACTCGAGCTGCGCAGACACAGAGATAGCCTGATGAATGGCGAGGCTAGCCAGTCTCAAAGACGGATCACAGACTTCTTCAAAGCAGGCACGGGATGGCCGCAAGAGCCACTCCCACAACAGAGCTCCCCCTCGTCTCACACGAGAGGCACACTGATTGACCGAGCGATTGAACTAGGGAAATCCAGGCGCCCACGACTGCGAAGAACTACACAGCATCGACGGGTTCTACGACAGAAAATTCGGAGCACGCTGGCCAGGCATGCACGACGCCCGGTTAGACTACTAACCATGGAGGAAATTGATGAGATTCGCCAACGACCGATGCTAGATCTCTTGTGATTCAACCATCCCAACAAGCCACCCAAATTTTCCCGCTTAATCTTATGCTTGGCTCACATCGACCAACTTAGGCCCCCATAGTAGATATCTTTGTTTTGTACTGTTATTAGGCTATTTTGTTACTCTGACTTTGTATCAGATCCACCACTTTGTAACTTTCGGGTCTCATAGGTCATTATGGCCTTTTGAAGACGTTAATATAACATTTCATTTCATTTCATTTCTCTCTCTCTCTCTCTCTCTCTCTCTCTCTCTCTCTCTCTCTCTCTCTCTCTCTCTCTCTCTCTCTCTCTCTCTCTCTCTCTCTCTCTCTCTCTCTCTGTGTGGAAAAATTAGGGCTGTATATTACTGAGTACAATATAATCCCCAGCGGACGCCAAAATAGTCTATCACGTGGGGTGTACAAGCTGAATGTAAGGGTGAGAGCCACTATAGTGACAACTCGACTAGAACAATCTCATGGTGGTCTGTGTGATGAGTGGAGGAGAAACCACCGAGGGGGTGCATAATGCCATGTAATCTGTCCACCTGTAAGTGTGAAGAAGAGTGGAGATCGGGCCCAACGCCGAAGGAAGTCAAATCGACGAGCCTCGGCTGCTCTAGATGTCCCTGAGGAAGAATCCCATTGCCAAATGAGGGTGTGAATGATGTCCAGCCAAATGGCAGTGAGGATATCCGGAAGGAGCTGTGGAGCCGCACTGAGAATGTGAAGACAACGAGCTCTCCAAACATTCCATAGTGCAATGCTAGTGATGACTGAAAAAATTTCATCACGTGTCTGAGGATCCCCCTACCAAGCAATCTGTGGTAACATAGCCAAAGTCCCTCGCCGATAACCAGTCGAGGTAAGCATAAGAGCTGGATCTGTGTCTGAGCCCTCGTAGAAAAGATGCGGTCTGGGCATCGGCATCAACCAGGAGACAAATCCCCAAGTGAGAAATCCATGCTGAACACCGGCTCTGCTAAGTAAAAAGCAAACTGCTAGCCACACTACGTGAGAAGACGAGCATGACCAAAGACAGTGTGCAGGTGACTCAGGTAGTCGCAAAGGACAACGAGTACATAACGGATCATGACCCATAGTAGCTAGCCAAGTCCCAACTGGAAGTCCTGCATGTGCAATCATCCACATGAAAAAAGAAATACGACGAGCCGCATGTAAATCCCAGATGGCTGACCAAAACTACTGTAGATAGGCATAGGAGAGACCTGAATGTAACCAGAAACGATTACGAGTGGGCTGCTCTGGGTGCTGTCTCATCAATGCTAATCTTCCAATTCTGACAGTGTACTCTCTCTCTCTCTCTCTCTCTCTCTCTCTCTCTCTCTCTCTCTCTCTCTCTCTCTCTCTCTCTCTCTCTCTCTCTCTCTCTCTCTCTGTGATTTCGATCCTTAGCGCTAGTACTCTTCTGCATCTGCATCTGGCTCTACCTGGCCCAATCCTGCACTCCACTGCGTACATCTCCCGGTAGCCTCTGCTTTGCACTTTTAACTGATATCAGAGCTCTAGGGTTTAAAATAGGACCTACACAGTCTACTGGACAACAAGTTAAATTTGCTCTCCCGCGACAATTTTCACTTCCATCGCGAAGCCCCTCGCTTCCGGGGTCAAGAAGGTCACAAAACTGCCAAAACAGCCCAGCACAAGCTGTTTTTAGGTCAAAACAGCAATACGCAGGTGTACCAAGTTTGTGGGATTACATGTATTGATATTTTGTGCAAGGATTTGAGGAAAAAGCTGAGTATAGATGATTTAAATGGCATATTCAGCTGAAAATTCAGATTTGGACAGTTTCCTATAAAGAAATTGTGGTCTATCATATGCAAAGTCTTGTGGTTGCTCCTATTTGCTGAAATTTTCAGCCTATTGCATCTCTCTTGTATACACACTTGTAGTTGAGTTAAGATGGCTTCTACCTCTTCCACATCTGAAAAGTTTGATGGTCAAAGCTTTGATCTCTGGCAAGAACGCATGCAAGGTATCCTTTTCTTAAAGGATTGTGAAGATGCATTGGAAGAGAATAAGCCGCAAGGTTTGTCTGATGAAGAGTGGGCTAGGTTGAATAAGAAGAAAGATGAGAAGAAAGGGGAAAAATCAACAGGTGATTCTTCCAAGGATGCTGAAAATGCAAATTTATCCTCTAGTGTGGTCAGTGAGGAGTTGTCAGACGTTGAGGAAATTCTGGTTGCGGATTCATGGCCCTCAGATTTGGTGCTGGCTAATGCCGAAGACATGCTTATCTCGAAGAAAGATGTCATTGATGCATTGCTTAGTGCTAATGATGGCCTATCCCAGTCTTGGATAGTAGATTCTGGTGCGTCTTTCCATGTGACTCCATCTTTTGAGTGTTTTGCTACATATGTTGCAGGCAATTATGGCAAGGTGTACCTTGGTGATAATTTTCCTTGCAATATTGAGGGAATGGGTACCATGCGTTCGGCTCTTAACAATGATCAAGAGCTTGTATTGCATGATGTCAGGTTTGTACCACGCATTAAGAAAAGTTTGCTATCTGTTGGCCAGTTAGATGCACATGGTTTTACTACCATTTTTGCTGGGGATTCATGGAAGTTCCTTAAGGGCTCTATGCTTGTTGCAAAAGGATCTTAAAGAAGTACTTTGTACTATCTTCGATGCAAAGCTTTGCCTGGCAAGTTTCTTGTTGTTGCTGAAGTTGCTTCACATACATAATTGTGGCATAAGAGACTTGGCCATATGAGCCAAAAGGGTATTGATGTGCTTTCCTCTCTGAAGAGGGTTGATGTGAAAGGCAAAAACTTGGATTTTTGTAACGATTATCTTTATGGAAAGCAAAATAAATCTTCTTATTACTCTGGTGTCTCTCGCAAAGCTAATCCTCTTGATCTTATTCACTCTGATGTATGCACTATGCCTGTTAAGTCTTCTGGTAGTGCATTGTATTTTGTTACATTTATTGATGAATGTACTAGGAAAGGATGGGTGCATTTGTTGAAAAGTAACTTTTATTACTCTGGTGTCTCTCGCAAAGCTAATCCTCTTGATCTTATTCACTCTGATGTATGCACTATGCCTGTTAAGTCTTTTGGTAGTGCATTGTATTTTGTTACATTTATTGATGAATGTACTAGGAAAGGATGGGTGCATTTGTTGAAAAGTAACTTTTATTGCTTTTAAGAAGTTTCATGCTTTTGTCACTACTCAAAAGAGTGCTAAGCTTAAATGTCTCAGGTCAGACAATGGAGGAGTATATGTATCTGCTGAATTTCAGCGTTTTTGTGATGATAATGCGATCAAAAGGGAGTTGACAGCCCCTTATAATCCGTCTTCAAATGGTGTGGCTGAGAGGTACAACCGTACTTTATGTGAAAGAGTGCGTTACATGTTGTCCACCGCTAATCTTTCCAAGAGTTTTGGGGAGAGACATTAAAAACTGCAGTTCATATTTGCAATCTCTTTCCAAATAGTATGTTGAAAAATGACATTCCAGAGGAGATTTGGTCTGGCAAACCTGCCTCTTATGATCATTTGAGAGTATTTGGCTGCTAAGCTTTTGTTCATGTACGCAATGACTTCAGAACAAAGCTTAATATGAAGTCCATTAATGGAGTCTTCCTAGGTAATGGGGAAGAAGGTGAAATGGGCTATAGAGCGTGGTTACCACAATTTAGAAAGGTAATTCACAACCGAAATGTAGTGTTCAATGAGGCATAATTGCTTAAGAAAGATACAAAATTTGATGCTGACAAGAAAACAATCAGATTTCAGCCTTTCGTGTCACCCATTGATGTTGAAAAAGAGCCTCATGATGCATTACCGCAAGCTGAAATTGATAATTAGCCGGTTAACCTTGAGCCAGAAGAGGTAGGACATGATATTGATGCGCCTAATGAGGATGGACAGCCACCTGAATAGACTGAAAATGATTTTCAGCAGCATGATATAGCTGCAAATGAGTTGCCTCATGATGTAGAACCGTTGCCTGAGAATGTAGATCATTGGGTACACAGGTCAACTCGTTTGAGAAGGCAATCGCAGAGATTTAATCCCTCTTTGTATCATGTAATGTTGACAGATGAGGGTGAACCTCTTACTTATAAAGAGGCTAAGTCATGTGAGTAAGTGGGAGCTTGCCATGCAAGAGGAAATGAAATCCTTGTATGCAAATGATACTTGGGATCTTGTGCCATTGCCTAAAGGGAGAAAGGCTATTCCTAACAAATGGGTGTACAAGATTAAGATTGTGGATGAAAAACCAAAGTACAAGGCAAGATTGTTTGCAAAAGGATATGCATAGAAAGAAGGAATTGATTTTCAAGAAATCTTTTCCCTTGTTGTAAAGCTTACAACGTTACGTGTCCTTTTTGCTCTCGTTGCGGTGCTTGATTTGGAATTGAATCAAATAGATGTAAAGACAACGTTTTTGCATGGTGACATTGAGGAGGATATATACATGAAACAACCTGAGGGTTTTGTAGTTCCTACACGCGAGGAACTAGTATGCAAACTAAAAGGGCTCTGTATGGTTTGAGACAATCATCATGGCAGTGGTATAAGAAGTTTGACACTTTTATGCTATCTCAAGGCTTTAAACGCAGCCATGCAGATCATTGTTTGTATACGAAAAGGGACGAAGATGGTAGTCCCATCATACTTGGTCTCTATCTTGATGACATGCTGCTTGCCGGGGAACATAAGACTAGTCTCGATGCTCTAAAGCGTAAGCTAAATTCAGCATTTGCTATGAAGGATTTGGGTTATGTAGAGCATATTTTGGGCATGCGTATTAAAAGAGATAGAAAGCTGAAATTGTTGTTTTCATCTCAAGGCAAAAGTACTTGACAGGTTTAATATGGCTGATGCTAAGCCTCTTGGAGTACCTTTACCTCCATACACCAAGCTTAGCAAAGCAGATTGCCCCAAGCATGAGGTGGCATTGAAAGCAATGAAGAGAATGCCTTATACATCCGCTTGTGGTTCTCTTATGTATGCTATGGTTGCCACTCGTCCCGACATTGCTTATGCAGTGGTAGTTGTAAGTCGATAAATATCGAATCCTTGCAAAGCACATTGGGAAGCTGTCAAATGCATTCTGAGATATTTGAAAGGTACACAATCAAAGTGTATTTGTTATGGCAAAAGTGACTTAAAATTGCAGGGATATTGTGATGCAGACATGGTGGGTGACATGGATACCAGGAAATCTACCAGTGGATATGTATTTGCTATTGCTGGTGGTACAGTCTCTTGGTGTTCTAGGTTGCAGAAAATCATGGCATTGAGTACTACTGAGGCTGAATACATCTCAGCCACAAAGGCTTCAAAGGAGGCCCTTTGGTTACGCAGACTTGCAAAAGAACTGGGCACGCCTGCTCATACTCCAATGTTGGGTTGTGATAGCCAGAGTGCTGTCTATTTAGCCAAAAATGCCATGTTTCATGTCCATACCAAACACATAGATGTACGGTACCACTTCATACGATAGGTATTGGAGGATGGTCTAGTCACCTTGACTAAGATCAATACACAGGATAACCCTACAGATGTTCTCACCAAGAGTCTTGCTAAGGCTCAACATGAGCATGCATACAGCTGGTGGGAGTTGGTTAACTTAAAGGCATCATTTATGCCTTTAAGTGGGAGGTTGTTGGGTTAAAGGCCTAAATAACCCCTTTTTGTACATTTTTATACTTTGTCTAGGTTCAATGTGAAGGTTCAATGTGAACCTGAACATGTTTTTTTGAAGTCGCTTATAATAAAAGTGGGAAAGCCCAAAACTCACTTATTGAGTTTCCCCCAAAAACGTGCTCTCTCTCTCTCTCTCTCTCTCTCTCTCTCTCTCTCTCTCTCTCTCTCTCTCTCTCTATGATTTCGATCCCTAGCGCCGTGCTCTCCTGCATATGTGCCTGGCTCTACCCGGCCCAATCTTGCACTCCTTCACCGCGCGCATCTCCCGGTAGCCTCTGCTTCGCGCTTTCACACAAACATGGATTCCGCTATTGTTATATGCTGATGATATTCTGTTGATCTCCCACTCTCCGGAGGGGATACACGTCATTTGGATGCTTTGCATAGGTTTGCCCATGAAAGTGGTTTGTCTGTCAACCTTAGTAAAACCAAGGTTATGCTGTTTAATACCACCCCACAATGGATCAGAAGGTCAGCACCCGCATTCACATACAGCCAGGAGACAGTGGAGTATACAGACGCTTACACTTACCTTGGGGTGGTCCTTAGTGGACCAGCATTTTCATTGAGGAGAGCAGCAGAGACTAGACTGACCAGAGCCTATGTAGCATTGGGTAGATTGGAGAGGATGTGCTCACAGGTTCAGTTTCAGGAGCCTCGGACGAAGCTCTGGCTCTTTGACACTTTGGTGGCTTCTGCATTGCTCTATGGAGCTGAGATATGGGGACCTTCATTGGACCATCATGGGAGGTCGGGTCGCACTGATGGACATGGAGAAGCCTCTGTCCCTATGATCTCGCGGCTTATTAGAGCCAAGGCTTCAGTACCACGTGACATTATGCGAACAAAGCTAGCTGCCTCCCCACTAGTGGTTGAGGCGCTCACCAAATCAGTCTCCTTTATACACCGCATGTGGGACCTTCCCAGAGACAAATATACCCGCCTAGCACTTGAGTCCTCCCGACAGTTAGCCATGCAGGGAGATACAGCATGCTGGTATGGGGAGATGACATCATGGTTTCAGGCACATAGGTTCAGCATGGACAGATTGCCCCCCTTCCAGAGTTCTCATTGGATACACCCTCTCTGACTATTACACAGTCCGAGATCATCAGGCTCATCCGCCAGGACCTGACTCAGCTAGCCACCAGGAGGGCATGGATACAGTCGGGACACGAGCTGGGCACAAAGATGGCTTTCTATAGAGAGCATCTTCTCCAGCTTACAGGGGACGCCTTTGTGACGAGATCTAGATCCATGGACACCCACTTACCTCATGGGATACGATGTGCTATTGGCCAGATACGCACATCTTCACACCAGCTTTGGGTCGAGACTAGGAGATACAATGGAGTGCCAACAGAGGCCAGGACCAAGGAGGACCCCTACGCTTGGATGGCATGCCAAGGAGGACCCCTACGCTTGGATGGTCACACCCCTTCGCCCAAGAGACGTACCTCTTCGCCAAAAGCCACACTCCTTCGACGACTGGTCACACCCCTTCGACTCTTCACCCAATGGTTGCAGCTCTTCGTCGAAAGGATGTGTCTTTACGTCTAAAGTCATGTCTCTTCACAAGGAGACGTGTCTTTTCATTTATGTCTCTTCGTCTCCTATATAAGTAGCCCTTGTATCACACATTCAATCAATCAACACAGTCTTCAAAGTCTTGTTTCTGAGTACAGTTCAAGTTTCTTAAGTCTTAATCGTGAGTTTAAGTACTTAATTAAGGATTAGTACCTAGAAACCTTACAGTGGTATCAGAGCAATTTTTTTTCCTTGGACCCGAAGGTTGTGAGCCTCCCACCCTCACTGCTACACTCTACCCCCTTCTCGGAGTTGCATGGAAGCAGAAGAAAGGTGGTACACACACCCGAACGAGCATGAGGTAACTTAAAGTTATTCTGTTCCAATTATATACATAAAGGACAGAGATGTAGATGTGGGTGTGAGGGAGTGCTACGTACCCGGCCTCTTCATCGGGTGGTGTCCCTTCAGGATTGCGCTCGCACCTCTTCATGTGAAAGGACGGTACCTCTTCATCTTGCTGACACCCTTTCGCATATGGGTGTGTCGCTTCGCTCGTGTGCCAATTCACTCGGCAAGGGGCTGAATTCCATTGGTTGGCTGTTGCATATCCAAAGGGCACCTCTTCACGAGAGGGCACCAACGAAGGCACCCCTTCCCAAAGGATCGCACCGGCTGAAATTCTGAAACGCTGGCTGTGTGTACCCTTTTGCTGGAGACTTATAGCATTGCATGCTCTCCCAAGCGGCAAAATCTCCCTGCGCTGCCTTCTTTCGCTGGCTTTCAATTTTTTTTACGCTAGGAAGTGTATACGATGGCAGCCAGTAAGTAATATCGTATTAAAATTGACCTCAATATTAAATGATTGAGTGGCCGGCCAATCCCCAGAATTTACCCAATTTTTTAAAAGCCCATGTGAACTCACTCACTTGATCATATAAACCCCCAAATAAACTGACTTTAAAAAAACACAAAGAAAACCCACAAGATCAACATGAATTCACGCATTTTTTAACAGCCGGCGTCACCTTCTCTTCCACTCTCCCACGCTGGCATTGTGTGCACTTTGCACGCGCGAAACTTTTTGCTGTCGTGTCCATAGACGAGCTTCCCGAAGAAAATTTGTCGGAACCCGTTCTAAACATAATTTCCGCTCCCTGAGTACCCCTCTCAGAACTTGTTCCCAAAAATTGCACCTGTTCGTTATTCCCTTTGAGGCGTAACCATGCCGAATTCTCAAGACGGAGGTGGTCAATCTAACGATGCCCTTACTCTTATGAAGGAGCATATGGCCACACTTTCCATAAGTCTTGCATCACTTCACACTCATTTGGATCAGATACAAACACAAAACACTTCTCGGAGGCGTCCTACGACTTCTCGGACAACTAATGCTGCTTTTCCACCACCTTCTTCTGAAGCTTCAGTGGACGAACCAAACAAATCAAATCCAACTGAAGAGGTAGACAATCGTGAACTTCAATTACTTTTAAAAAAATTTAATGTTGCACAAGGACACAGCATTTCTTTGGTGGCAACGACGGGTTGCTGATGGTAAACACACACCTTCTTGGGATAAATTCCGGCGTGCTATTCGCAACACGTTCGAGCCTGCCAATGCGGATTTTCATGCCCGGTCCTCTCTTCGCCGCCTGAGCCAGACAGGTTCCTTGGCCGCGTACATCACAGAGTTCCAAAGGCTAACTCTGGAGATAGAGACCCTTAGTCCCTCTGATAAACTCCACAGTTTTATCAACGGACTCGAACCCAACCTGAAGGATGTTGCGATTGCGTATGTGGAGCGTCTTGGCAATAATTGGCGCCCTACACTGAATTTTCTCCCTGGTGACAAATCTTCAAATAGCGCTCGCTTTTCACAATGCGATCGCAAAGACAGCTATAGCCAAAGTCAACAACATCAGTCTCAGTTCAGACAGCAAGCCACAACACCTTATTCAACCTCAAGGTTTTATTATCAAGATCGATAATCTCAAAGCAGATCTTCTTCAAATGCTCCACTTGATAGTGGTAAAGGACGTGATTTTTCTCAAGATCAGTATTCAAATACTCAGCAAGGCTCTTCGTCAAATGCATCTTCGACTTCAAAGAAGGATGGTTTATGTACAATTTGCAGTGGTGACCATAGATGGTATCAATGTCCAAAGAAACCAAATCCGTCTAATCTGAAAAGAAATTCCAACACGGAATCATCATCGAATGCTGAACAACCAGATTGTGCTAAGGATAAAGGAATATCTGTGGTCAATACGATCCGTGTCTCAGAGGATACGACTATTCTTATGAAGCATGCTCAATGCAATTCTTCAGTTTTGGAGCCTCTCAAAGCAAGTTTTGAGTCTTCTTGGAACTCTCAATGGTCGCTCCATCCACAATTTGGTGGACAGCGGATGCTTGAATAATTTCGTCAGCACTCAGATAGTTCACCAGCTTGGCTTACCAACTCAGAAGACATCTCACTTATATGACATGGAATTAGCAGATGGATCAATTTTGACTTGTGATCAGACAATTCAACTGGATTTTGAAGTCATGCCTTTATCTTATTACGACATGATTCATGGTCAGCATTGGTTATTCCAGTATGATCCCGCAATTAGCTTTCGAGGACATACTACCAACTTGTTCAAAGATGGACAAGAACCGATTTTACACGGGCTTTATCATGCGCAACGAGTGATTCAAGCCTATTGTGTACTAGTCAAACAGCATGATACAGTGGATTATGAAGCAAATATGATCTCCGATACAGATGCAGAAATTCTAATTGATGAATTTTTGAATTCATTAACTTCTTCTGAATCAATTGCTGAAGACAAAGATGATTCTGAAAAATTTTGGGATTCATTATTGGAAGATGATTACACTCTCAAGCCAAAATCCTTTCCAGTGGGATTACTAAAGTTGAAGTTATCCCATCTGAAGATTGTCTTGAGAAGATTTCCTCTTCGCCATATATTTCACAGTTATTGGAAGATTTTGAACCAAAAATCTTACATCGCATGAAGAATTTTGAAGATCAATCTCTTGTAGCAGTCAACCTGATTAAGCAAGGTTCTTCTAAAAAGTCTTTAAATAATGCAACGACATGGGATTTAGCAGTCAAAGCAAAAAGGTTTCGCAAGAAGCAAAGGTTCAAGACAAAGGTTTCCGATAACTCAAAGATTGAAGATTTTTTTAAAATCAATGCTTTTCCAGAGTTCTATCAACGTCAGAAGTCATTTCTTTGACACGGGCTCTCATTTTAAATGGGAGGGAATGTCACGATTGTGACTATGTTAACAGCATTACATCTACTCCTAGTTGCAGATACGCAAAGTGCCATGCCAAAGAGACCCCTACACTTGGATGGTCACACCCCTTCGCCCAAGAGACGTGCCTCTTCGCCAAAAGCCACACTACTTCGACACTGGTCACACCCCTTCGCTCCCGTACACTGGTCACACCCCTTCGCTCTACGGGTGCGACTCTTCGCCCAATGGTTGAGCTCTTCGCCGAAAGGCTGTGTCTTTACGTCTAAAGTCATGTCTCTTCACCAGGAGACGTGTCTTTTCATTTATGTCTCTTCGTCTCCTATATAAGGAGCCCTTGTATCACACATTCAATCAATCAACACAGAGTCTGCTAAGTCTTGTTTCTGAGTACAGTTCAAGTTTCTTAAGTCTTAATCATGAGTTTAAGTACTTAATTAAGGATTAGTACCTAGAATCCTTACACACACTGTGTTGTCTTAGCCCCCCACTCACTTCACCCCCTACCAATATCCTACACAAGCCCAGCTAGTTGCTTAGCTCACATCTAGCAGCTAAGGATTCTATAGTATTTTTAATTTGTTACTCAGACTTTGTATTAGATTCACCACATTGTAACTTTCTCGTCTCATAGGTCACTTTGGCCTCGTCTCATAGGTCTCTTTGGCCTTTTGAAGACATTAATATAACGTTTCATTTCATTTCATCTCCATCTCTCTCTCTCTCTCTCTCTCTCTCTCTCTCTCTCTCTCTCTCTCTCTCTCTCTCTCTCTCTCTCTCTCTCAGGTTATTTTGTTACTCTGACTTTGTATCAGATCCACCACCTTGTAACTTTCTGGTCTCATAGGTCACTATGGCCTTTTGAAGACGTTAATATAACATTTCATTTCTCTCTCTCTCTCTCTCTCTCTCTCTCTCTCTCTCTCTCTCTCTCTCTCTCTCTCTCTCTCTCTCAGACCTGGAGGAGTTACTACCACAACAGAGCTCACATATGTCTCACACCAGAGGCACATTGATCGACCGAGCATTTGAGCTGGGGAGATCCAGACGCCCATGACTGCAGAGGACCACCCAACATCGACGGAGGCTGCATCAGAAGATTCGGATCACTTTGGCTAGGCATGCACCGCCAGCGACCGATGCTGGATCTCCTGTGATTTAGCTATTTAGCTATCCCAGCCAGCTGCTTAGTTCACATTGAGCGGCCTAGGTTTCCATAGTATTTTTAGCTTGTTTTGTTATATTGTT
Organism: Adiantum capillus-veneris; assembly: GCF_014529385.1. NCBI lineage: Eukaryota > Viridiplantae > Streptophyta > Polypodiopsida > Polypodiales > Pteridaceae > Adiantum > Adiantum capillus-veneris. The sequence goes on along the minus strand of NC_140936.1, from coordinate 55,175,349 downwards.
ATTGTTGTTATTTTTGTTACTCTGACTTTGTATCAGATCCACCACATTGTAACTCTCTGGTCTCATAGGTCACTTTGGCCTTTTGAAGACGTTAATATAACATTTCATCTCTCTCTCTCTCTCTCTCTCTCTCTCTCTCTCTCTCTCTCTCTCTCTCTCTCTCTCTCTCTCTCTCCTGCCCCTGGATTTAAGTAAGCAGAGGGCCTACTTGTGTTAGCAAGCTCAGAGCCTCCTGTGTTGACAAGCAAGGGGATGCTTGTACTGACCTGTATTACGGGCAGCTAAGGCTGAACCCCTCCCGAGGGCAAGGGGGGGGCCTTGTGGGAGGGAGGGCCCCTAGGATACAAAAACACCCCCTAATTCAAACATGGCCCCAAGCAAGCAAAAATCATATGCAATGACTGTGGCATCCGGTCTTCCCGCCATCCCTCCCCCCTACCAAAGCAAACTCCCTGAGAATCCCATATCCTCAATGAAAAGAAGAAATTGCAGCAGGAAGTGGTAACCCTTGAAGTATATTTGATCACCAAAGAAGCCAAGATTCTCAACCTTGAAGCACAGTTTCAATCTGTAATGGTAAAGCAAGAGACATTAAAGATCCAGACGCAACGTCAAGATGAACCGGCAACTGACAAGGTACCAACATTCCTATAAAACACAAAAGGTAAGCTCCAATATACTTGATGATGATGTCCTAAAAGAGAGGGTTAAAAGCTTGGAAAGATATGTCAGAATCAGTGGTCTACCTGAAGGCGGGGGAAGGGGACCTTGCCAGAAGAAGTTCAAGGTTATATCTTAGACACAGACATACTCAAGGAAAGACTTAGCAAGGTTGTACCTTTTGTTGACCTTGGGGACCCCCAATTTTTATTGAAGTGAAAGGGAAGCAGGCCAAGGTGAGCTATTATGACCTCAATGAGAAGATCAAAGCCATGAAGCAGACAAGGTCACTACAGGGTACTCACGTGTGGACCTATGATGAATTGACACCACTTCAGCTCAAGAATCATGCTAGCGAATTGTGTAACATTAGAGTAGTGAGGAAGAATGGAAAGTGGGCAGTTTATAGAGGAGAAAAAACTATCATTAGAGATTTCATGTCACAAAGTGATGACGTGGCGGACAGCAGAAACCCTAATTTCTGCCAGAAACCCTAAAATTCCTGCAAACCGCAAATTTCGCTTTTTCTCTACTTAAATGAGAAAGAGAGAGAGAATGCTTTTGCTTTCATGTTTTGACTCTCTGTGAGAGAGAGAGAGCAATTGCTTTTGATTTGAAGCTTTTGGGGCTCTGCTTTTGGGCATCCCTTGTAACCTTTAAATTAGTGGTGAGGGCCTCACTTCTCAGAGCATCTGGACGCAGAGTCTGAGAGTGAAACCCTAACCGCTCTCTTGTACTTTGATGATTGATTAATATAAAAAGAAATACCGAAAGGGGCGCCAGTCTTTGGGGCCAATATCTCTAGGCACGGAACTCCGCCGGGCCAGTGCAAATCTATTGTGATCTGTGAATTGTTTTGAAGTGGTTATTTGGTGTTGTCGCGGTTGATTCTTGACTTGGAGTGTCCTAGTCTGTTACAGTGGTATCAGAGCACGGCCGATTTCTCTTCTACGGAAATCCGATCCCCGAATTTTTTTTCCACGGCACCTACGGCTTCAGGCAATGATCAATCGACTCCTTCTCCATCTGGAGATGCGGGCTGGGATCACAACGAAGATTCAGACAGAGAGTATGGCCCGCCTCGGCCTACTCAAGCGGAGCAAAGAGAGATGGAGCGTCGTCAATTGATTGGCGATGCAACAAAGATGGTGCTCAATTTTGCCAAGGATCCGATGATGGCAAAATATATGAACCAGACCTCTTTGGAAGAGGTACAGACGGAGTGGCAGAGAACCACAACACCACTCCCGAAACCCGCTCTCAAGAAACCTTCTGCCTCCAAGAAATATACGGAGAAGGAACTGGAGAACGTGGTTGATGCACGGATTGCTCAGCTTTTTGACACGCAAAAGAAAGCCAAAAAGCACGGCAAAAAGCAGAAGAAAGGCACTGACTTCCCGGGATATTTGGGTCGTCGGTCGACATTTGACAAGGCAAAGAAATTGAAGAAGCGCGTCAAGTTTGAAGACCTACCCAGTTCTTCTTCTTCTTCTTCTGACAGTTCTTCTAGCTCCTCGGATTCGAGCGAAGAAGACAGAAAAGGTAAAAAGCGAAGCAAGAAGCAACGCTTTGGAAAGGGCAAGAGAAAGGCAAAGAAGGCTAAATCTCGCCCAGAGACTGACAGTTCTACTGAGGACTCGTCTACAGACAGCTCAGATTCCGATGACGGAAAGTTTTATGCGAACAAGAAGAATTTTTACAAAGCCAACCAGTATGACTTTCTCGAAGATAAAAGCAAGAAAGTCCGAGAGTTTAAGGAAGGTGGCCACTCGATCAAGTTTGATACTTTTTCAGGATACTCGGATGCTTCGAAGGCTGTCTTTTTTTCAGCAGTTTGACATCACTTTCGCGGGAGGACGCTATTCATAGAACTCCAAGATTCAGAGAGCTGCCTCTTACTTTAAGAGGAATGCTCGTACTTGGTGGTCCACGCTTCTTTTAAACAAGACTGCGCCAGTTAAATGGCTGAAATTTAAGAAGCATTTTATTTCTTCTTGGTTGACGCAAGAATATGAACGAGATGTACGAGCTGCTTGGAACCATCTTCGGATGACCAAGAAAGATACAATCAATGCTTATTGTGAAAGAATCTGGAACTCTTTTCTACCCGCCTCTTCATTCAAGAAGATCTCGTTCAGAGAACAGATTGAGCGGTTTACCTTGGGTCTACCTACAGAAATCCGAAATCACTGCTTGGAACAGAAGTCAGCTTCTGTTCAGGAGTTGATGAGTCATGCGAAGCGGGGCTTTGCCATTCACTCTGGCAGTCTGACCTACCCCACAGATGAGGCCATGACACAACGAGCCGAACAGACTTCTGGGAATGAAAGAAGAATGAAAAAGAGCAACCCAGAGAAAAAAAAAAAAGGATGCACGACCCAAGCTTACTCCTGAGGAGAGAGCTCGCTTCATCAGAGAGGGGAAGTGCTTTGGATGCGGGGAACATGGACATATTTCCGCGAAGTGCCCTGATAGGCACAGAAAGAACAGAATGACAAAGACGACGACAGGTCTGAGAGTTCGAGAGCAGCTGAGGAATGTGGCAGAAAAGGCAGATAGAAAAGCAGAACTGGTACCACATGGCGTCGGACCTGCACCGAATCTAATGAATGAAAGTACAAACTTTGCCGCTTTCGGGGCAAAGTGAAGGATCAGGAAGCTCTTTTGAAGGAGCCAAGGCCAACTTCTTTTCACTTGGAATTGGCGGCTCGATTTGGAACTACGCCCGACAGACTGACGCTACAGGCGGAGGTAGTTCGACTGGCACCCGGATGGGATGTTGCCATTACACCGAGCATTGGCAAACTTCGTTTGCAATGACAGGGGTGTTCAGGGCACGCGAGTGACGTTCTACTCGGGATCCCTTGGTACCACAAGAACTACGCTGTGGTTGACTACCGGGCCGAGAAAGCGACTTTGATAAATGAAGGGCTTAGAGATTGTACTTGATGAACTTCAGTTTTCTTACTCATTCTTTTGGGAGAACTGAACGATGGATAAAGGTTGAATATGTTTTCTCCACGCTCATGCCGATTGCTTTTGAGAGGGCCTGAAGATCATACCATTGATCTGATATCTGGAAGCACGCCACCGAATCGGCCACCTTATCGTGTGAGCCGAGTACAGAATGAAAAGATTATGAACCCAGTGAAATACCTCTTGGAAAAGGGTCTTGTCCAGCCTAGTACTTCACCGTATTGCTCTCCAATGTTGTTGGTTTTTGAAGAAAGACGGATCTTGGAGAATGTGCATCGATTATAGCACTCTCAACGAAATCACCATCAAGAACAGATTTCTGATCCCTAGGATCGATGATATACTCGACAAGTTACAGGGATCCTCGTGCTTCAGCAGGATTGACTTGAAGAGTGGGTATCATCAAATCACGATAGCGCCAGGAGATGTCTACAAGACAGCTTTTCGGACGACTTTTGGGTTATTTGAGTTTTTGGTGATGCCTTTTGGCTTAACCAATGCTCCTGCGACATTTAACCGGATGATGGATAGGATTTTTCGAGAGTACAGGCTATTTGTTCGCACTTTCTTTGACAACATCATTGTTTTCTCGAAGAATGAGGCAGAACACAGAGATCATCTGCTTCAAGTCTTTCAGGCATTACGAGATCACACACTAGTGATTAATGTAAAAAAGAAAAGTGAATTTTTCCTACCAGAGATACATTTTTTTGGGACACATTGTGTCAGCAGCACAGCAGAAGTGCAAATGGACCCGGCCAAGATAGAGACTATCCGTGATTGGCTCGATTTGAGGAATGTCCATGAAGTTAGAAGCTTCTTGGGACTGTGTTCGTACTACAGGCGGTTCATACGAAAGTTTGCAGAGGTTGCTTCCCCTTTGCATACCTTGACACAGAAAGGAGTACCTTTTTCGTGGGGACCCACAGAGGTGACTGCCTTTCAGACATTGAAAGAGAAATTCACTACAGGACCAGATTTGACTTTGCCACACTTGCAGAAGTCATTTGAAGTATTTTGTGATGCTTGTGGTCGTAGTCTGGGTGCGGTCTTGATGCAAGAAGGCCATGTCATAGCTTACGAGAGCCGTTTGTTCTCTAGGCCGGAGATGACAGCACAGATCTATGGGAAAGAGCTTTTGGCGGTTATCCACGCTCTTACTCAGTGGCGGCATTACCTACTCGGAGCGGATTTTACTGTCTGAACAGACCATCAGAGTTTGCGCTACTTCTTGTCACAGAAGCAGCTTTCGGAAAAGCAGATGCGGTGGGTGAACATCTTGTCACAGTTCCACTTCCAGATTGTCCATGTGCAGGGACAGAAGAATGTGGTGGCACATGCTTTGTCTCGAAAACCGTTGGTTCTGGCTATTTCCGCGATACATCATAGGAGCTTCGAGGATATGGTCGATCAATATGCCACAGATACAGATTTTGCAGATATTTTCACACGGATACAAGATGGGGAGACAGTAGCGGGATACTCCCTTCGGGAAGGCTACTTGATGAAAAAGACTATGTTGTGCGTTACACAGCCGTTGAGGGAAAAGGTTATGACTGATTGCCACTGTCCACCTTTTACGGGTCACCGCGGCATTGCTACCACCATGAAAGGGGTAGAGAGAGATTTCTTTTGGCGGAGACTGAAGAAGGATGTGGAAGAGTTTGTGCGCAGTTGCTTGGTATGCCAGAGGTCAAGTTTGACAGGCATAAGGCAAAGGGATTGTTACGACCTTTACCCATACCCACCCACCCCTGGGAAAGTATTGCAATGGATTTCATTTTTGATCTCCCAAGAACACAGAATGATCACGATGATTTTCCGATTACATGGCACGTCTGAGACGATTGTCTCCGACAGAGACCCCAGATTTACGAGTTTGTTTTGGAAGGCAATTTGGGAGAACATTGGCACGCAGTTGCAATTCTCGTCATCGTTCCACCCGCAGACTGATGGGCAATCCGAGATTGCCAATTCAGTGGTTCTAGATTTATTGAAGTCTTATATCTCAGATCAGAAGACTCAATGGGAAAGATATTTACCCTTGGTGGAATTTGCCTACAATAACACGATACACTCGTCGACGGGGAAGGCGCCATTTGAGATTGTTGAAAGTGCTGCAAAGGTTCCACCCTTCCTAAGCATGAAAGATAAGATCTTTGAAGCGGATGAATATACGCGAGATCTGGATACGGCTTTTGCCAAGGTTCGCGAGACTTTGCAGAAGTCTGAAGAACGACAGAAAAAGGCAGCGGATCGCCATCGTCGTGACATGAAATTGAAGGAGGATGATTGGGTGCTCTTACGTTTTGAGAAGGCACGCCTACGAAAGAACAAGGGAAAGGAGAGGCTTTTTCCAAAGCTTAGTATGTGATACTACGGACCTTTCCAGATTACTGAAAAGATAAATGATGTCTCCTTCCGATTGAAACTGCCAGATACTTGGAGGATTCACAATGCATTGCATGTGAGTCTCTTGAACCCTGTTAAGGGTGATGTGCCTGATGATGGGGAGCCTGATGAGCGACCCGCAGTGGAAGAAAACGAGGAGATCCTTGTTCCTGAACAGATTTTGGCACATAAGGATACGAAGAATAAGGGTAAAGTCCGAAGGCGGTTCTTGGTTAAGTTCAAGAATTATCCTGCACTTGATGCGAAGTGGATGGAGGAGGAGGACCTAGCAGATACTCCTCGGATTGTGAAACTTTACCTCGACGTTTTGGTTTAGCATAGTCTACTCCAAACGGAACCCAGAAACTCAGCTTGGCCGAAGATCTGGTGCAATGGGATGCACAAGAGAGGAGTTACTCCGCTCCTTTGTCAACAGATGCCTCGATTTTGATACTAAAGTCACTGATGTCTCTTTGAGCTTCAGGGATACTGAGAGCTGACAGTATTCTGCTGGATGACTTTATGAAATGGAATTCCTGATTATGATACCGATTTGTTCTTGACTTCTTGTGAGTGCAGGAACTGATAGACGAAATGACTGCAGCATTTTGGTCTACTTGATCTCGAATAGACATGGTTGCATTAGGGGTTAGTCAATCGAACATCGTTGAGGTCCCCATTGGACCTAGATGTGATTGCTAGCTACATTGCCGATAAATCATGGTCTAAGATCCGAATGAATGTTGAATGTCATGTGATGTCCTGTGATGTCTGGTGATGTCCTGTGATGTCGTGTGATGTGACTGTCGATTTTGTACATGTGCTAGATGTGTGTTCCTAGTACGTAGGTACTAACAGTCAGTGTCTGCTAAGACGGTTTATGGCTTTTGTCGGTTTTGCAGGCGTAATCGCGGTCGATTACAATGCTTTCAAGAGGGGGGTATGTCACAAAGTGATGACGTGGCGGACAACAGAAACCCTAATTTCTGCCAAAAACCCTAATTTCCGGAAATCGCGGAGGCTGAAATTCTTTTTTTTTTTTTTTTTGGAAAATGATGAGCGACGCAAATTTCGCTTTTTCTCTACTTAAATGAGAAAGAGAGAGAGAGTGCTTTTGCTTTCATGTTTTGACTCTCTGTGAGAGAGAGAGAGCAATTGCTTTTGATTTGAAGCTTTTGGGGCTCTGCTTTTGGGCATCCCTTGTAACCTTTAAATTAGTGGTGAGGGCCTCACTTCTCAGAGCATCTGGACGCAGAGTCTGAGAGTGAAACCCTAACCGCTCTCTTGTACTTTGATGATTGATTAATATAAAAAGAAATACCGAAAGGGGCGCCAGTCTTTGGGGCCAATATCTCTAGGCACGGAACTCCGCCGGGCCAGTGCAAATCTATTGTGATCTGTGAATTGTTTTGAAGTGGTTATTTGGTGTTGTCGCGGTTGATTCTTGACTTGGAGTGTCCAAGTGTGTTACATTTCAAGACACCACCACCCACTCCCAAGACATATTGTAGTCACATCATGCACATGGTGAATATACATTATTGTAACTCCACCCCTATAAATCAATGACCTTACTAGAGACCATTTGCCTCAGAGAGAAGATTAGTAGAAGATAAGCACATCCTTTACTCAAATAGTATCAATGCTTTGTACTCTCATCATGGGCGTGCCTGCAATGGGCAGATGCCTGCAGAAACTAAGGAAAATGGCATGTGAGACATATGCATTGCAACATTCCATCAATTATTAACCTAGAAAGGTTGAAGCATTTTCATAGATTCATTGTTGTTTCCTTCTTGTGGAAGAATGGATAAAAATTGTATGTTATCTCCTTGCTTTTGGAAGGTACGAACTCCTCTTTGCCCAAAGAAATCGCAACGTTCAGAGAAATTGACTATTGTTTCCTTTGGGCGGGGGGAGAGAGAGGGGGAGGTTGTTAAGATAACCTTTCAAATTAGTTTTCAGTTAATGGGTTCTAAAGTGGAGCTGCAACCATCTCTCTAAACCCCTCAGGCAGAGGCATAAAAAAGGTATAGCGACAAGAAATCAGTGCAATGACAAAAAAGCTTTTTGTTTATTATCCATGTCAAGCCTTCTAAGACTTCCCTACTTTCCAAATGTCCAGCCAAAACAAGCACCAAACTAACTACATAAAGAACTCCAGGTCGAGAGCCATACAGGTGAAGTATAACTCAGCCTAAAGCTAGACTTCAAACCAACTAGACACGACTAAGAATGCAGCTTGAGGAACACCTGAAGGAGAACAAAAGACTTAACTTCAAACGACAAAAGCTTCTCAAACTCATTAAAAGGTGATATCACCCAATCCAAACAAGCACATACTCACTTACACATGTATATGAAAGAGAGAGAAGAAACATACTTTTAAATGATGATAGGTTTCTGCTCCTAAACGTAAAGCCTCTGAGAAACTTTCCGCTCCGATGGGAAGAATCATAAATTCCTGAAACAAAGTACAGAAAAAAGAGCAAAAACTGACAAAGAGATTTTTATGTGATAGTTTGGAAGTAAGGGTGACATACTTCATCACACAGTCCGATAAATAAAAAGATGCAAAGTCTGCATAATTTAGCTAGCCATAAAAAAATCTTATAAGGGAATTACGAGCCATATCAGAAGAAACTTCATGCTTGGTCTCAACATAAAATCTCTACCGTTCACAACTTTTCTTTTTTCACCCAAACAGATAAAGGTGAAAGGACAAATCTGAACATATTCAGACGCTATAAGAAAAGGCAATTTCACATAGGAAAGAAGAAGCCAGTGAATTGGTTGGATCAGCACAATCTGCAGAATAGAGACTTTCACCCAATTTGCTTCGCTAGCTAGCAAAAATCAATTTGGCTAACTATGTCATAGGTAATCAGCTCTCCATATAAGACGAAAGGAGCATATATCGTTTTCGTAACAGAAATCAGCGAACAAACTAGCAAGGAGGTAGAAGCAGTCAACCAGTTCATTTCACATGCAGTACTTGTAAAATAAGTCCGACGCATGGGAACATTAATACAAATAGTACTGTCCAGTACAATTAGTATAATGCCGTATTATTGCGCCCAGTGGAAGTTTGTTTCCTTCAGTGCATATGCTACTAGCCAATTTTGTGATCATGTTAGGGCCATTTGGGCCCTTGTTAAGCCTCATATGTCTGACGATTTGAGCTCGCCTTATGCTCATGTTGATGCCCATGCTATTACTTCAAAATGGTTTGGTTTTCATTTTCATTGTACATAGTGTACTAACATTGGACTATTCCAAGTGGTACTAACATCAAACAGAGCTAGCGGTTTGTGATCGTGCGTGTCAACCACGACTCTGTGCCAGGATTTGACCATCTTGTGCATGCCAGATTGTTGGGAACTCCAAGCAAAACTTGAGATGGGTGTCTTCAACTTCCCAAACATAATGCACCCAATATGAGACACAAAATTTACCCATTTCCTAATTACCATCTATGGTAAACGGTATTACTTGAACATGGCTTTGGTATAACGAACAATAATTTGAGTGCCTTTCCCGTATGTCAATGTCAAAATTCTATTTCTGCAAAATGCTCTTCAATGACATTAAAGGCTTGATGCATGACTGGCATCTTCCTAAGGTGTCTGTAGAACTTGAGACTTGACTATATGTACACGGAGCCTGCTGAATTACAAACCCTGCCATAATCTGCCCACATCTCTAAATGGCATGGGGTGGTTGAGGAGGGGTCTATGGTTGAGATTAGGCGTCGGGCAGTCACAGATTTCAGATCAAGTTGGTGAACTAGGGATGAAGTAGGACACCCCTTGTTCACCAACTTGATCCAACAGCCATGCCTGAGACTGCTAAAGTTCACCCCTAGTTTAGCCTCAATTCACCATATTGATCCAACAGTTGAGATTGCCCAAGGTCTGCAAAGACTAATATAGATCCCCACTTAAGACCCGCAGTGCCAGATAGTGACAAGGATGCCCTCCTGCTGTCATACAGGACCACCCTCCACACCAATCTGAATGGGCTACTTCCTACCCCCTCAACCATAGCGCGCCCAAGCACCCTCCTAGGTTGCTGATCGGTTGACATGCACTCTGCATTTCCAGGATTTGCAAATAATGTGAAAGGGCACACATCCACCCAGTATGATGAGCAGGCTGATGACTTTTCTTTCTTCAAACAGGCAGGTTGAGCAGAAGAACATGCGATTTTTATACTTCTTACACGTAAAACTAAATTCAGAGCCTAAACGAAAGCGTTTTTCTTTGCCAACATTGCTCCAGAAAATCAAAATTTTCTTGCTATGTGGCTAGCATCAGGGGTCATGTTATGCAAAAGCAAGACAAAAAATCGCTTACCTGCATGGCCAGCTTGTTTCCTGCATGACTTCCACCATTTATGATATTGAAAGCAGGCACAGGCAGAACTAATCTTGTGTTTCCAGCAATGTCAGCAATATGTTGATATAATGGGACCTGCTCCACGCATATGCTCGTAATCAGCGCCAATAGAAACAAAAATGAAGTCCAAAAAGTTGAAATTGTCCATGCATTTCAAAATAGCCCCAGCGAACAACAGATTGGAAGGTGCAAACCTCCTTCTCCGCAGCTCCTGCTTTACAAACAGCCATAGAAACAGCCAAAATTGCATTTGCACCAAGATTACCCTATCAACCGACAACAACGACATAAGGGATGCAGAGATACATCCAAAAGGATCAGATATTCATAGCCAAGCATACCTTGTTCTCGGTCTTGTCAAGGTCAATCATTAGCTTGTCAATTTGTGTCTGTTGTGTGGGGTCCATGCCAACCAAGGCTAATGCAATCTTTTCATTCACATTTGTGACAGCCTTTTGCACACCTTTACCCAAATACTTGCTTTTGTCACCATCACGCAGTTCAACAGCTTCATGTCTGCACAGATTTATTAACAAATGTGACAAAAGACTCCTTGCAAACAAATAAAACTGAATCCCCGAACCAAGGAAATGAGAGAAATTACATTCCAGTCGAAGCCCCACTAGGAACTGCAGCTCGAAACCATCCCTTGTTGGTGTGGAGATCAACTTCCACTGTTGGATTACCTCGACTGTCCAGAATTTGACGCGCAAAAACCTTTGTTATCTTTGATGGGGTGGCCCTCTTCATGTGATTAGACTATTCGTAGACCAACCCACAAAGTGAACATCTTTAGTGTTTAAAGAAAGCATACAATCAAACTTGAAAACCTAGAAGCCATGTTCACCTCAGAGAGGAATGCAAAAATTTCACAACTTTCATTTTACATGACAGAAGCAGCATTTCACTCCAGACATCAAGAGAAGAAGGTCCCGCATAGCACTCGTATCACAAAATTCTAAACAGTGCAACAACACAAGTACAGCTATGCAAAAATTCACACGGAAAAAAATTGAGAGAGGTTCTTTGGGTTCTTGGTTCTGCTTGGGTTCTTGGTGGTCCTTGGTTTTCCTTTGAGTTCGCGAAGCCGAAGGACGCACAAAGCTCTGATACTGTCACAAACGGGAGCGCATAACAATATAAAATATACTCGGATAAATAGAATTTATCACTTAATACTGAAGCCAAAGTATATAGAGAGAAATAAATAGAGAGAGAGAGAGAGAGAGAGAGAAGATCGACACAGTACTGGGGACCAGAAGATGGGCTGGTCCCGTCCCTTAAAGAGAATCCTTTATTAGGGAGAATCTTTTTACAAGCACGAGAACCAGAGAAAACCCCTCCGTTCTAATTCTCTGACTCGATGTGTCACAAAGTGATGACGTGGCGAACAGCAAAAACCCTAATTTCTGCCAGGAACCCTAAAATTCTTGAAAACCCTAATTTCTGCCAAAAACCCTAATTTCTGAAAATCGCGGAGCTGATTTTTTTTATTTTTTTTAAAAAGGGATATTTTTGAGCAACGCAAATCTCAGCTTTTGGCCAGAAAAGCATAATTGCTTTTTATTGCTCTTATTGAGAGAGAGAGAGAGAGAGAGAGAGAGAGAGAGAGAGAGAGAGAGAGAGAGATGAAATGAAATGAAATGTTATATTAATGTCTTCAAAAGGCCAAAGTGACCTATGAGACCAGAAAGTTACAATGTGGTGGATCTGATACAAAGTCTGAGTAACAAGATGACAAAATGACAAAATGAAATACTATGGAATCCTGAACTGCTAGGTGTGAACTAAGCAGCTAAACAGCTAGCCGAGATAGCTAGATCACAGGAGATCCAGCATCGGTCGCTGGCGGATCTCATCAATCTCCTCCATAGTCAGTAGTCTAACCGGGCATCGTGCATGTCGAGCCAAAGTGATCCGAATCCTCTGATGCAGCCTCCGTCGATGCTGTGTAGTCCTCCTCAGTCGTGGACGTCTGGATCTCCCCAGCTCAATCGCTCGGTCAATCAGTGTGCCTATGGTGTGAGGCGACGAGCTCTGCTGCGGTGGTAACTCCTCCGGGTGTCCAGTGGCAGCTCTAAAGAAGTCTGTGATCTGTCTCTGAGCCTGGCTGGCCTCTCCTCTCATGAGGCTCTCTCTGTGTCTGCGCAGCTCGAGCAAAGACAAACCCAGGCATCTCTGATCCTCGTATCGCATGACTCTAGAGAATGGTCCAAAGCCCTCTCTGAACAAGCAATGGAAGCGGCCTCGTATCTCGTAGTAGACGGAGCAGTGGCATGTGTAGTGCAACTCTGTCTCAGGCTCGATGTCACACAGGGGGCATGTCCTGGCCTCTGCTGGTACTCCGCTGTCTCTCCCAGTCTCAATCCGCAGTTGGTGTGACGATGTGCGTATCTGGCCAATAGCACATCGTATCCCATGGGACAAGTGGGTGTCCATGTATCTGGGCCTCGTCACAAAACCATCCTCCGTAAGCTGGAGGAGATGCTCTCTGTAGAAAGCCATCTTCGTGCCCAGCTCCTGTGCTGGCTGTATCCATGTCCTCTTCGTGTCTAGCTGAGTCAAGTCCTGGCGAATGAGCCTGGTGATCTCGGACTGTGCAAGAGTCAGAGACGGCGCATCTAGTGAGTACTGGAAGGGAGGCAATCTGTCTATGCTGAACCCATGTGCCTGAAACCATGATGCCATCTCCCCATACCAGCATGATGTATCTCCCTGCATGGCTAACTGTCGAGAGGACTCAAGTGCAAGGCGTGCATATCTGTCTCTAGGAAGTTCCCACATGCGGTGTATGAAGGAGACAGATCTGGTGAGCGCCTCAACCACTAGTGGCGGGGCAGCTAGCTCTGCTCGTACAATAGTACATGGTATTGAGGCTTTGGCTCTAATGAGCCGCGAGATCATAGAGACCAGAGGCTTCTCCATGTTCCCCATCCATCAGTGCGGCCTGTCCTCCTGTGATGATCCAGTGAAGGTCCCCAAATCTCAGCTCCATAAAGCAATGCAGAAGCCACCAAAGTGTCAAAGAGCCAGAGCTTCGTCCGAGGCTCCTGAAATTGAACCTGTGAACACATCCTTTCCAATCTACCCAATGCTGCATGGGCTCTGGTCAATCTAGTCTCTACTGCCCTCCTCAATGAAAATGCTGGCCCACTAAAAACCACTCCAAGGTAAGTGTAAGCATCTATATACTCCACCTTCTCCTGGCCGTATGTGAATGTTGGCGCTGACCTCCTGATCCACTGTGGGGTGGTATTAAATACCATGACCTTGGTTTTACCAAGGTTGACGGACAAACCACTTTCCTGGGCAAACCGATGCAGAGCATCCAAGTGACGTTGCATCCCCTCCGGAGAGTCGGAGATCAACACAATATCATCAGCATATAACAATAGAGTAATCCATGTCCCTGCCAGCTGTGCACCTCTATCACCATCTCTCTCAATGTAGTCAGAAACCTCATCCACATACATACCAAATAGAGTAGGAGAGAGCGGGCAGCCCTGCTTCACCCCAATAGTGGAGTAAACCGGTGTGGATAGACCCTCTAGGGTGCGTACATGCCCTACTACTGACCTGTATAATGCCATGATCCCCCAAATGAGCTCTGTGGGTACTCCCATCTGTTGTAATATGCGCATCAATCTAGCTCTGGGCACTGTGTCAAATGCTTTGCGGAAATCCACAAAGCTACAATAGATCCGTCTCCCACGCGATCTGCCCTCCTCAATGATGGCTCTGAGTGTCAAGATATGGTCAAGCGTAGAAAAACCCCTCCTGAAACCTGCCTGCCCTGCTGCGCGTATCCCCTCCCTCTCTGCCCATCTACTCAGCTGCTGCTCAATAATAGATGCGTACAACCGTGCCAATGTGTGTCCAATCATGATAGTGCGATAATTCCCAGGCTCCATAGGGTCTCCCGACTTGAAGATAGGTACAATAGTAGATAGGATCCAAGTATCAGGCAAGCCCTCACACATGGCACGGTTAAACATAACTGCTAGAAGCTCTGCTAGTAAATCTCTGGCATGCGTGAAATGCTCAGCCACTAAGCCATCATGATCATATGCTCTCCCAGTCCTCATCCTGTCAATGGCCTTCCTCACCATCTCAGCGGTGAAAAAAGCATATGTGTGTGGGCATGGATCGAGGGGGTCGGGAAGGGGGGGCTGCTCAGGAACTGTGTACAGAGATGATGCATGCTGGCCCCAGGCCTCTGTAGAAGTGATGGCAGGGGGGGGGGAGTGCTCATGAAAGAGCCGCAATGCCTCACGTGAGTCCTGACTCAAGAATAGCTGGTATAGATCCTGCTCTAGGCGAGCCAAAAATGTCCTCTTCTTCCGTCGCACTAGGCGTCGGAAGTCAATCTGTGACTGTCTGTGAGTGATGTCCCCTAAAAGCACCTCCCTCTGAAGTCTAGCTCTAGTGTCCCGGCATTCCTCATCATACCAACTGTTCTGGGGCATGCTCCCCGAACGGCGTCTCTGCTCAAGCTGGGTGTGTGGGTATGCCTCTGTTGCTGCATCATGTAGTGTCTGTGTCAGTATAGTAGTAAGCTCCTCCAGAGGTCGCCCTGGCTCCTCTGTGCACAGGCGTCTATAGATCCCATCTATGTATACAGAGTCCGTCTGCCGTGTGAAGGTGTAGCGAGGAGGGACTGCTGCCCGTAGCCTGTGTGCTACACTAAACTGAAAAGAGATGGTCAACAACACAAGAGCATGGTCCATTGCCACACCAACAGGTCTGGGTCCAACCGTGAGATCTTGGATACTAGAGATGAGGCTCGGCTGTGCCATGACATATCCACGGTGCTGGCTCCATGTCTGTGTGGAAAGCATGTAAAACCCCCCGCAGCGGGAAATCTCTGTAGGCCATTCAAGATGGCCAATCCATGTGCAGTCCCCATGTCTATCAAGTATCCTCCATACTCAGTGTGTTCTCCATCTTGTGATAATGTGGATAGGCCCGTCTCTGCAACATCCAACTCTCTAAGCATCTCCTCTGAAGTATCATAAAATACTGTCTGATGATGGGCAGTCCTAGCATTGAAATCCCCTAGAATGATGATGTCACCATCTCTAGAGAACTCCCATATGTCATCATCCAAAATAGAGAAGGGGGAATGTCCTCTGGGTGGTGCATAAACTGACGTACTCGGGGGAAAGTAGCAAATAGCAATGTAGAGATATCTGACTGTCTCTGCTCTCAATCTCACCCACATGTACCTAGCTTGCTCATCCCTGCGGGCTATATGTATCAATGGCTGCAACTCCTCCCTGAATAACACTGCCACTCCTCCTGAGCCCCGCCCTCTGTGCTCTGATCGTGTCTCCTGTCTACAAGCTGTCTCCCATCTATATCCACTAATGTGAGGCATAGATTGCCCCGGGGCCTGATGTGTCTCAGAGTAGAAGACGATGTCTCTTCCCGTAAAACTATCCTCAAAAGCACCCACATCAAGAAGCATAGATCCATTACAATTCCAGGTGGCAACTTTGAGTGTGGTCCCATAGGTCTCGCACCGTCATGTGGAGCACCGCTCTACAATCACCACCCGGCCATCTCTATAGAAGGCCGTCTTTCCCTTCTCCCTTGCTGCTTGAATCTCATGCATTACCTCTCTCATATGCGCAAGCTGTGTGAGAGTGAGGTAATCTCCAAGGAATATGCCCGTTTTCTTTAGTGTAGGGTGCTTCTTCAAGAAGTCCTTCTTTGCCTCCATGGATGGGAACCGGATGACTAAAGCTCCCCCTTTTGAAGTCTCTCCATTGCCTTGTGTCTTCTTCCCTACCCTCCATGCCTTTGTATGAGTGGCCTCACTACCCATCATGCGGAGAAGTTCTTCGACTTCTCCTGCCACATCATCTCGGTCTTTTAGACCGGTTACTCTTACATGCAAGGCTCTAGTTTTCCTTCGCTGCTCTTCTTCTAGAGTCATGTTGATGATTGTAGGAGTGGGAACGGATGTGGTTTCTTTCCCTTTCCCTTTCTTAGCGACTTCTATCCATTTCTCGGCCTCATCCGCCTTCTTCTGCGTTGCTTGTGCTTTCAGAAACTCTCTGTGAGAGAGGGAAAAGAGCTTTTGCTTTCAGGGCTTTTGATTTTGAAGCTTTTGGGGCTCTGCTTTTGGGCATCTGGACGCAAAGTCTGAGAGTGAAACCCTAGCCACTCTCTTGTACTTTGATCTGATTAATATAAAAAGAAATACCGAAAGGGGCGCCAGTCTTTGGGGCCAATATCTCTAGGCACGGAACTCCGCCGGGCCAGTGTAAATCTGTTGTGATCTGTGACTTGTTTTGAAGTGGTTATTTGGTGATGTCGCGGTTGATTCTTGACTTGGAGTGTCCAAGTCTGTTACAATGGTATCAGAGCACGACCAATTTCTCTTCTACGGGAAATCCGATCCCCAATTTTTTTTTTTCCGCGGCACCTATGGCTTCATGCAAGGATCAGTCGACTCCCTCTACATTTGGAGATGTAGGCAGGGATCACAACGAAGATTCTGGCAGAGAGTATGGCCCACCTCGGTCTACTCAGGCGGAGCGGCGAGAGATGGAGCGTCGTCAATTGATTGGCGATGCAACAAAGATGATGCTCAATTTTGCCAAGGACCCGAAGATTGCAAAATATATGAGCCAGACCTCTTTGAAGGAGGTACAGACGGAGTGGCAGAGAACCACAACACCACTCTCGAAACCCACTCTCAAGAAACCTTCAGCTCACAAGAAATATACAAAGAAGGAATTGGAGAACGTGGTTGACGCACGGATTGCTCAGCTTTTTGACGTGCAAAAGAAAGACAAAAAGCACGGCAAAAAGCAAAAGAAAGGCACGACTTCCTAGGATATTTGGGTCGTCGGTCGACATTTGACAAAGCAAAGAAACAAAAGAAGCGTGTCAAATTTGAAGGAGTACCCAGTCCTTCTTCTTCTTCTTCTTCTGACAGTTCTTCTAGCTCTTCAAACTCGAGCGAAGAAGACTGAAAAAGCAGAAAGCGAAGCAAGAAGCAACGCTTCGGAAAGGGCAAGAAAAAGAAGTCTAAATCTCGCCCAGTGAGAGACAATTCTACAGAGGACTCGTCTACAGAAGGTTTCACACTCCGATAACGGCAACTTTTATTCGAACAAGAAGAATTTTTACAAAGCCAACCAGTATGACTTTCTCGAAAATAAAAGCAAGAAAGTCCGAGAGTTTAAGGAAGGTGGCCACGCACTCAAGTTTGAAACTTTTTCGGGATACTCAGATGCTTCGAAGGCTTTGTCTTTTATACAGCAGTTTGGCATCACTTTCGCGGGAGGACGCTATTCAGAGCACTCCAAGATTCGGAGAGCTACCTCTTACTCTAAGGGGAATGCTCGCACTTGGTGGTCCACGCTTCTATTAAGCAAGACTGTGCCAGTTACATGGCTGAAATTTAGTGAGGCTTTTTATTTCTTCTTGGTTGACACAAGAGTTTGAACGAGATATACGAGCTGCTTGGAACCATCTTCGGATGACCAAGAGTCATACAGTAAATTCTTATTGTGAAAGATTCTAGAGCTCTTTTCTACCCGCCTCTTCATTCAAGAAGATCTCATTCAGAGAACAGATTGAGCAGTTTACCTTGGGTCTACCTACAGAGACTCCGAGATCACTGCTTGGAACAGAAGTCAGCTTCTATTCAGGAGTTGATGAGTCATGCGAAGCGGGGCTTTGCCATTCACTCTGGCAATCTGACCTACCCCACAAATGAGGTCATGACACAACGACCCAAACAGACTTCTGGGAATGAAAGTCGAAAGAGAAAGAGCAACCCAGAGAGAGAGGATGCACGACCCAAGCTTACTCCTCAGGAGAGAGCTCGCTTCATCCAGGAGTGGAAGTGCTTTGAATGTGGGGAACTTGGACATATCTCCGCGAAGTGCCCTAAAAAGGCACAGAAAGAACGAAACGACAAGGACGACGAAAGGCCTGAGAGTTCGAGAGCAACTGAGGAACGTGGCAGAAAAGGCAGATAGAAAAGCAAAACTGATACCACATGGCGTGGGATCTGCACCGAATCTAATGAATGAAAGTACAAACTTTGCCGCTTTTGAGGCAAAGTGAAGGAACAGGAAGCTCGTTTGAAGGAGCCAAGGCCAACTTCTTTTCACTTGGAATTGGCGGCTCGATTTGGAATTACGCCCGACAGACTGACACCACAGGCGGAGGTAGTTTGACTGGCAACCGGACGGGATGTTTCCATTACACCGAGCATTGGCAAACTTCGTTTGCAATGACAGGGGTATTCAGGGCACGCGAGTGACGTTCTACTCGGAATCCCTTGGTACCACAAGAACTACGCCATGGTTGACTACCGGGCCGAGAAAGTGACTTTGATAAATGAAGGGCTCAGAGAATTGTACTTGATGAACTTCAGTTTCTAATTGTACTTGATGAACTTCAATTTCTTTACTCATTCTTTTGGGAGAGAATTGAACGATGGATAAAGGTTGAATATGTTTTGACCTGAACAAAAGAACACCAAGATTTTTCTCCACACTCATGCCGATTGCTTTTTAGAGGGCCTGAAGATCAAACCATTGATCCGATACCTGGAAGCACGCCACCGAACCAGCCACCTTACAGTGTGAGCCAAGCACAGAATGAAGAGATTATGAACCCAGTGAAAGACCTCTTGGAAAAGGGTCTTGTCCAGCGTAGTACTTCACCGTATTGCTCTCCACTGTTGTTGGATTTGAAGAAAGACGGATCTTGGAGAATGTGCATCGATTATAGAGCTCTAAACAAAATCACCATCAAGAACAGATTTCCGATTCCTAGGATCGATGATATACTCGATAAGTTACAGGGGATCCTCGTGCTTTAGCAGGATTGACTTGAAGAGCGGATATCATCAAATCACGATAGCACCGGAATACGTCCACAAGACAGCTTTTCGGACGACTTTTGGGTTATTTGATTTTTTGGTGATGCCTTTTGGCTTAACCAATGCTCCTGCGACATTTAACAGGATGATGGACAAGATTTTTCAAGAGTACAGGCTATTTGTTGGCACTTTCTTTGACTACATCATTGTTTTCTCCACGAATGAGGCGGAACACAGAGATCATCTGCTTCAGGTCTTTCAAGCATTACGAGATCACAAGTTAGTGATTAATGCAAAGAAAAGTGAATTTTTCCTACCAGAGATACACTTTTTGGGACACATTGTCTCAGCAGCAGGAGTGCAAATGGATCCGGCCAAGATAGAGACTATCCGAGATTGGCCCGATTTGAAGAATGTCCATGAAGTTGGAAGCTTCTTGGGACTATGTTCGTACTACGGGCGGTTCATACGAAAGTTTGCAGAGGTTGCTTCCCCTTTGCATATCTTCACACAAAAAAGGAGTCCTTTCTCATGGGGATCCACAGAGGTGACTGCCTTTCAGACCTTGAAAGAGAAATTGACTACAGGACCAGATTTGACTTTGCCAGACTTGCAAAAGTCATTTGAAGTATTTTGTGATGCTTATGGTCGTAGTCTAGGTGCGGTCTTGATGCAAGAAGGCCATGTCATAGCTTACGAGAGTCGATTGTTCTCTAGGCCGGAGATGACAGCACAGATATATGAGAAAGAGCTTTTTGGTGGTTATCCATGCTCGTACTATGGGCAGTTCATACGAAAGTTTCCAGAGGTTGCTTCCCCTTTGCATATCTTCACACAAAAAGGAGTCCTTTTCTCATGGGGATCCACAAAGGTGACTGCCTTTCAGACCTTGAAAGAGAAATTGACTACAGGACCAGATTTGACTTTGCCACACTTGCAGAAGTCATTTGAAGTATTTTGTGATGCTTATGGTCGTAGTCTGGGTGCGGTCTTGATGCAAGAAGGCCATGTCATAGCTTACAAGAGTTGATTGTTCTCTAGGCCGGAGATGACAGCACAGATATATGAGAAAGAGCTTTTTGGTTGTTATCCATGCTCTTACTCAGTGGCGGCATTACCTACTCGGAGCGGATTTTACTGTCTTTACAGACCATCAGAGTTTACGCTACTCCTTGTCACAGAAGCAGCTTTCGGAAAAGCAGATGCGGTGGGCAAACATCTTGTCATAGTTTCACTTCCAGATTGTCCACGTGCAGGGACAGAAGAATGTGGTGGCAGATGCTTTGTCTCGGAAGCTGTTGGTTCTGGCTATTTCCGTGATACATCATAGGAGCTTCGAGGATATGGTCGATCAGTATGCCACAGGCACAGATTTTGCAGATATTTTCACACAGATATGGGATGGGGAGAGAGTAGCTGGATACTCCCTTCGGGAAGGCTACTTGATGAAAAAGACTATGTTGTGCGTTACACAACCGTTGAGGGCAAAGGTTATGACTGAATGCCACTGTCCACCTTTTACGGGTCACCGCGGCATTGCTATCACCATGAAGGGGGTAGAGACATACTTCTTTTGGCCGGCTCAAAAAGGATGTGGAAGAGTTTGTGCGCAGTTGCTTGGTATGCCAGAAGGTCAAGTTTGACAGGCATAAGGCACAAGGATTGTTACAGCCTTTACCCATACCCACCCACCCCTGGGAAAGTATTGCAATGGATTTCACTTTTGATCTCCCGAGAACACAGAATGATCACAATGATTTTCCGATAACATGGCACGTCTGAGACCATTGTCTCCGATAGAGACCCCAGATTTATGAGTTTGTTTTGGAAGGCAATTTGGGAGAACATTGGCACCCGGTTGCAGTTCTTGTCATCGTTCCACTTGCAGACTGACGGGCAATCTAAGATTGCCAATTCAATGGTTTTAGATTTATCGAAGTCTTGTATCTCGGATCAGAAGACTCAATGGGAAAAGAACTTACCTTTGGTGGAATTTGCCTACAATAACACGATACACTCTTCGATGTGGAAGACGCCATTTGGGATTGTGGAAAGTGCTGCGAAGGTTCCATCCTTCCTGAGCACGAAAGATAAGATCTTTGAAGCGCATGAATATACGCGAGATTTGGAAATGGCTTTTGCCAAGGTTCGCGAGACTTGGCAGAAGTATCAAGAACGACAGAAAAAGGCAGCGGATCGCCATCGTCGCGACATGAAATTGAAGGAGGATGATTGGGTGCTCTTACGTTTTGAGAGGCACGCCTACGAAAGAAAAAGGGAAAGGAGAGGCTTTTTCCAAAGCTTAGTATGCGATACTACGGACCTTTCCAGATCACTGACAAGATAAATGATGTCTTCTTATGATGGAAACTGCCAAATACTTGGAGGATTCACAATGCATTGCATGTGAGTCTCTTGAAACCTGTTAAGGGTGATGTGCCTAATGATGGGGAGCCTGATGAGCAACCCGAAGTGGAAGAAAACGAGAAGATCCTAGTTCCTGAACAGATTTTGGCACATAATGATACGAAGAAAGGTAAAGTCAGAAGGCGGTTCTTGGTTAAGTTCAAGAACTTTCCTACATTTGATGCGAAGTGGATGGAGGCAGAAATTAGGGTTTTTGGCAAAAATTAGGGTTTGGCAGCTATAATCGCGGTCGATTACAATGCTTTCAAGAAGGAGGTATGTCACAAAGTGATGACGTGGCGGACAGCAGAAACCCTAATTTCTGCCAGGAACCCTAAAATTCCTGCAAACCCTAATTTCCAGAAATCGCGGAGTTGTTTTTTTTTTTCTTTTTAAGGGATATTTTTGAGCGACGCAAATCTCAGCTTTTGGCCAGAAAAGCATAATTGCTTTTTATTGCTCTCATTGAGAGAGAGAGAGAGAGAGAGAGAGAGAGAGAGAGAGAGAGAGAATTTGCTTTTTCTTTCAGAAACTCTCTGTGAGAGAGGGAAAAGAGCTTTTGCTTTCAGGGCTTTTGATTTTGAAGCTTTTGGGGCTCTGCTTTTGGGCATCCCTTGTAACCTTTAAATAACTGGTGAGGGCTTCACTTCTCAGGGCATCTGGACGCAGAGTCTGAGAGTGAAACCCTAGCCACTCTCTTGTACTTTGATTTGATTAATATAAAAAAGAAATACCGAAAGGGACGCCAGTCTTTGGGGCCAATATCTCTAGGCACGGAACTCCGCCGGGCCAGTGTAAATCTGTTGTGATCTGTGACTTGTTTTGAAGTGGTTATTTGGTGCTGTCGCGGTTGATTCTTGACTTGGAGTGTCCAAGTCTGTTACACGATGGTCGTTCCTTCCCATAAGGGAAATCCGAGAGACGAGCTCTCGATCCTTTTTCCGTCTGTACTCGGAGTTGAGACTCCGCAGACAATTTCCGAATTTCGTTCTCGGAATTCCCAAGCGTAGGCCGAAGCCTTCTCGCTTCTCCTTCGCGATGAAGTACCTGCAAACACACGCACAAACACGCGACAATAACTCGTATGGCGAATCCACAATAGATACCTGTCGCTCTTGCGCGGATAAAGCGACTTTCGTGCTTCGTAGTCTCGCGATCTCTTGCGTTATCTAGCCGCAGAGTCTTCTCTTGCTGACGTTGGTAACTCCTTTTCAGTGAGGGCATGTGGTGCTTTTATAGCTCCTTGGCCACGGCACGAATAGCTGCTCGCGTAGAGATTGCAGCCGGTTTTTTTTTTTTTTTTTTTGGTTGTTCTTCCCGAAATAGCGAGAGAGAACTCGCTGGCTGGTTTTGTTGCTTTATTTTCTAAGTGGCTGCCCACTTATTAAGTGGGCGGCCGGCATATTTTAAAATTGGTCTGAACCTGTCCAAAAACTCAATAAAACCTTATAAGTTTAAAACAATGCTTTTCACAACACTTCCCAGGCGTCCCTGGATGCAACCACATGCACAAATGCAATGCAGACATGGATTCCTCGCGGGAAAGCGTTTGCTCTTCCCGGAAAACTCGTTAAAATTTTCCGCTTTTTAAGAAAAGCTTCTCAGAACCCATCTTTATTCTTGTGCTTGCGTCTTTACGCATATTCCTCTTTTCCAGTTCGGATTTCCTCTCGACTATGGATATCCCCTCTCCGATGCACCCGTCACCCACCTTGTGACGCATCAGGAATACCCATCAGCTAGTCCTTTCCTACCGAACTTACGGTACAATCCCCTTCACGATGCTCTATGTCACCCATCCTATGACGCATCAGAGATGTCCGTTTCCGGATGGTCGATACTTCTTTCCGATGCTCCCTGTCACCCATCTGATGTGACGCATCAGAAGTACCCGTTCCTGGTGGCCTTACAGATATTCCCTTTCACAGTGCTCCTGTCATTACTTTGAATGACGCACTAGGGATACTCTGTACTCGGATGTCTCTAGTGAGAAAAACCCTCTCACTTAAAATTCCAATAAATTATTTAGAAATATTTTTCCTGGTGTTCCAAGCGAGAAAACCCTCTCACTTATAAATCCAATAATTCATTTAGAATTATTTTTACGTCAGATAAAGCCAATTAAGCAACATCCCTCTCACTTATAAACAGTTGTCCTCAACTGTAGAGGTCCAATTGAACTGTCGAGGAGAAATCGGAAAGATTCCAAATCTTGCTCAATGGTGAGTTGAGCTAGTCCTTTCTCAAAAGAGAACTTAAAAATTAAATTAAACAAAATGTCAATAATTCAATACTTACCTTACCGGTTCATGTCTTTCCTCTAGTACCTCGAGGATATCCTTCACCTTTCATTAAAGTTACGAGCCATTAAGAACTCGTCATTCGCGTCTTTCCAACAGATAGGAAGTTTCCTCATCTGAGAATCTGTCAACTCGATTCCACCTTCTCAATTCCGAGAAGAATAATCCTCCTAGAAATCAATCTAGGTCTATGTCCTTGCGCATAACCTTGCGCTACTAGACTTGAGGATATTAAACCTCTTGTGTCCTCCCACATAGGGAATGCCCCAGTCATAGAGCATTAAGCTCGATGTCTTTCTTTCACAAACAAAGTTTGCGATCACATTAAAAAAGGTTCTTGTTCCGGGCCATCGCTCAACGTAGGCGGACGGTTCAATCCGAAGATTCCTTGTGCACGGCGGCACTTCTTTCTAATCTTTTCCTCTTGCGAGTTATTACCACCAACAGGGTTTTCCACTACTTGCTTTGACTTGCTCGTGTTCCTATTGGGCAAACCAATCCCAATCTTCTTGGATGCCTTCCTCAAAGCGTAGAGGAAAAAAAATTTGTCGGAAAATTCAGCCTTGAATTGAATCCAAGTCTTGTTGTAAGTTCCTTGCAGAGCTTTGGTATACCACCAAGTACTTGCAATCCCCGTTGAAGTGTTTGGTCACATGCCTCACCTTCAACATTTCTAATAAATTTCCATTTGCAAAGGCAACTTCAAACTGTCGAATGAAAGCAGTAGCTTTCAGGACATCTTCCCTTCCGTCAAAAGTATCAAACTTGAACGGAGGGTTTTGAGGTCTAAAGACCTTCTTCATACTCTTCCCGAAATGACGGGATTTCTTGGCTATGGTTCTGAACTGATGTTCATGGATATCTTCTGGGTTCTGAAGTATCTTGAGCATTCCGCTCCTCAGATTCTCTAGGTTCTTGAGCATCATGCTCTTGTCACCTTCGTAGAGAATCCCAAGTCTTGTGTCGACTTCTTGCAAAGAGAAAAAATTTCCCAACTCTACGAGCTTTTTCCTGCAGGGCTTAGGGTTCCGCTTGCTTACTTCTCTCTTGGCTTGTCATGGCTTCTTCACGTATCTTCCCAGAGTCGTCCTCCTTTACAAAGAAAGAGAGGAGACCATGCTCTGATACCACTGTCACAAACGGGAGCGCATAACAATATAAAATATACTCGGATAAATCGAATTTATCACTTAATACTGAAGCCAAAGGATATAGAGCGAAATAAATAGAGAGAGAGAGAGAGAGAGTGAGAAGATCGACACAATACTGGGGACCAGAAGATGGGCTGTCCCCCCCCTTAAAGAGAATCCTTTATTAGGGAGAATCTTTTTACAAGCACAAGAACCGAAGAAAACCCCTCCGTTCTAATTCTCTGACTCGATGGTCGTTCCTTCTCGTAAGGGAAATCCGAGAGACGAGCTCTCAATCCTTTTTCTGTATGTACTCGGAGTTGAGACTCCGCAGACAATTTCCGAATTCCGTTCCCGGAATCCCCAAGCGTAGGCCGAAGCCTTCTCGCTTCTCCTTCGCGATGAAGTACCTGCAAACACACACACAAACACGCGACAACAATTCCTATGCGAATCCACAATAATACCTGTCGCTCTTGAGCAGGAAAAGCGACTTCCGTGCTTCGTAGTCTCCCGATCTCTTGCATTGTCCAGCGGTAGAGTCTTCTCTTGCCGACGTTATTTTCTAAGTGGCTGCCCACTTATTAAGTGGGAGGCCGGCATATTTTAAAATTGGTCTGAACCTGCCCAAAAACTCAATAAAACCTTATAAGTTTAAAACAATGCTTTTCGCAGCACTTCCCAGGCATCCCTGGATGCAACCACATGCACAAATGCAATGCAAACATAGATTCCTCGCGGGAAAGCGTTTGCTCTTCCCGAAAAACTCATTAAAATTTTCCGCTTTTTAAGAAAAAGCTTCTCAGAACCCATCTTTATTCTTGTGCTCGCGTCTTTACGCGTATTCCTCTTTTCCAGTTCGGATTTCCTCTCGACTATGGATATCCCCTCTCCGATGCACCCGTCTCCCACCTTGTGACACATCAGGAATACCCATCACCTAGTCCTTTCCTACCAAACTTACGGTACAATCCCCTTCACGATGCTCTATGTCACCCATCCTATAACGCATCAGAGATGTCCGTTCCCGGATGGTTGGATACTTCTTTCCGATGCTCCCTGTCACCCATCCTATGTGACGCATCAGAAGTACCTGTTCCTGGTGGCCTTACAGATATTCCCCTCATGTCATTACTTTGAATGACGCACTAGGGATACTCTGTACTCGGATGTCTCCCCATCATCGGGCACATCGCCTTGAAAGCCTTCAAGAGACTCGCATGAAAAGCATTGTGAATTCTCCAAGTATCGAGCAGCTTCAGTCTAAAGGAGACAACATTTATCTTTTCTTTTATCTAGAAAGGTCCATAGTATCTCATGCTAAGCTTTGGAAAAAGCCACTCCTTTCCCTTTTTCTTTCTCAGGCGTGCCTTCTCAAAACGTAAGAGCACCCAATCGTCTTCCTTTAATTTCAAATTGCGACGATGTCGATCTGCTCGCTTCTTGTGTCTTTCCTGAAATTTCTGTAATGCCTCCCGGACCTTGGCAAAAGCAGTGTCCAAGTCCCTCGTGTACTAATCGGCTTCAAAAATCTTATCTTTTGTGCTTAGGAAGGGTGGAACCTTCGTAGCACCTTCAATAATCTCAAATGGCGCCTTCCCCGTCAAAGAGTGCATTCCACCAAGGTAAAAACCTTTCCCATTGAGTCTTTTGACTTAAAATGTAAGACTTCAATAAATCCAGTACGACTGAATTTGCAATCTCAGATTGCCCATCTGTCTGCGGGTGGAAAGATGATGAGAATTGCAACCGAGTGCCAATGTTCTCCCAAATATAAACCTCATAAGTTTAGAATAGTCTGAACTCACGAATTATAAGAGGGAATAAAGCAAGGGACAGAAATAGCCTTCCAAAACAAACTCGTGAATCAGGGATCTCTGTCAGAGACTATTGTCTCAGGCATGCCATGTAATCTGATTATCTGGGCAATGAACAGTCTCGCTAAATGATCCGGCTTGACTGTTTTCTTCACAGGAATGAAACGAGCTTACTTGCTAAATCAATCAGATACCATCGTGCCCATTCTGTGTCTTCGGGAGATCAAAAATGAAATCCAGAGCAATACTTTCCCAGGGGCGGGTGGGAATGGGTAAAGGCTGTAACAATCCCTGTGCTTTATGCCTGTCAAACTTGACCTTCTGGCATACCAAGCATCTGCGTACAAAATCGTCCACGTCCTTCTTGAGTCTCGGCCAAAAGAAGTATCGCTCCACACCTTTCAAGGTGGGATCAATGCCGTGGTGACCCGTAAATGGTGGACAGTGGCATTCGGTTAGAACCTTTTCCCTCAACGGCTGTGTAACGCACAACATCGTTTTCTTCATCAAGTAGCCATCCCAAATGGAATATCCCGCTACTACCTTCCCATTCTGTATTCGACCGAATACATCTAAAAAATCTGGATCTGTGGCGTACTAATCGACCATGTCCTCGAAGCTTCTATGATGTATCGCAGAAATAGCCAAGACCAACGGCTTCCGGGACAGCATCTACACCAAGTTCTTTTGTCCCTGCACATGGACAATTTAGAAGTGAAACTGTGACAAGATGTTAGCCCACCGCATCTGCTTTTTCGATAGCTTCTTCTGTGACAAGAAGTAGCGTAAACTCTGATGATTTGTGAAGACCGTAAAATCGGCTCCGAGTAGGTAATGTCGCCACTGAGTAAGAGCATGGATAACCGCCAAAAGCTCTTTCTCATATATCTGGGCGAAACTTAGGCTTCTTTGCCTTTTTCTTGCCCTTCCCAAAGCTTTGCTTTTTGCTTCGCTTTTTTCCTTTTCTTTCTTCTTCGCTCGAGTCAGAAGAGCTAGAAGAACTATCAGAAGAAGAAGAACTGGATAGTCCTTCAAATCGTGCACGCTTCTTCTGCTTTCTTGCCGATGCAAAAGTAGATGGACAACCCAAATAACCTGAAAAGTCGGTTCCTTTCTTCTGCTTTTTGTCGTGCTTTTGGCTTTGGTGTTAGCGTCCAAAAGTTGAGTGATCCGTGCATCAACCACCTCTTCTAATTCTTGTTCTGTAAACGTCCTCGGAGCAGAAGGTTTCTTGAGTGCCTGTCACGTTTGTGACTTAACTACATTACAATACTTACTCGTTGATGCAGATACGCGAAGTGCCATGCCAAGGAGGACCCCTACGCTTGGATGGTTGCGACTCTTCGCTCAAAGGACATGCCTCTTCACCAAAAGCCACACTCCTTCGACGACTGGTCACACCCCTTCGCTCTACGGGTGCGACTCTTCGCCCAATGGTTGCAGCTCTTCGCCGAAAGGATGTGTCTTTACGTCTAAAGTCATGTCTCTTCACCAAGAGACGTGTCTTTTCATTTGTGTCTATTCGTCTCCTATATAAGGAGCCCTTGTATCACACATTCAGCCAATAAAACACAGAGTCTTATAAGTCTTGTTCCGAGTACAGTTCAAGTTTCTTAATCTTAATCATGAGTTTAAGTACTTAATCAAGGATTAGTACCTAGAATCCTCACAGTGGTATCAGAGCGCAAGAAACCAACCCCCCTTCCCTTCCTTGGGTGCGCCTCATCACCAGCCAGCCAGCCCCCCCCCCCTTGCGCGTGATGTGGGCTCGCGGTGTGCTCTCGAAGGTGGATTTGCATGGCTGTCCAGAAATTACAGCAGCAAAATACTTCAATTTTCAGCACCGAATGATCTTCTTCTTCGCCACTTTTACCTCCCAGGAGTGATGGTTATCAATCTCCCTTTCTAATGCTCGAGTACTACATGCTTTTTCAGCCCCCTCTGTGGTGAACAGTTTTCATTCCCCTCAACAAGAAGGAACCCCTTTCATTGGCGTCCGAGCAAAGCCTTCCTTTTCATTAACGGTTCATGCTCGAGTATGGACTCTCACCTCTCATTGTGGAAGCATCGGGTAGCCGCCTTGGAACAAGACATCTCCTCACTTACAGTGAAATTGGAGGCTCTCCGGCAACAATTGCAACAACCTTTTGGTATCAAACAGTTTTCGACGGTTTCTCAGCAATCTATTTCTCACCCTCAGTATGTTTCTTCAGAGACAACCCAACACAAACTCACTTTGCTTGAGCAACAACGTGCTCAGAAACAACATTCTTTGCAACATGACTGCTATAACAAGCCTCAACCTCAAAATGATCATCGGCAAAAGCAACAACATGAAGCTTTCAGAAGATCTCCCCTTGAAGAGCATTCAACCTCTTCGAAGTGGGCTCACATAGTGGCACATATTTCCGACCCTAGTCAAGTACTCGGTCGTGAACGCCGCAACGTTGGACAAGTTCCCCCTTGCGAGCCATGCCATGCTCCTCTTACTCTGGAAGCCTTAATACCCGCTGATAAAGCTGAAGATTCAAGAGATTTTAGTTCATGTGTGGCATCCCAAACACACACAACTTCTTTGGTTGTGGTCAAGGCAAAAACAAAAGCCTCGTCACCGCCCTTGCAGAATGAAGTCTTTGTTTCTGATGAGATAATTGATGTTGTGGTGAATGATAATTCTTCAAACTTGAAGATACCAATGCTTACCTTCAATGATACAATGGATAAAACGGATACAAAATCTTGCAGCACGACTTCAGTATCTGCAATTGAATATTTGGACACAACTTGTTTCACAGATAAACCTTTATAGATGGACGTACCTCCAAACACTACTATGTCTCAGTCTACAACATCCCTTCAGGAGGATTTTACTGTTCCAAACAAACCAATGGAATACCTTACAAATTTCCAACCAGTGGTCACCACTCAACAGAAAACGCAAGTCAGTTTACCAATTTCACTCGAAGCAGATACAGATTCAATCTTTTATTGGACAAAGCTCGAAGTTACAAATGACTTTGACAAAAGCACTAAACAAGTTGCAGATGTGATACTGATACTTTTGAAAAAGATGAGACAAGTTGCAGATATGATCAATTTTCAGTTTGGCAAAATAGTCATGATCAATAACAGTGCCATGACGTGGGAATTAACAAAAAGAGCTTTGGATGCAGAAGCACAACAACAATACATTTCCTCCTCCTAGAGTTTCTACAACTACCATGAGTTTTATTTTAAGAGGAAGGGAATGTCACGTTGACTTAACTACATTACAATACTTACTCGTTGATGCAGATACGCAAAGTGCCATGCCAAGGAGGACCCCTACACTTGGATGGTTGCGACTCTTCGCTCAAAGGACATGCCTCTTCACCAAAAGCCACACTCCTTCGACGACTGGTCACACCCCTTCGCTCTACGGGTGCGACTCTTCGCCCAATGGTTGCAGCTCTTCGCCGAAAGGATGTGTCTTTACGTCTAAAGTCGTGTCTCTTCACCAAAAGACGTATCTTTTCATTTATATCTATTCGTCTCCTATATAAGGAGCCCTTCTATCACACATTCAACCAATAAAACACAGAGTCTTATAAGTCTTGTTCCGAGTACAGTTCAAGTTTCTTAATCTTAATCATGAGTTTAAGTACTTATTAAGGATTAGTACCTAGAATCCTCACAGTGCCGGTTTGATGGATAGCTCTGTGGCCTTCTGCCACTGGGTGTGCACTTCTTCGAAGGATTGCTCAGTCAAAAATTTTGCAAATTTTGGATCCTTCGCAATGTTGATCATCATCTTTGTTGCGTCGTCAACTAATTGTCGACGTTCCATCTCTTCGATCTCTGCCTGAGTAGGCCGAGGTGGGTCGTACTCTTCGTGAGAATGTTCTTGGAGATCTCTTCCCACATCCCCAGATGCAGAAGAAGTCGATTGTTCTCTGTTGGAATCCATAAGTGTCATGAGAAAAGGATCAGATTTCTCGATAGAAGAGAAATCGGCCGTGCTCTGATACCACTATAACAAACTTAGACAAGCCAAGTCAAGATTCTACCGCGACACAGCAGAGATTCACTTCAAAACAATTCACAATTCACACTTGAGTCAACACGGCCCGGCGTAGTTCCGTGCCTAGAGATATTGGCCCCAAAGACTGGCGCCTGTAACAAACTTGGACACCCCAAGTCAAGATTCTACCGCAACACAGCAGAGATTCAATTCAAAACAGTTCACAATTCACAGTTGAGTCGACACGGCCCGACATAGTTCCATGCCTAGAGATATTGGCCCCAGAGACTGGCGCCCCTTTCGGTATTTCTTTTTGTATTAATCTGTGTTCAAAGTACAAGAGAGTGGGTAGGTGCTCACTCTCAGACTCTGAATCCAGATCCCCTGAGAAGTGAGAAAGAGCTTTTGGCGGTTATCCATGCTCTTACTCAGTGGCGACATTACCTACTCGAAGCCGATTTTACAGTCTTCACAACATCAGAGTTTACGCTACTTGTCACAGATCGATCCGTACGCCACAGACCCAGATTTTTCAGATGTATTCGGTCGAATATAAATGGGGAGGTAGTACCGGGATATTCCATTCGGGATGGCTACTTGATGAAGAAAACGATGTTGTGCGTTACACAGCCACTGAGGGAAAACGAAAAGGTTCTAACCTAATGCCACTGTCCACCATTTACGGGTCACCACGGCATTGATACCACCTTGAAAGGTGTGGAGCGATACTTCTTTTGGCCGAGACTCAAGGACAATTTTGTATGCAGATGCTTCGTAAGCTAGAAGGTCAAGTTTGACAGGCATAAAGCACAGGGATTGTTACAGCCTTTACCCATTCCCACCCGCCCCTGGGAAAGTACTGCTATGGATTTCATTTTTTATCTCCCGAAGACAGAGTGGGCACGATGGTATCTGGACTGTTATTGATGGATTTAGCAAGCAAGCTCATTTCATTCCAGTGAAGAAAACAATCAAGCCAAATCATTTAGCGAGACTGTTCATTGCCCAGATATTCAGATTACATGGCATGTCAGAGACAATAGTCTCTAACAGAGATCCCCGATTCACGAGTTCGTTTTGGAAGGCTATTTGGGAGAACATTCGCACTCGGTTGCAGTTCTCGTCATCTTTCCACCCGCAGACAGATAGGCAATCTCACATTACAAATTCAGTCATACTAGATTTATTGAAGTCTTACATTTCAAATCAAAAGACTCCATGGGAAAGGTTTTTACCTTTGGTGGAATTTGCCTACAATAACACGATTCACTCTTCGACGGGGAAGGCGCAATTTGAGATTATTGAAGGTGCTATGAAGGTTCCCCTTCCTAAGCACGAAAGATAAGATTTTTGAAGCCGATCAGTACACGAGGGACTTGGACACTCCTTTTGCCAAGGTCCGGGAGGCTTTACAGAAATCTCAAGAAAGACACAAGAAGGCAGCGGATCGACACCGTCGCAATTTGAAATTAAAGGAAGACGATTGGGTGCTCTTACGTTTTGAGAAGGCACGCCTGAGAAAGAAAAAGGGAAAGGAGCGGCTTTTTCCAAAGCTTAGCATGAGATACTATGGACCTTTCTAGATAAAAGAAAAGATAAATGATGTCTCCTTTAGACTGAAGCTGCACGATACTTGGAGAATTCGCAATGCTTTTCATGTGAGTCTCTTGAAGGCTTTTAAAGGCGATGTGCCCGATGATGGGGAGCCAGATGAGCAACTCGAAGTGGAGGAAAGAGAGAAGATACTCGTTCCAGAACAGATACAAGCACATAAAGATAGAAATAAAAGGTAAAGTGATGAAGCGGTTCTTGGTTAAATTCAAGAACTCTCCCGCATTGGATGCGAAGTGGATGGAGGAGGAGGACCTAGCAGATACTCCTCAGATTGTGGAACTTTACCTTGAAGCATTCGGTTTAGCATAGTCTACTCTGATAGAACCCCGATTTTAACATGGGCGAATCTAGTGCAGCAGGTATGCACAAGAGGAGAGTCGCCCTGCTCCTTTGTCGACAGATTGCCCCAATATTTTGATATAGAGTCACTGATGTCTCTTTGCGTTTCAGGGATACTGCTGAGCTAACAGTAATCTGTTGTATGACTTTATGAACTAGAATTCCCGATAATGAAAATGATACTGATTTATTTGTACTTGACTTGTTTAAGTGCAGGAACTAATAGACGAAATAACTGCAGCATTTCGGTCTCATAAATCACTATAGACATGATTGCAATATGGATTAGTTAATCGGGCATCTGTGATGTCCCGACTGGATCTAATCAAGGGCGATTACAATGCTTTCAAGAGGGGGGTATGTCACAAACTAGTGACGTGGCATGCACTCACACACTCACACCAGCTGGCAGCAGGGTACATGCCCGCAAAACGCGGCGTCAGGCTGACGTGGCAGTATCATACGAAGGCTCCACTTTTCACGCCGACTGTCATACGGAAATCCCGCTTTTTGCGCTGACTTGCTGACGTGGTAGAGCGTACGGATTTCCGGAGAATACGCTAGCTGAATTGGCAGCTTTTGCGCTCAGTTGCTTTATTTTTGAGAAGCTTTTGATTACTACTTTTGGGTCTCTGCGTTTGGGCATCCCTTGTAACCAATAAATAAGTGGTTCGGCCCTCACTTCTCAAGGGATCCGGACGCAGACTCTTAGAGTGAGCACCTACCCACTCTCTTGTACTTTGAACACAGATTATGTTGCTAATTGGAATATTTTCTTATTTTTTAAGATTAATTTTTTTAAGGATATTTTATTATGTGCACTAAGAACTGTTAAAAGATTGTAGCTACAGGAACTGCCATCAAGAACGGACAACTCTGATGTGTCATTTGATGGGTGACGGTAAACATCGCGAAGGAGTTTCCATAAGTTCAGTGGAAAGGGCCGGGTTACGAGTGCCCCTGATGCGTCACATGATGGGTGACGGGTGCATCAGTAAGGGGGCATCTCGTAGGCTAAGGAGGAAATCCGAAATGAGTAAGAAAATACGCGTAAGAACGCAAGCACAAGAATAAAGATGGGTTCAATGAAGCTTTTTACGAAAAGCAGGAGCAATCGCGGGAAGGCAGACGCTTTCCCGCGAGGAATCTATGTTTGCATTGCATTCGTGCATGTGGTTGCATCCAGGGACGCCTGGGAAGTGTTGTTAAATGCATTGGTTTTAACTTATAAGGTTTTATTGAGTTTTTGGGCAGGTTCAGACCAATTTTAAAATATGTCGGCCGCCCACTTAATAAGTGGGCAGCCACTTAGAAGATAAAGCAACAAAACCAGCCAGCGAATTCTCTCTCCCTATTTCGGGTAGAACAGCGCACAAAATTTTTATTTTTTTTTAAAAAAAACGGCCGCGATCTCTACGCGAGCAGTTATTCGTGCCGTGGCCAGGGAGCTATAAAAGCACCACATGCCCTCACTCACGGGAGGTACCAACATCAGCAAGAGAAGACTCTGCCGCAAGAGATCGCGAGACTACGAAGCACGGAAGTCGCTTTTCCCGTGCAAGAGCGACAGGTATCTATTGTGGATTCGCCATACGAATTGTTGTCGCGTGTTTGTGTGGTTTGTTTTGCAGGAATCTCCCGTCTTAAGGAAGGCCCTTCACGGGAAGTACGGCTTCACGCCTAAGTCCCTTACGGGAAAGTACGGCTTCACGCCTAAGTCCCTTACGGGAAAGTACAGCTTTGCGCCTAAGTCCCTTACGAGAAGGATGGCCTTGTGCCCAAGCCCTTTACAGGAAAGGACGACCCTCGGGTCTAAGATTACAGAACGGAGGGGTTTCCTCGGGTTCTCGTGCTTGTATAAGAATTCTCCCTGAATAAAAGAATACTCTTAACGGGGGGGGGGGACCAGCCCATCTTCTGGTCCCCAATACTGTGTCGATCTTCTCCCTTCTCTCCCTTTTGCAAAGTATATTATTTTTCAGATTTCTAAGTGCTCGTGTACGCTCCCATTTTGTGACAGTGGTATCAGAGCTCGGACTCCTCTCTTTCTCTGCAAAGAAGGACGATTCCGGGAAGAACGGGAAGAACCATGTCGAGCCAAGGGAGAAGCGTTGCAGAGGAGCTTCAACAAGTGCAAGCTCAGCTTGCGGAGTTGCAACAAATTTTACCGCTGCCAGACGCCCAAAAGCTTTTGGGCGGAATGAAGAAAGCGAATGAAACTGATGCAGCCAAGCATTCAGACAACACTGTTGGCGTGAGACCACAGGAAGCAAGAGAAGAAGCACGTGTTGAGGTGCACAAAGGATCTTCGGATCGGAATGAACGGCCTACTTCAAGGAAAGGCCAGGAAAAAGCGCTCTCTCTGCTAGACGAGAGCAAGGACATCTCTATCTCATCTCCATCTTACTCTCCTGATTATACTTCTACTTCTCGATCATCTCATCAGAAGAAGGAAGCAGCTACTACCGCCACTACCATACATCAACCTAAAGATAAGCCTCGATTCAAGAAGCAAGGTCGCAAGTCTCAACATCACATGAGAGTCTTCAAATCAGGCGACAAGGACATCAAGTTCGAAACCTACAACGGACGGAGAGACATCTCCAAAGCATTGTCCTTCATCAGACAGTTTGAAGTTGCCTTTACCAATGGGCACTTCACAGAAAAATCCAAATTACGCCATGTGGGGATGCACCTCAAGGAAACGGGAAGTAATTGGTGGTTAGCCAAGATTCTGGAAGGTTCTCAGGCCAGAACTGCGGAGAGCTTTAAATCTGAATTTTATGAACAATTTCTTCCGCCTGATTCGAGCAAGACATACGGAAGGAATGGGACTGGCTTGCCCAGAAGGAACATGAAAGAGTAACGACTTACGTGGACAAGTATTGGTCGGTTCTTCTGAAGGTCACTCCCTTCATGAAGATTGCCGACGAGAAAAAGAAACGAAAGTTCGAAGCGGGTCTCCAACCGCAGCTTCGAAAGAGTATGAAGGTGTATCCGCATGATACTCTTCAGAGCATGATGGAGTCAGCAATCATTGCTGAGGATTTGCACTCAACTGGGACGCCCAGAAAGATGGAGCATAGCACTTACCGTGCAAGACAAAGAGGGGTCTACGATGACCAAGGGGGCCAAGGAAGAAAACGTCCTCCATCTAGAGACGATGATCATTCTAAGAAGCCAGAGGGAACTGGCAAGCGAACTAAGTACCTTTCTCCTACTCAACTTCAAACTTTCAGAGAGAAAGGAAGATGCTTCTACTGTGGCAAGAAAGGACATATGAAACCGGACTGCCCGCTAAACCAGCAACGGCAAGAGCAAGCCTCTACGAGGCAAGAGAAACCAAGGAAGGAACCCGCACCACCAAGCTCGAACTCCATTCCAGATGTTCAAGGAAACACAGAAATGGAGAAAGGGAAGCGTCTTCAATTTATTGAAAAGTACAAGGATTGTTTCACGGAAACACTTCCTGATGAACTCCCTCCGGTACGCCCGGAAGATCACCGCATAGATCTCATACCGGGTAGCTCACCTCCCAATCAACCCCCTTACCGGGTGAGTCTTGCTCAACAAGAGGAAATTTTGAAGCAAGTCAACGAGCTTCTAGAGAAACGGTTAGTACGACCAAGTGCTTCACCCTACTGCTCTCCAGTTCTACTGGTGCAGAAGAAAGATGGCACGTTTCGAATGTGCATAGACTATCGGTCTTTAAACTTGTCATAGAATCGCTTTCCGATCCCTCAGATTGATGATATACTTGATAAGTTGCAGGATGCAAGTGTCTTTAGTCGCACAGACTTAAAGAGTGGGTATCATCAAATACGGATCGCCCCTGAGGATGTCCATAAGACTGCTTTCTGCACAACCTTTGGACTATATGAATTCTTGGTAATGCCTTTCGGCTTGACCAATGCTCCTGCGACGTTCAATCACATGATGGACCGCATTTTCAGCCCGTATCGAGCTTTTACGGGAGTATTCTTTGACGACATACTCATCTTCTCTAAGTCAGAAGAGGAACATCGGAAGCACTTGGACTTAGTGTTTCAAGAATTGCGAAAGCATGAGTTGCATGTAAATGCAAAGAAGAGCGAGTTCTTTCTCTCTAAGATACACCATCTCGGCCATATAGTCTCCCACAATAAAGTGAGTATGGATCCTGCCAAGATCCGAGTGGTAGAAGATTGGCCTATTCCCACTACAGTACATGATGTACGTAGTTTCCTGCAAAGAAAAAGATTCCTTTCAGATGGGGATCGAGACAACAAGGAGCTTTTGATCGGATCAAGTACTTGCTAAGCCATGGACCTATTTTGATAGTGCCTCACTTAAGAAAACCATTTGAGGTTCACTGCGAACCTTCAGGCGATTGCATCGGAGCAGTGTTAAACCAAGAAGGCCATGCAGTGGCTTATGAAAGCAGACGGCTTAAGGATGCAGAGTTGCATGCATCAATCTACGAAAAGGAACTCTCGCCTGTGATTCACGCCTTATCCAACTGGAAGCACTATCTTCTAGGAGCGGATTTTGTGATCAAGACTGATCACCAGAGTTTCCGGTATTTTCTTACGCAACGGAAACTATCTGAGAAGCAGATGAGATGGGCAAACTTTTTCTCTATGTTTCACTTCCAGATCCTTCACACGGCTGGGAGTAAGAATGTGGTCGCAGACGCATTGTCTAGGTGGCCAAGGGTGAACGCTATCACTTCGGTGTATCACCAAGAATTAGAAGCACTACCGGATTTGTATCCGAATGATCCAGACTTCTCCACCGTTTGGGGAAAGCTACATCGTGGAGAGAATGAGTTTCCCTATTCCATTCGGGACGGTTATCTCTACCACCATCAGGCTATATGTGTGGCGGAACCATT
Source organism: Adiantum capillus-veneris (assembly GCF_014529385.1). Classification (NCBI taxonomy): domain Eukaryota; kingdom Viridiplantae; phylum Streptophyta; class Polypodiopsida; order Polypodiales; family Pteridaceae; genus Adiantum; species Adiantum capillus-veneris. Next base: position 55,137,598 of record NC_140936.1, on the reverse strand, counting down.
AAGAAAGAAGATCATGGATGAAGCACACACTTCGCCTTATGCGGGTCATCGGGGTATTCTCCCTACGACCTTAGCAATGGAAAGATATTTCTATTGGCCTAGCCTTAAAGCAGACATTGATAAGTATGTCAGGGAATGTTTGGTTTGCCAAAAAGTGAAGTATGATCGGCATAAGACGCCTGGGTTGCTACAACCTTTGCCTGTGCCTAATGAACCTTGGGAAAGTATTGCCATGGACTTCATCATGGACCTCCCTAGAACTCAGACTGGAAATGACGCGATCTGGACCATTGTGGACAGGTCTAGCAAGCAAGCACACTTTATACCAGTCAAGAAAACGATAAAAGCAAATCATATGGCTAGGGTCTTTCTGGAACAAATCTTTAAGCATCATGGAATGCCTAAGTCTATTGTGAGTGATCGAGATCCTCGCATGACAGGAAAATTTTGGCGTGCCTTGATGGATAATCTTGGTACGAAGCTGAATTTTTCATCTGCTTACCATCCTCAAACGGACGGGCAAAGTGAGATAGCCAATTCCACAGTATTGGATATGTTAAAAGCTTATGTGTCAGACCGGCAATCTGACTGGGAGAAATATTTGCCTCTTGTCGAGTATGCGTTTAACAATACCATACACTCAACGACAGGGAAAGCACCTTTTGAGATTCTATATGGTAAGCCTTTGCTTCCACCCATCCTTTTAACTAAGGATAAGATCTTTGCAGCAGATGAATTTGTCCGAGACTTGGACACAGCCTACGGGCAAGTTAGGAGAGCTATTCTACGCTCTAAGGAAAAGCATAAGAAAGCTGCAGACAAGCACAGAAGGAATCTAGACTTAACAGTCGGACAGTTAGTCTTACTCAAGTTTGAGAAGGCAAGACTTAAGAAACAAGCGTCTCATAAGGGGAAGGTGGTAAAACTTTCTACCCGTTATTATGGGCCGTTTAAGATCACTGAGCGAGTGAATGATGTCACCTTCCGATTAGAGCTACCGCTTAATTGGAAGATCCATAATGCTTTCCATGTTAGTTTACTCCGGCCGTATGTGGGACCGCCTCCAAGCCAGCCTAGTGCTGAGGAACCTCCTGAGGTTGTATTTGGTTAAGTTTAAGAACTACTCGAATCTAGATGCTCAGTGGATGACGCAAGAGGAATTAGCAGCTTATCCCGAGATACTGGGGGTATATGTCCAAGCACTACAGTCGAGGTCAACTGTTTAGAAGCTAGAGGGATATTGCTAATTGGACTATTTTCTTATTTTTAATGATTAATTTTTTTTAGGATAGTTTATTATGTGCACTAAGAACTGTTAAAAGATTGTAGCTACAGGAACTGCCATCAGGAACGGACAACTCTGATGTGTCATTTGATGGGTGGCGGTAAACATCGCGAAGGAGTTTCCGTAAGTTCGGTGGAAAGGGCCGGGTTACGAGTGCCCATGATGCGTCACATGATGGGTGACGGGTGCATCAGTAAGGGGGCATCCCGTAGGCTAAGGAGGAAATCCGAACTGAGTAAGAAAATACGCGTAAGAACGCAAGCACAAGAATAAAGATGGGTTCAATGAAGCTTTTTACGAAAAGTAGGAACAATCGCGGGAAGGCAGATGCTTTCCCGCGAGGAATCTATGTTTGCATTGCATTCGTGCATGTGGTTGCATCCAGGGACGCCTGGGAAGTGTTGTTAAATGCATTGGTTTTAACTTATAAGGTTTTATTGAGTTTTTGGGCAGGTTCAGACCAATTTTAAAATATGCCGGCCGCCCACTTATTTTTTGGGCAGGTTCAGACCAATTTTAAAATATGCCGGCCGCCCACTTAATAAGTGGGCAGCCACTTAGAAGTTAAAGCAACAAAACCAGCCAACGAATTCTCTCTCCCTATTTCGGGTAGAACAGCGCACAAAAAAAACAAAAAAAAAACGGCCGCGATCTCTACATGAGCAGTTATTCGTGCCGTGGCCAAGGAGCTATAAAAGCACCACATGCCCTCACTCACGAGAGGTACCAACATCAGCAAGAGAAGACTCTACCGCAAGAGATCGCGAGACTACGAAGCACGGAAGTCGCTTTTCCCGTGCAAGAGCGACAAGTATCTATTGTGGATTCGCCATACGAATTGTTGTCGCGTGTGGTTTGTTTTGCAGGAATCTCCCATCTTACGAGAAGGCCCTTCACGGGAAGTACGGCTTCACGCCTAAGTCCCTTACGGGAAAGTACGGCTTCGCGCCTAAGTCCCTTACGGGAAGGACGGCCTTGTGCCCAAGCCCTTTACGGGAAAGGACGACCCTCGGGTCTAAGATTACAGAACGGAGGGGTTTCCTCGGGTTCTCGTGCTTGTATAAGAATTCTCCCGGAATAAAAGAATACTCTTAACGGGGGGGGGGGGACCAGCCCATCTTCTGGTCCCCAATACTGTGTCGATCTTCTCCCTTCTCTCCCTTTTGCAAAGTATATTATTTTTCAGATTTCTAAGTGCTCGTGTACGCTCCCGTTTTGTGACAAATTAATACAAAAAGAAATACCGAAAGGGGCGCCAGTCTTTGGGGCCATTATCTCTAGGCACGGAACTACGCCGGATCATGTCGACTCAAGTGTGAATTGTGAACTTTTTTGAAGTAAATCTCTGCTGTGCCGCGGTAGAATCTTAACTTGGGGTGTCCAAGTTTGTTACATAAAACCACCCTAAAAATGGCTCTTTTCACAATTGTACCTACCATGGTGTTGATTGTATTTTTGGCAATACTTGACTCGATCTCATTATATAGCTACATAATGGCTTCCATGTTGCACCCACTTAGATGAGTTTTCGGCCATCGGCTCTTGGCACGTGCTTATGGGTGAATGACTCACGAGGAGCATACCTGGAAGTGTTTTTGTAGAATAAATATCCACCACTTTTTGTATTCTTTGTAGTCTTGAAGTCGAGTTCTTTACAAAGACGAGATGTATTCTAGTACTTCTCATTCTTATGTTAATGAGAACCACAAACATTTTGTGCGAGAAAAGAGAATAGAAGAAAACTTGCAACATCGATGGAACAATCTTAATAGAGAGAGAGAGAGAGAGAGAGAGAGAGAGTATTGATGTCATCAAGGTCAAACATGACCTATGAGACCAAAGAAACATTCCTTATGCTCTATTGAGCTTATCAATGGGCACTTGATGCTTCAGGACCGTGGATATATTGAGAATCCATGGGGTGGCTCTGATGTAGGGAGAGATCGAGGTTAAAAATGTGAGCAGAAAAAGCTTGAATTGACTAAATATGGACACCTGATACTTAAGGACCGCGGATGTATCGAGAGTCCATGCGGTGGCTATGAGAGAAAGGAATATAGGGGGAGATATAAGCTCACAATGTGAAGGGAAAAAGCTTGAATATGTTCAAATGTGATCCTCACTCTGAAACTTGTAAGAGGCATAGTGAGCATATGCGCGCGCGTGCACAGAGACACACACACACACAACACACAACTAGGATTGAGGTGGATGTGCTACTAGTGGAGATCGCAATGGCAACATGTGTAGGCTACCCTCGACATGTTCTAAACAGGCTTTGCTTCTATGAGCTAATTATACACTCATTCCCTTTTATCTACATCTTGACACGAGAAAGATCAGCCACATTATTGCTAAAGAGTTGTTCCGAAAGGTTCATTTGTGGAATCCTTTGTCTCCTTTGCAATGTGCTATCACCACCCATTTTCACCTTAGTGTCCTCTAATAGCCACCACCTCTATCTTGGCTTGAATAGAGTGTAAGAATTAAATAAAAACACATATGTGAAAGATTACTGAATTAAGTAGAAGTATCTTGACTAGTTTGAGCTTTTTTAAATCGCATATTGCTAAATTTTGCTCGGTTTAGTAATTGCTCGGGAAAACTCGCTCGAGATTTGGGATTCCTCATGTACGGAAGCATTATCCAAACCTGCTTGATACAGATGGTGTTGAATTTGTGAGCCCTACTACCTCTTACTTCTACCCACGGGTACTTTTCCAAATGATATAGGAATTCCATACAACGATTCAAAGCGTGCACTTAGACTTGGATGTGGATAGGCTTTTCTTGTCAAAGTCTGGAAGCGTAGAGCAATGGGGAGAATACACAAGAGAGAGAAGGGAAGGGAAGAGAGAGAGAGAGAGAGAGAGAGAGAGAGAGATTGCCGAACCATCCAATGTTGGCAATGAAGTGAGGATTGTACAATATGGGCTAGGTGTACTTATATAGTCACCTTAGCAAATTGCCCTACCCAGAGTTTGACAAATAAGTAAAATAAATACCTAAAGCCAGAATAAATATTGGGATCACATTGGGCAATTCATTTGAGATGCCATAACACCCTCCCTGTAGCTCATAGTGGACATAAATAGTGAGACCAAGTTGATGAAGAAGCTACCATGGACACTCTAGTAGTGGCCCCTATACACCTCGAATTTGCTACCTCCAACTGTTAAAATTATGGCATCTCAAGTGAACTACAAAATGTGATCTCATTATTTATTTTGGCTTTTAGGTATTTATTTTACTTATTTGTCACGTCTAGGTAGGGCAATTTATTGAGGTGGGTATATATGTGACCCATTGCCCCCATTGTACATTGTATTAGTTTATTCATTGCCAAGGTTGGTTGGTTCAAGAGACTCTCTCTCTCTCTCTCTCTCTCTCTCTCTCTCTCTCTCTCTCTCTCTCTCTCTCTCTCTCTCTCTCTCTCGGTCGACTTACGCTTCCGCATCGTCGACTTTGACATGGTATCAGAGCCTTGAAGTGGAGAAGAGCGAGCCCGTGAAGAGAAACGCTATCCTCTCCCTTGCTTGGCAGCGTTCTTCATCCCTCTCCCTCCTCCAACAGCATTTTAAAACGCTAGGGAATACCTCCCTGCCGGTGTCGCCTACTCCCCCTTTGCTTGTTGCCACTGTCGTAGGGAATCCTAGCGTTAACATTTTAAAATGCTAATAGGCACACCCGTTGACGGTGGACGGCTACTTCTCCCAACGCCCCTATCAGCCGTGCGTTTCAAAACGCTAGCTGTAGATCCTTTTGCCGGTGCGCTTTCCCTCACCACCTTCTGGCCTTGCGTTTCAGCACGCCCCCCAACAGCAAACCCTCGTCGGTGCCGTTCCCCACCCTCTTTTAGGGCCTAGCGTTTTGAAACGCTGGGCATAGAGAGCCTAGAGGAGCCACTTGGCGACATCGACCAAAACCAACCATCGGCTATGGAAAACAGATCAACCATCCAGTTAGCGGCCTATGCACAGGCGAAGTTCTCAAGGAAACCGACAATTGTTTGGCTCGAGATTGTGAAGCCAAAAGCAAATGTACGAGTTCGCTAGAGGACAAAGGCAAAGGCAAGCTTGACAAGGACGGCAGTACCAGTACTCAGTTAGTTGCCTCGGTGCCCACGAGGTCCGACAACCACTATTATAAATGTGACACGATGCTTTGTTTGGCTCGGGAATTTGAAGCCAAAGACAAAAGCAAGAACTCACAAGAGACGAAGGAAAGGCAAGCTGGACAGAGATAATGGTTATAAAGATTTACAGAGGAGATCGGCATGGCACCCGTGGTGGCGACCACAATGGCCACGGCACCAGATTTCTAGTCAATTGGCCATTGCCGCCACTAGCTTTAGCGAGAGAAAGTCTTGTGAGTGGCAGAGAGGGGCAAACAATGCTCCCTATAAATAATTTGGACCCTTGTGTTGGAGTTCAAATTATCCGTGTGTGAACCTATTGGTCGGAGTTCAAGGCACGTGCATCTGGCAAGGAACCAAATAGACGTATCTAAAACACTATGGATGTGCACGCCAATCCATTGTTGTTGGCCAAACTATGGACAAAAAGTGTTTCACAGTTCAATATCTGGAAGTATTATGGACGTGATGTGTTAACGGTTCACGAATGGGGATTCTTGGGCATAGTGTGGTCTACTATTTAATTTTCTATGAGGCAAACGGTGCTCAAGCTGGCATTCTTCTAAGGTAAAAAGTTGGAGGTTGCATAACTGAGGTGTATCCAATGGAAAGGATCCTCTGTTGGGGTGTCTGTCTATGGCAGCTTCTTCATCGACTTGGTCTCACTATTTATGTCCACTATGAGCTGCACAGAGGGTGTTAAAATTATATCATCTCAAATGAACTGCCCAATGTGAGCCCATTATTTATTTGACTCTTAGGTATTTATTTTACTTATTTGTCAAAGTCTGGGTTGGGCAATTTATTGAGGTGGGTATATATGTGACCTATTGTACATTGTATCAGTTTATTCATTGCCAAGGTTGGTTGGTTCAGGAGTCTCTCTCTCTCTCTCTCTCTCTCTCTCTCTCTCTCTCTCTCTCTCTGGAAATGGGCACCACGTGCCAACGGAAAAGAACGGGCCAAACAACTTTAAGCACTTCAAATAACAAGTGAACTAAAAGAGATGCAAGACACGAGACGGGGAGTGGCGAAGTTCCACCCCAAGAGAGCATCGGCCCCGAACCTTGGCACCCCTTTCAATATTTCTTTATATTACTTGACCTTTGTACAATGTCAGTACTCCATCCTCTGCACCTCACGCGGAGCATACCAGAGAATGAGCCCTTGGCTCATAATTAAAGGCCCTTGGCCATGAAAAGCATCAAACTCAAAAGCATCTAGCCTCAAAAGCTGCTGCCCAAAGTTGCTAAGCGTAAATCCGGAAATCTGTACACCTTGCCACATCATCATGTCAGCGCGAATTGCGGTCCATACAACTGCCACATCCTCATGTCAACGCGAATTTTGGGAATCCGTACAGCTACCACGTCATCAGTTCTGTGTGTGTGTGTGTGTGTGTGTGTGTGTGTTTTGGGGGGGGGGGGAGGGGCTTGCTTTATTATAATGCCTTAATGTCACTTGGGCCCCATCGAACGAGGTCCCATAAGTTGGTGGGAACTCTTCTTAAAAATACTCGCCAAGACTTTGTAAGTCGGTAAAACTTCTTCTGCTTCTCGACTTAGGGTTAAGGCCTATCGGCCGGAATCTGCAGGTTGGCTCCGTTCTTCAGTGGCTTGACACGTCATCAATTTGTGACATCCCCCCTTCTTGAAAGAAATTAATCGTCCGCGATTATAGCATATCTGCAAAACAACTCGAGTTAGCTCAAAATTTTCTAAGGGTCATTCCGAGGACCAATCAGTTTTCTCATTCCAAATCGGAGCTCTTGATTTCCTGGGCCGTTGGCTTCCCAGAAGAATCTCATCCAATAAGAAGTCTCATTCCAGATTGGAGCTCTTGATATCCTGGGTCGTTGGTTTCCCAAAAGTATCTCGTCCAAAAAGGAACATTCAGAGGTTGGCACATCACAATGCAACACAATTGCTCACATATACATGTTACAAGACAACGAACAGCGCCAATAAGCACTTCCCCGAGACAGACGGTCAGCGGTATGAAGCTACTCAACAACTACCTCGTCAACCCCCCCGCAAATAACCTAAAAAGGTTCGCACCATGAGTTCAGTGGACTGGTACAACCAAACGCTCCCTAGACCGCAGCTTGAGTCGTTTGGAGGTTCAAGCATACAACGAAACGCTCCCCCCGTTTGCATCGTTCCGAGGTTCAAACAATACCAAAACAGCATTTCTCACTAATCCACCCTGGGAGTAAATCGCCAAGCACTGAAACGAGTATTCAAGCCAGAGTCAAACAGTTCAAATCGGCACCAAGACAGGTTCAAAACACATACCATCCATTCCAAACAAATTCCAAACATGATCACCAAAAACAAGTTCTCAAACAGATTCTAACTTAAAAAGCAATCTCGACATCAGTCAAGCTTAAAAAGTCGACTGACTTTCCGTCTTGAAACCTGCACCAAAAATTAGGGTTAGGTTCCTTCCATAAGGTCATAGCCGATTGTAGCATGGTCCATCAGCTCTTGGATAGGCAGTGTCCCTGTGGCGGTGATGGTAGTCCCAGGACATAGCAATCTCACTAGACCTCCAAGGGTATCAACTTGAGAAGAGACACCTGTTGCGAGGTGTCCAAAAATTTCAAGTCATATTTCGCTAGGGTTTCTATGGCAAGCATTTCACGATACCCCACTCTACCAGAAGCTGCACTGTGAAGAAAGATATCTGAAGGCATATAACTTCACGCAAAAATTTTCTTGAAAGCTTGCGAAGTCCTTCGAGTGTGCGGCTTGGTAGCTATAGACATCCACCACTGCATGGCACTGCCTTTGAGAAAAAAGACAGCTCGAAAAAAAAATGATCCTTCTCTACAAGTGATCTTTATGGCTTATGCCCTGTAAGACAGAGCGATGAAGACGGAAGCGCGCCCGATGCGCGATGAAGTAAGGGTGGGAGTGACTAATAAGTCCGCGGTCAAGGCACGAAGATTCTTTGATAAATTTCTCTGTGAAACTTGGAAGTGCCGTCTTGCTCTGTCTGCTCTTTGATAGGACCGGTATGCTTTTAGAAAAGCACACGCTTGAAGCTCTCATACCACTGTCACAGGAGATGGGCACCACGTGCCAACGGAAAAGAACACATTGAACAACTTTAAGCAATTCAAACAACAATTCAACTGAAAGAGATGTACGACACGAGACGGGGAGTGGCCGAGTTCCACCCCAAGAGAGCACTGGCCCAAACCTTGGCGTCCCTTTCGGTATTTCTTTATATTACTTGAACTATGTACAATGTCGGTACTCCATCCTATGCACCTCACGTGGAGCATGCTAGAGAATGAGCCCTTGGCTCATATGTAATGGCCCTTGGGCATGAAAAGCAGTTACATAAAAAGCATCAAACTCAAAAGCATCTGGCCTCAAAAGCTACCGCCCAAAGCTGCTCGGCGTAAATCATGGAAATCCGTACGCCTTGCCAGGTCATCATGTCAACGCGAATTGCGAAAATCTGTACAACTGCCACGTCCTCATGTCAACGCAAATTTCGGGAATCCGTACAACTGCCACGTCATCAGTTCTCCGTGTGTGTGTGTGTGTGTGTGTGTGTGTGTGTGTGTGTGTGTGTGTGTGTGTGTGTGTGGGCTTCCTTTATTTTAATGCCTTTAGGTCACTTGGGCCCCATCGGATGGGGTCCCATAAGTTGGTGGTAACTCTTCTTTCAAAATAGGCCACTCGGCAAGACTTTGCAAGTCGATGGCCGGGATCTACAGGTTGGCTCCGTTCTTCAATGGCTTGACACGTCAGCAATTTGACCATTACTTTGGCTTTAGGTATTTATTTTACTTATTTGTCAAACTATGCGCAGAGGAGGATGGCTTGTTGAGGTAGCATTTCAGATCGCTGCAAAGCGGAGAGGTTTTGTGGCCTGCTTGAGCAAGGTGGGCTGCATGTAGAGAGCGTTTTAAAACACTGCTTGTAGCGGTAGAGTTCTTGGTGGGCCAATGGTTTTTGACAGCGTGTTGAGAAGCTGCAGTTGAAGTATTCTCTTGGGCATCGTCCCCCTAAAGTCTTGACGCTACCAAATGACCAGAGGATGACCTTAATGGTGGCACATTGTGTGTGGGTTCCTACAAGGACAACGTTTTTTAAATGTAGTAGCCTTTGGAACACATCAATCTTGGACCAAGTTTTGAGGTTGTTCCCGTGCCGGCTCGCCATCAAAGGAGAACCATGACCAACAACAACTATCGGCTATGGAAAGCGGATCGACGAATTGCGAGTTAGCAGCCAATGCACCGACAAAGTTCCCAAGGAAGCTGTCGCTTTGTTTGGCTCGGGATTGTGAGGCCAAAAGCAAATGCGCAAAGTTCGCTAGAGGACAAAGGCAAAGGCAAGCTTGGCAAGGATGGCAGAACCAGTGCTCAGTTAGCTGCCTCAGTTCCCGCGAGGTTTGAGAGTGTTGCTAATTGGACTATTTTCTTATTTTTAATGATTGATCTCTTTTTTAGGATATTTTATTGTGTGCACTAAGAACTGTTAAAAGATTGTAGCTACAGGAATTGCCATCAAGAACGGACAACTCTGATGTGTCATTTGATGGGTGACGGTAAACATCGCGAAGGAGTTTCCATAAGTTCGGAGGAAAGGGCCGGGTTACGAGTGCCCCTGATGCGTCACATGATGGGTGACGGGTGCATCAGTAAGGGGGCATCCCGTAGGCTAAGGAGGAAATCCGAACTGAGTAAGAAAATACACGTAAGAACGCAAGCCCAAGAATAAAGATGGGTTCAATGAAGCTTTTTACGAAAAGCAGAAACAATCGCGGGAAGGCAGACTCTTTCCCGCGAGGAATCTATGTTTGCATTGCATTCGAGCATGTGGTTGCATCCAGGGACGCCTGGGAAGTGTTGTTAAATGCATTGGTTTTAACTTATAAGGTTTTATTGAGTTTTGGGGCAGGTTCAGACCAATTTTAAAATATGCCGGTCGCCCACTTAATAAGAGGGCAACCACTTAGAAGATAAAGCAACAAAACCAGCCAGCAAATTCTCTCTCCCTATTTCGGGTAGAACAGCGCAAGAAATTTATTAAATAAAAAAAAAAAAAAAAAAAACGGCCGCGATCTCTACACGAGCAGTTATTCGTGCCGTGGCCAGGGAGCTATAAAAGCACCACATGCCCTCACTCACGGGAGGTACCAACATCAGCAAGAGAAGACTCTGCCGCAAGAGATCGCGAGATTACGAAGCACGGAAGTCGCTTTTCCCTCGCAAGAGCGACAGGTATCTATTGTGGATTCGCCATACGAATTGTTGTCGCGTGTTTGTGTGGTTTGTTTTGCAGGAATCTCCCGTCTTACGGGAAGGCCCTTCACAAGAAGTACGGCTTCACGCCTAAGTCCCTTACGGGAAAGTACGGCTTTGCGCCTAAGTCCCTTACGGGAAGGATGGCCTTGTGCCCAAGCCCTCTACGGAAAAGCACGACCTTCGGGTCTAAGATTATAAAACGGAGGGGTTTCCTCGGGTTCTCGTGCTTGTATACGAATTCTCCCTGAATAAAAGAATACTCTTAACGGGGGGGGGACCAGCCCATCTTTTGGTCCCCAATACTGTGTCGATCTTCTCCCTTCTCTCACATTTGCAAAGTATTTTAATTTTCAGATTTTCAAGTGCTCGTGTACGCTCCCGTTTTGTGACAGTGGTATCAGAGCTCGGACTCCTCTCTTTCTCTGCAAAGAAGGACGATTCCGGGAAGAACGGGAAGAACCATGTCGAGCCAAGGGAGAAGCGTTGCAGAGGAGCTTCAACAAGTGCAAGCTCAGCTTGCGGAGTTGCAACAAATTTTACTGCTGCCAGACGCCCAAAAGCTTTTGGGCGGAATGAAGAAAACGAATGAAACTGATGCAGCCAAGCATCCAGACAACACTGTTGGAGTGAGACCACAGGAGGCAAGAGAAGAAGCACGTGCCGAGGTGCACAAAGGATCTTCGGATCGGAATGAACGGCCTACTTCAAGGAAGGCCAGGAAAAAGCGCTCTCTTTGCTAGACGAGAGCAAGGACATCTCTATCTCATCTCCATCTTACTCTCCTGATTATACTTCTAATTCTCGATCATCTCGTCAGAAGAAGGAAGCAGCTACTACAGCCACTACCATACATCAACCTAAAGATAAGCCTCGATTCAAGAAGCAAGGTCGCAAGTCTCAACATCGCATGAGAGTCTTCAAATCAGGCGACAAGGACATCAAGTTCGAAACCTACAGCGGACGGAGAGACATCTCCAAAGCACTGTCCTTCATCAGACAGTTTGAAGTCGCCTTTACCAATGGGCACTTCACAGAAAAATCCAAATTACGCCATGTGGGGATGCACCTCAAGGAAACGGCAAGTAATTGGTGGTTAGCCAAGATTCTGGAAGGTTCTCAGGCCAGAACTGGGGAGAGCTTTACATCTGAATTTTATGAACAATTTCTTCCGCCTGACTTCGAGCAGGACATACGGAAGGAATGGGACTGGCTTGCCCAGAAGGAACATGAAAGAGTAACGACTTATGTGGACAAGTATTGGTCGGTTCTTCTGAAGGTCACTCCCTTCATGAAGATTGCCGACGAGGAAAAGAAACGAAAGTTCGAAGCGGGTCTCCAACCGCAGCTTCGAAAGAGTATGAAGGTGTATCTGCATGATACTCTTCAGAGGATGATGGAGTCAGCAATCATTGCTGAGGATTTGCACTCAACTGGGACGCCCAGAAAGATGGAGCATAGCACTTACCGTGCAAGACAAAGAGGGGTCTACGATGACTAAGGGGGCCAAGGAAGAAAACGTCCATCTTGAGACGATGATCATTCTAAGAAGCCAGAGGGAACTGGCAAGCGAACTAAGTACCTTTCTCCTACTCAACTTCAAACTTTCAGAGAGAAAGGAAGATGCTTCTACTGTGGAGAGAAAGGACATATGAAACCGGACTGCCCGCTAAAGCAGCAACGGCAAGAGCAAGCCTCTACGAGGCAAGAGAAACCAAGGAAGGAACCCGCACCACCAAGCTCGAACTCCATTCCAGATGTTCAAGGAAACACAAAAATGGAGAAAGGGAAGCGTCAACTTCTGAAGGGCTGGGGGTCTTTGAACAACCAGCGAGTACTGATTCTTTATGATCCAGGATCCACGGATAACTTCATCTCCCTGGATACTGCGGAACGTTTGTGCCTCACACCGGCTCAGCTTGGCACACCGGTTACATCCGGATCGGCATTCGAGGGGTTGACAACCAATGCAACTCCCGTGCAAGGACAGCTCAATCTTCGAATTGGCGAGTACAAGGACCGCGAATCATTTTTGATGGCACCCATCGAGGGATGTGATATCATCTTGGGTATGCCATGGCACTTTCACATGACACCTATTCCCGATTATGTGGAAAAGACCCTCACTTTTGATCATGGGGGTAAGAAAATAAAGATTCAAGCTGATGCAGGAGATTGGCAGTTCCCAATTGTAAGCCATATCTCCATTAAGAAAGAAATGAAGAAGTGTGTTTCTGCTTACTTGAATTTTGCAAAGGATAAAACTAGTAGGGACTCTCTCTCTAGTTTGGAAATTAAGCGTCTTCAATTTATTGAAAAGTACAAGGATTGTTTCACGGAAACACTTCCTGATGAACTCCCTCCGGTACGCCCGGAAGATCACCGCATAGATCTCATACCGGGTAGCTCGCCTCCCAATCAACCCCCTTATCGGGTGAGTCTTGCTCAGCAAGAGGAAATTTTGAAGCAAGTCAACGAGCTTCTAGAGAAAGGGTTAGTACGACCAAGTGCTTCACCCTACTGCTCTCCAGTTCTACTGGTGCAGAAGAAAGATGGCACGTTTCGAATGTGCATAGACTATCGGTCTTTAAACAAGATCACAATCAAGAATCGCTTTACGATCCCTCGGATTGATCATATACTTGATAAGTTGCAGGGTGCAAGTGTCTTTAGTCGCATAGACTTAAAGAGTGGGTATCACCCGATACGGATCGCCCCTGAGGTATCCACAAGACTGCTTTCCGCACAACCTTTGGACCATATGAATTTTTGGTAATGCCTTTCGGCTTGACAAATGCTCCTGCGACGTTCAATCGCATGATGGACCGCATTTTCAGCCCGTATCGAGCTTTTACGGGAGTATTCTTTGACGACATACTCATCTTCTCTAAGTCAGAAGAGGAACATCGGAAGCACTTGGACTTAGTGTTTCAAGAATTACGAAAGCATGAGTTGCATGTGAATGCAAAGAAGAGCGAGTTCTTTCTCTCAGAGATACACTATCTCGGCCATATAGTCTCTCACAATCAAGTGAGTATGGATCCTGCCAAGATCCGAGTGGTAGAAGATTGGCCTATTCCCACTACGGTACATGATGTACGTAGTTTCCTGGGATTATGTTCGTATTATCGAAGGTTTGTTCGAGGATTTGCTCATGTAGCAGGACCACTTTATGACTTGACAAAGAGGAAGATTCCTTTCAGATGGGGATCGAGACAACAAGGAGCTTTTGATCGGCTCAAGTACTTGCTAAGCCATGGACCTATTTTGATAGTGCCTGACTTAAGAAAACCATTTGAGGTTCACTACGAAGCTTTAGGCGATTGCATCGGAGCAGTGTTAAACCAAGAAGGCCATGCAGTGGCCTACAAAAGCAGACGGCTTAAGGATGCAGAGTTGCATGCATCAATCTACGAAAAGGAACTCACGGCTGTGATTCACGCCTTATCCAACTGGAAGCACTATCTTCTAGGAGCGGATTTTGTGATCAAGACTGATCACCAGAGTTTGTGGTATTTTCTTACGCAACGGAAACTATCTGAGAAGCAGATGAGATGGGCAAACTTTTTCTCTATGTTTCACTTCCAGATCCTTCACACGGCTGGGAGTAAGAATGTGGTCGCGGACGCATTGTCTAGGTGGCCAAGGGTGAACGCTATCACTTCGGTGTATCATCAAGAATTAGAAGCACTACCGGATTTGTATCCGAATGATCCAGACTTCTCCACCGTTTGGGGAAAGCTACATCGTGGAGAGAATGAGTTTCCCTATTCCATTCGGGACGGTTATCTCTACCACCATCAGGCCATATGTGTGGCGGAACCATTAAGAAAGAAGATCATGGATGAAGCACACACTTCGCCTTATGCGGGTCATCGGGGTATTCTCCCTACGACCTTAGCAATGGAAAGATATTTCTTTTGGCCTAGCCTTAAAGCAGACATTGATAAGTATGCCAGGGAATGTTTGGTTTGCCAAAAAGTTACTATGATCGGCATAAGACGCCTGGGTTGCTACAACCTTTGCCTGTGCCTAATGAACCTTGGGAAAGTATTGCCATGGACTTCATCATGGACCTCCCTAGAACTCAGACTGGAAATGACGCGATCTGGACCATTGTGGACAGGTTTAGCAAGCAAGCACACTTTATACCAGTCAAGAAAACGATAAAAGCAGATCATATGGCTAGGGTCTTTCTCGCACAGATCTTTAAGCATCATGGAATGCCTAAGTCTATTGTGAGTGATCGAGATCCTCGCATGACAGGAAATTTTTGGCGTGCCTTGATGGATAATCTTGGTACGAAGCTGAATTTTTCATCTGCTTACCATCCTCAAACGGACGGGCAAAGTGAGATAGCCAATTCCACAGTATTGGATATGTTAAAAGCTTATGTGTCAGACCGGCAATCTGACTGGGAGAAATATTTGCCTCTTGTCGAGTATACGTATAA
The DNA here is from genome assembly GCF_014529385.1 of Adiantum capillus-veneris. NCBI lineage: Eukaryota > Viridiplantae > Streptophyta > Polypodiopsida > Polypodiales > Pteridaceae > Adiantum > Adiantum capillus-veneris. The sequence continues at coordinate 55,122,462 of NC_140936.1, read as the reverse complement.
CAATACCATACACTCATCGACAGGGAAAGCACCTTTTGAGATTCTATATGGTAAGCCTTTGCTTCCACCCATCCTTTTAACTAAGGATAAGATCTTTGCAGCAGATGAATTTGTCCGGGACTTGGACACAGCCTACGGGCAAGTTAGGAGAGCTATTCTACGCTCTCAGGAAAAGCATAAGAAAGCTGCAGACAAGCACAGAAGGAATCTAGACTTAACAGTCGGACAGTTAGTCTTACTCAAGTTTGAGAAGGCAAGACTTAAGAAACAAGCGTCTCATAAGGGGAAGGTGGTAAAACTTTCTACCCGTTATTATGGGCCGTTTAAGATCACTGAGCGAGTAAATGATGTCACGTTCCGATTAGCACTACCGCCTAATTGGAAGATCCATAATGCTTTCAATGTCAGTTTACTCCGGCCGTATGTGGGATAGCCTCCAAGCCAGCCTAGTGCTGAGGAACCTCCTGAGGTTGAGGAAACGGAAGAAATACTCCAACCGGAGCAGATAGTAAGTCATCATGAGCGGTCTCTCAAATCCGGAAAGATAACACGGAAGTATTTGGTTAAGTTTAAAAACTATTCGAATCTAGATGCTCAGTGGATGACGCAGGAGGAATTAGCAGCTTATCCCGAGATACTGGAGGTATATGTCCAAGCACTAGAGTTGAGGTCAACTGTTTAGAAGCAAGAGGGATGTTGTAATTGGACTATTTTCTTATGTTTAATGATTAATCTCTTTTTTAGGATATTTTATTGTGTGCACTAAGAACTGTTAAAAGATTATAGCTACAGGAACTGCCATCAAGAACGGACAACTCTGATGTGTCATTTGATGGGTGACGGTAAACATCACGAAGGAGTTTCCGTAAGTTCGGTGGAAAGGGTCGGGTTACGAGTGCCCCTGATGCGTCACATGATGGGTGACGGGTGCATCAGTAAGGGGGCATCCCGTAGGCTAAGGAGGAAATCCGAACTGAGTAAGAAAATACGCGTAAGAACGCAAGCACAAGAATAAAGATGGGTTCAATGAAGCTTTTTACGAAAAGCAGAAACAATCGCGGGAAGGCAGACTCTTTCCCGCGAGGAATCTATGTTTGCATTGCATTCGTGCATGTGGTTGCATCCAGGGACGCCTGGGAAGTGTTGTTAAATGCATTGGTTTTAACTTATAAGGTTTTATTGAGTTTTTGGGCAGGTTCAGACCAATTTTAAAATATGTCGGCCGCCCACTTAATAAGTGGGCAGCCACTTAGAAGATAAAGCAACAAAACCAGCCAGCGAATTCTCTCTCCCTATTTCGGGTAGAACAGCGCAAAAACCAAAAAAAAAACGGCAGCGATCTCTACGCTAGCAGTTATTCGTGCCGTGGCCAAGGAGCTATAAAAGCACCACATGCCCTCACTCACGAGAGGTACCAACATCAGCAAGAGAAGACTCTGCCGCAAGAGATCGCGAGACTACGAAGCACGGAAGTCGCTTTTCTCTCGCAAGAGAGACAGGTATCTATTGTGGATTCGCCATATGAAGTGTTGTCGCGTGTTTGTGTGGTTTGTTTTGCAGGAATCTCCCGTCTTACGGGAAGGCCCTTCACGGGAAGTACGGCTTCACGCCTAAGTCCCTTACGGGAAAGTACGGCTTCGTGCCTAAGTCCCTTACGGGAAGGACGGCCTTGTGCCCAAGCCCTTTACGGGAAAGCACGACCTTCGGGTCTAAGATTACAGAACGGAGGGGTTTCCTCGGGTTCTCGTGCTTGTATACGAATTCTCCCTGAATAAAAGAATACTCTTAACGGGGGGGGGGGGGGGGGGCCAGCCCATCTTCTGGTCCCCAATACTGTGTCAATCTTCTCCCTTCTCTCACATTTGCAAAGTATTTTAATTTTCAGATTTTCAAGTGCTCGTGTACGCTCCCGTTTTGTGACAAAGAGTCATTGTTATAAATGCGAGAAGACGCATTGTTTGGCTAGAGGATGCAAAGCCAAAGGCAAAAGCAAGAACTCACAAAAGGACAAAGGCAAATGCAAGCTGGACAGAGATAACGGTGATAAAGATCTGACAAAAGAAAATTGGCATGGCACACATGGCAACGGCCACAATGGCCACAACGCTAGATTTCTAGTTAGTTGGCGGTTGCCGCAACTAGCTTCAGCCAGGTGAGGCTTGTGAGCGGCAGAGGGGGCGAAAGGAAGCTCCCTATAAATGATTTGGACCCATGTGTTGGAGTTCAAGTTATCGGTGTTTGAACCCGTGGGTCGAAGTTCAAGGCACGTGCATTTGGCAAGGAACCAATGGAAGCTCCCTATAAATGATTTGGACCCATGTGTTGGAGTTCAAGTTATCGGTGTTTGAACCCGTGGGTCGAAGTTCAAGGCACGTGCATTTGGCAAGGAACCAATGACACGTATCTGTTGGCAGGATTATGGACAGGATGTGTTTTAAAGTCTTGGACGTAGTGTGGTCTACAGCTCAATTTTCTATGAGGCAAATGGTGCTCAAGATGGTATTCTTCTAAGGTAAAAGGTGTCAAAGTCGACAATGCGAAAGCGTAGAGGCCAAAGGGGAGAAAAGCACGAGAGAGAGAGAGAGAGAGAGAGTGTCACAAATTGCTGACCTATCAAGCCAATGAAAAACAGAACCAGCCTTTAGATCCCGGGCCAACAAGCGTAAACCCTAAGTGAAAAAGTAGAAGAAGTTTGAGGGGCCTAAACCCTAAGAAGAACAAGCAGAAGAAGAAGAAGAAGAAGAAGTCCTACCAACTTATGCGACCCGGTCCAATGGGGCCCAAGTGAACTAAAGATATTAAAATAAAGCAGGACCAGCACACACGTGCTACTTTGCGAGTAGCTTGATGACGTGGCAGTTGCTATACGGATTTCCGAATTTTACGTTGATTGCTGCCATGGCAGCCTATTCGGATTTCCGGATTTTAAGTTGGCTGCTGACGTGGCATAGCTGTACGAATTTTCTTGCTTTTGCGCTAGCAGCTTTTGGACCAGATGCTTTTGAGTTTTCATTGCTTTTCAAGGCCAAGGGCCTTTAAATATGTGCAGAGGGCTCATTCTCTGGCATGCTTCATGACGAAGGTGCAGAGGGTGGAGTACCAGCATTGTACTGAGTTCAAGTAATATAAAGAAATATTGAAAGGGGCGCCAAGGTTTGGGGCCAATACTCTCTAGGGTGGAACTTTGCCACTCCTCATGTCGTCTCTCTCTTTAAATTCAATTGTTATTGAAGTGATTAAAGTTGTTCAGTCTGTTCTTTTCCGTTGGCACGTTGTGCCCGTCTTGTGACAATAAATATTGGGATCACATTGGGCGGTTTACTTGAGATGCCATAACTTTAACATTCCTTTGCAACAGGCTCAAAAAGTCACTCCACCTATCTTGAAAGAGCCCACAGATCCTATTCAACTCTTTGTGGGACCTCTTCAACTCTTTGTGGACGCTGTGGCGGATAAGGCGAGGATTGTTCATCTTTGTGATCCTCGATGACGGAGCATTTATATTATGTCAGCACTTGGCATTGTGTGAACACAGTGCCTATTTATTGTCCAGTCCGGTCAATTCATATACCACTAGTTGAAGGCACCATTTTTTAGATGTATCCCTTCATATTTTCCCATTTTTAACGTCGTGGGGTATTTGTATGGAGTCGGGCAGCTTGGCCACACCCCCTATATAGAGATGGGGGCGCCCCTTTCTTAACAAATTCTATGGAGTCCCTGTATTCCTTGCTTGAAGAGATTGCCCCATAGGGGCTTATCCACTCTCTCTTGCACTTTTCCCTCTCCTCTCCTCCTCTTTCTCGCCCATGCTCCCGCTGCTACACTTTGATGAGGCCTTGTTTCAAGATGAACTAATCTATCGCCTTTTTAGAGCTACCAAATCTTACATTTGCAAGCAAATTCTAACGGCTCTCTCTAAATATCGGACTCTCAGGGATATGGCACCCTTGAGAGTCGTCCAAGTGGTGGCGATGGTGTTGACCTGCTGGGCCGGCGGAGCAGGTCACATTTCTGCACTTAGCTTTTCCGTAAGCGCCTTCCTTTGCACAAAGGGCTAAGGGTTTAATCAAAAAAACGATTGAACTTTGTATCGTGCTTGCTCATTCACCGGCCCAAGTTCAAACGGCTATGATGTTTAACTTGGGGGGGGGGGGGGGGGGGGGGGGGGGGGGGGGGTTATAAAGGACCCCGGTTGATGGGACTCCCTGCCACATTGGCAGAGAGTCCGATATCTAGATGAACCCAACTCTAACTAGAGTCTTCTCATAAGATGCCAAGCTCATCTCCAAAAAGTGAGCCTTAAAGTCATCTTTGAAGACTATGGGATGTAAAGCATACATCCAAAAAAGTTGTGATCCCCCAAAAGTTGAGATTCCAATGCTAAGAAAAGATCTCACAAAGAGATGAGGTCCTAGAAAGCAAAATTGCACACAGAAAAAAAAACTTCGAAATCTCAACTACTAGGCAATCATGGATCAGCCCAAAAACTCACATTTGTGGATAACAAAAGTAGGAGAGAAAAACCAGCGCCCTAGAGAGACGAGTGTTACCCTCTAGACAAAGAAAGCAACTTAAAGGAGTCTTGCTCTAACTCAGAGTCCAGATGAAACTACAATTCTAAATGTTGGAGTCTGAGGTTCCTAGTGTCCCAAAAAAGTGCTGCCAATTGTGCAGCTACATGTACAGTCAGAAAAGTGCCCGGAACTAATACACTCAAGACTTCCCTAGGCAACCCTAAAACTAAACCTATTACGCAATGAATGGGCACTGGAATAATATTAATATCCACCCTCTCATGAGCTAGAATAAACTGAACAATGGCCAAACTTGGCCACACCACCAAAACATGATATGTAACATGGCCACCAAAGGAGAACAAAACCTCACCAAGTCAAAAGAAGGAAGCTATTAATGCCACCAACAAATGCATGGCAGAACAACACATCGGCACGTTTTCCCTAGCTGTCTCCAATATACAAAAATTGATTGTAGATTGTTCCATGTTCATTATAATTTTCAATGTAGGACAAATTTGCAAGTGATAAATGCAATGCAGACTAAACGAATCGCTCCCCCTAAAATGAGGCTGAGCATATTTTGTTTACACCACAGTTAAATTATGAATGAGATTGCATGCATCCATCCTTGAAAACAATAACACTTGGACCATGGTTATAATACATAATGTCAAACCAACCCTAAAGCTAGCTAATTTTTGAAAGTTGCGCTTGGCTTATCTCAATTGTCATGCAACTATGACATGAACCCAATGCCCATTGATGAAACTACTTCTATAGACAACTCATAGCTATTGAGAACAAATTCCAAACGACATTCCTGTCTACCCAGGTATGCATGGCCTTCAGCAGGATTATTGCAAAAGATTCTTTTCTGAAAAAAAATTCATCAATGATGACAATGTGGGAGCATGCAGCTTTTTCGAAAATCCAGTGCCCATTGATGAAACTGCTTCTATAGACAACTCATAGCTATTGAGAACAAATTCCAAACGACATTCCTGTCTACCCAGGTATGCATGGCCTTCAGCAGGATTATTGCAAAAGATTCTTTTCTGAAAAATAATTCATCAATGATGACAATGTGGGAGCATGCAGCTTTTTCGAAAATTCTGTTAGCATACTTGATCATTTGATAATCATAAAAAGCATTAAAACATGGGTGGTCATTTGATAACAATAATCTGATAGATACTCAAAGCTGGCGCTTCTGCATGATTCTTGAGGCAAAATTAACTGCGATTGCAAAGAAAAATTGAGGGGCTTACAATGAAAATGAGAGGATCGGGTGCCTTGGCGCGCACCGCAGCATTGACGGCATCCTCAATTCGCTGAGAGAGCTTATGCTTCTCCAAGTATTCCTGCACAGACATCGCGCCTTCTTCCTCGCAGAAAACTAATCTTGTTGGTGTATACAAATCACGAGCAAATCACGAAGGTTAAATTTCCTTCGTAGACGTTGATGACATGTAAAAATGTAGACCCAAGTTCGAACCCAGCATGAAACGTTGGTTCGCTCGCCTTGCAATCCCCCGTCCCCCCGACCCCGCCCATCGCAAACGTTGATATTTTAAACCTTGATTGGCTTTAGCTTGCTTTAAGCATAAACTCACCTTAGGGTGGGTTCACACTAGGCCGCGGAAGAAAAATGCAAAGGGGCGTCGATCCTCCATGGCGAAATTTAAGTGGTTGGAGTTTGAGGCACTCTTCCGCCGGGCCCTCCATTTTTCCCCCCCCCCCCCCCCCCCCCCCCCCCCCCCCCCCCCCCCCCCTCTCGGAAGAGTTGATGGCCTCTCTCAACCCCCTTCACTTTTTCACTTTTCCTCCTCCACACTGTTCACACTAGGCGGCAGAAGATTTTGGAAAGCTTGTTTCTTCCGCCGGTTCAGTCTGAACCCAGCCTTAGTATAGTTTGTGCATGACCAAGCATCATTTACATATTCTAATTAGCATGCTTATAACCAAATTTAAAGAGAAGATTATTAAGATGAAACGACACAAGATTTCATAAAGTTGACCCCCCTTCAAAAGGCTTTTCATTTCTCAGGCTCTTGGAGCTCTTTCATCAAAGATTAAAATAGCTTTGACTTGCCTACTTTGTTGAATTTGTGAGCAATATAACCAATTTCTCTATGGTGTGTGCATGCACCTTTTAACAAGGGAATGAATATTACCTTCATAGTTGTCTATTTATCAAGCTATCAAATGATAGGAAGAAGAGGAAAAGAAGGGCACGTTTAAAGGCACCTCCGCAATGAATGGAGAAAATTATTATTTCAACTTGAGAATTTTTTGTGCCAAATGAGCTTGAACATAGTAAGTGTTGAAAGGGTACGAAAAAAGGCACCCTTAGTGCACTTTAAGCGAATCGATAATTCAACCTTAAGATTTTTCATTTCGAATGGGTTAAGTTTTGTTGTACATCTTTTTGAACTAAAGGAAAATGGTCAAAGTCAAAATTACTTCCATTTCTTTTTTTAATGTTGGTTCCTCCATTAAAATGTATTGAAAATTTTTAATCTCTTGCAAGAAAAGCTATCAACAAACTTTAATTTTGATGTGGCGCCCGACCTACATGGTCAGCAAATCAATGTGGGAGGGCATAAAACTATACAACTTGTACAGATAGTGAAGAATACTACATCTTCACTCGATGCCCATCAACTGACAACAGTGGTTGAAATTGATTGCTAGAGAGATTCTTGTTGAGTGCATCCGCTACAACTTTCATGTATGTATCTTCACTAAGTCAGGCTTCTTGTTCACCAAGCAATCACAATTGAAGTGATAATGCACATCAATGTGTTTTGTCGTTGCATGAAACACCGAATTCTTAGCCAAGGTAATAGCACTCCAACTGTCACAGTGAAGAACTGACATCTTCTGCTCTAGTCCAAGATCTCCCACTAGATGAGTAAGCCATAGCTTCTTTTCATGCTTCACTCAAAGCATGAAAAAATGGCATCTTCTGCTCTAGTCCAAGATCTCCCACTAAATGAGTAAGCCATATAGCTTCTTTTCATGCTTCACTCAAAGTGACATATTCTGCCTGTATAGTTGAATTGACTTATAGTCTTGAAGAGCAGATCTCCAAGAAATAACAAAACTAGCAAAAGTGTAGATCCAACTAGTCGTTGATTTATGATTGTCAACACATCCTAATCACTGTCAACATATCCCCCCCTAATGGATAACTCTCCACGACCATATTATAATTGGCTATCCGTTGAGCCACTCGGGTATTTTGAGAATCGATTTGATGGCATCACAATGCTTCTTTCCAAGATTGGACATATACCTGCTGACAACTCCCACTGCATGCACAATGTTAGGTCTCGTAGCCACCATGGCATACATGAGACTGGCACTAGCTCAAGCATAAGGAACCTTAGCCATCGTGGCCTTTTTCTCAACAGATTTGGAACAATCATTCTTGTTGTCGAATAGGCAGGCAATGGAGTACTCAATGACTTTCCCTTCTCATATTGAAATGCTCAAGCACTTTTTGCATATAATCTTTTTGAAACACATATAACAATCTCTTCTTATGATCTTGAGTAATGCACATACCCAAAATATGATTGACATTGCCCAAATCTTTCATGTCAAACTCACTATGTATATTCTACTTTAGGTCAACGATGTTCTTTTCAGAATGGCCTCCAATGAGCATATACATAAAGAATCTTCTTTAGTCTGCACACCAAATGTTCCTTGCCTTTCTGTACAAACCCTTCAAGCCGTTGCATATAAATATCCTCAGCGAGATCACTATGTAAGAAAGCTATTATTACATTCATGTGAACTCCCTCTAGGTCCTCTATAGCAACTAATCCAAGCAACAATCTCAATGTCACCATTTTGACCATTGGAGAAACGATTTCCTCAAAAGATATGCCATACTCTTGCTTAGATCCCTTAGCTACTAACCGAGCTTTGTATTTCCCAACATTGGATGCAAACTTCCGTTTGTAGACCCCTTTACAAGGTGATGCTTTCTTAACTTTTGGCAATGGAGCCAAATCCCAAGTTTTTTTCATTTCAATGCTAGACAAATCAATTTTTATTGCAACTTTCCATTGAGTCTTAACCCTAGCTAGCATATCCCCTTTGTAACAAGAAGGCTCACCATTATTTTTCAAAAACACAAAATCCACGCCAAGAACGAACTGCTATGGCAAATGTGAGGCTCTCTGATATCTCCTTGGCTAACTAGTACTAACCTACTTAGTAGCTCGATCATCTGGAGCATTCACTTATGGAACAATAGGCTCTTGAGCTATCTACATAGGAGGTGATACATCGTACAACACACTTAACAAGAGTCGATCGCTTCTATATTAGTTTCATAATCTGGATGCATAGAAAAATTGGCATCAAGTTGAAGTGCATTTCTCTACACATCATGATGCCTTCATAAAAAGCTTCATCTAAACCTTCCTCATCATTCAGATATGGTCAGTGTTTGGCAAAGGTTTCAAAATGTGGTATTCCCAACCTCAAACATGTGCTTTATTGATGCACCTATTCCAACAATTATGCATGCAAGCATCACAAAAACAAGATGTATGGTGGCTAGCGTTATAGAATCATGAGGATTATACCCACGGATGGCATGCAGATTCCTAGAATTTGGGTGATAAATTCTATTTTACCTCCTTTTCCACCTCTCCTACTTTGACCTCTAAAAAACACGCCCAATGCCTCTCTATTTTGAAGCATAGCAAGCATCCGTACCCTTAGATATGTTGGCCCTACAATAAGCAACCAGGTGAGAGGCACACTTTAATGTAGCACCATCTAGCTTTAACTTTTTGTGAGTTAGTGTTCTCTTTACCACAACCCCTACTCCATCATGTTCTCCCTTGCCATGTCTCGATGTTGAGAAGAAATGGCTCATTTGTATTCCTATCAAACTTGCATATCTGGCTACAAAGTAGAAAGACTTGCATGCCTTGAACTATGAAGCACCACTATTTGCTCAAACCTAATGTGATTTGATTGTTATGCCTTGCTCATTCAACCAAAGTGCAACATAAAGAAATGTTGTACAAACAAGGTATCATAAACTATGTCATCTGAAATGAGACAATTTTGATGATATTGCCAGCCTAATATAGGTTATGTGAATAAGTATTATAGCTTGTGTTAACTGCCAATGCATAGACTAGATTGCATTCTACTCTTTGAAGTAGTAGTTCTTTGCAAAGTTGATCACAGATACAATCATGTCATCAAGGAAGCTACAAATGCATTATTTGAATAATTCTATTTAAATAATTTTGATTACCAACAGGCAATGCAATTGCTAGTAATAAACATTTTTAGCTTGGATTTGAAAAGTGCAAGAAACTCCATGTCTGTAATTCCTCATTTAGAAGATCATGTCTTGACCATAACTCTTCAGGCAGACAAAATTGCAATGATGCATGTGGTGATCTATTGATCAAATGAATCAAACTATGTGAGGTCACATAAAGAGATGTGTTTGAATTGAGGATCCAAGTACGTGGCACTTCACTACTGACTAGCAATTTGGATGGCAGCAAACTTTGTAAACATAGAGTCTCTTGTGCATCATAGAACACATCCATAGACTTTGTCAGCACATTAATTTCCTCCGCATTATCATAATCAATGACCAGATTGATCACTTGTGTCTTCACTAAACTTTTATTATTTTCCTCTTTCACAACATTGTCAATGCTTTTGCTTTTTCCTTTCTCCCGTTTCCATGAATGACAATCTTTTTTCATATGTGTAATGCCAAGGGAAAACTCACGGGGGTCACGATCCTAGGCCAAGGATTGACTAGTAAGTGTGGACAAGGGATTCTAAATCTGATGGCCAAGGGCCTATAACAAGGGTGGTAGGGTAGAGAATACTCATGGTAGTTGCCTTGGGTCTTTCAGTGTTATCAAAGCTCGGGGAGCAGACAATCATGGAGGAAGAGGGAAATGCTTGGATCTTGCATGGATTCGTTCTCTCTCTCTCTCTCTCTCTCTCTCTCTCTCTCTCTCTCTCTCTCTCTCTCTCTCTCTCTCTCTCTCTCTCTCTCTCTCTCTCTCTCTCTCTCTCTCTCTCTCTCAAGGATGGAGGAAGGCAAGGGGAAATGCAAGTTGCATGATGCAAGGGTGCCATCCTTGTGCTTGTGTAAATCATGTATTGAGTATGCAAAGCAACGGTGGCCAGGCGTGGGAAGCATGACTTCTCAAGACAACGAAGAGGGTGCTCTATGCAATGGGTGCATAAAGCACCACTTGCACACAGGATGGAAGCGGGGTTAACCTGCACAAAAGCTAGCAAGTTCGGGCTAGTTGGGAGTGCCCTCTCATGGGCAAAAACAATTGTCATATGCAAGAGCTGCAGGACCTGGCCTTCAAGGCGTTATGCCATGTTCTTTCTCTGTGTTGTCTGCACGCAACCACCATGGAAGAGTTATCTCCTTTTTGAGGAGACCCGCAACAAGGTTGGAGAAGTTGTTTCTTGGAGGATTGCAACATGATTTAGAATATATAAAAGCAAAAGAGCAGAGGATCGGCTATGCTACGAATCCACAAGGAGTGGTCATGTATATGCCACGAACCCATGAAGAGTGGTCAAGGGATCGTGATGAGCTACGCTTGAGTGCACCTATCGACTAAACTTGTATGTTCAAGTTGGGAAAAGTGAAACTTATTGGAAGAGTTATACAAGCCAACAATTTGCAGCATTTGGGCTTTCTTGTGAGACGGGAGGCAAGGACTCACTGGTTGGTAATTCAAACAATTAAAGTACGGCAAGCTAAGGCAAGGCCTATTGTGAGGGCGGTGAATGATTCTAGAAATCCATGCAAGGCTTGTGATTTTATCTCAATTAGGGAGCACGGCTCCAACAAAGATAACACATACAAGGGTTTCTATGACGCTCCTCAATCGACAAAAAGGTGAAGAATAGGGAGCACGGCTCCAACAAAGATAACACATACAAGGGTTTCTATGACGCTCCTCAATCGACAAAAAGATAAATTCTTTCAAAAAATCTCTTGATTCATTAATCATAGCAGATGCATGTAGGCAAGGTTGACTAGTGGTAATGGCAAGTCAGGCATGGTCTGTGACTTGTAACACAAAAGTCTTGACTAGGTCCCATCTATTTCTCTCGTTTAGAGTTTCCAATTTTCTAGGACATGGCTCCTAGGCATGTTTTCCAAACCAATGGTGTCAAGCATGATTTGATCAACCCATTTTTTAAAAACCAAATTTGATGGGTTTGAAAGTTAACTGGCAATCGGTGCATGCATGCAGTATTGGGCAACTCAGGCACACTTTGTTTCTGTGATTATTGTAGGTGTTTTTATGCTTCCAGTATGGTATATTATGTTACAAGGTTGATAATTGATGGGGTTAATTTTCTTTTAACTTTGTTTAATGTGACAATGCCATAAGATGCACCACGATACCTTAATTTTCATTAGGGAGGAAGGCTCCGTACCAAGATGCTAAGAACCATCTTGAGTATTACGTCGGCCAATATCTCTTTGATGAATCCTCTTTGTACTATCAAGAGGAGGGGAGAAGCAAGGCTTCTAGGAACACGGCTCCATATACATTGGATGCATAATCACTCCAAAGCAATTATAGCTTCCCAAAGTGCGGGTAAAATAAGTACACAAAGTACATTGAAACACCATTATGTCACAAAAATTGGTAAGAACCTTAAATTTAAGTTTCACTTTTGAACTTATTCCATTTTGTAGGATTTTCTACAATGTCAACTTGACAAGCAAACGTTGCTTTGGTCAAGCAAAGCTTGGCAGTTTGATATATTTGATAGCTAAGCTTGACAACTATCTCTTGTAATATTGGGCAATCTCATGATTCTCAAAAAGTTACACGATTTGGTAGGCTGGTTCTTTTGGAAAGCTTGACAAGCTCGATCCTCTTTTGCTTTGACATTTGTGGGTCAACCCAAGCACCTGTTATCTAAAGAGCAATCACACTCCGTTCTTCTTATCTTCTAGATGAACTTATGCAAAGCAAGGCTTCACTTTAAGCCATTTTTCCTAGAAGCTTCTAAAGTTTGGAATATGCTAGTAGCATACGAACTTGGGGAAATTTGGTAACACATATATATATTTTTTATTGGAGGTCGGTATGAACCAAGCCCGAGGGCATACAAGGTACATCCGATAGCTCTAAATGTCTCACCATACATGGCTACAAGCCACATTCTAGCAAAGGCAAGTGCTCTCAGATGGGCGACAAGGTTAGACAATTTCAAGTTCTACTTGTATTTTTATCTTTAACCTTTTCATTTGAAAAGGATTTCTCTGTTATTCAAAGAAAAGTTTCTTGATAGACTTACTGTGAAGCAAGGCTTCTATTACTTGCCATAATAATATCCATTGACTTAGGATCAAGGATAATGGCACACAAGTTTTGAAATAGAAGGATATAAGCTCACAATTATGGTATTTTATGACCAACTATGATGTATCCATGCCAGTACACTGTTGGGATAGGGTTGCAGGAAAACACACATAGCTTGGAGAAGATGAAGGAAGCTCAAGGCACACAACAGAGAGTGTATTACTTAGTGTGAGATGGAAAGATAGATAGCCCTAGAGTGATGGGCTTATATACAATGCACGAGGGAAAAAACCTCTTAAAGATGGGAAAAATGCCCCGGCGGTCCTAGTGTGTTCACACACATCACTACCACATGTATATGGTAACAAATCCCCCTTGGAGTGATGTGGTGAACGAGAGCTGGCACATGAGTAAAGGGAAGTGCCATGCCCTGAGGACATGAACAGTCCACAAAGGGGAGTAAGCCCAAAGCTTTGCAGAAAGCTTCGAACTTCTCACGAGATAATGCCTTTGTGAAAAGATCTGCAAGGTTTTCCTATGTTAGCACATAAGCCAAGCTGACCTCTCCTGCTAAGAGTCTCTCCCTGACATAGTGGTAATGCACCTCAATGTGCTTTGTGCGAGCATGAAAAACTGGGTCCTCGCAACTGCCAATGCACTTTGATTGTCAGTGTAGATAGTGTTGGCACTGTCATGTTCAACACCCAAATCAACCTAAGGCATTTGAGCCATATACACTCAATCGTAGCTGTGAAGACTGCCCTGTACTCAGCCTCACAACTCAAAGTGGCCACAGTAGGTTTCTTCTTGCTCAACCATGATATACATGAACTACCAATCACGAAACAAAAACCACTTGTGGACACTCGCGTGTCAAAACAACCAGCCCAATCTGAGTCTGAAAAAGCATGTAAGTATGGCGGCAATGATCCCCCCTTGGGATTAAACAAGCCAAGATGTAAAGTGCCACTCAAGTAGCAAAATCCTCTTGACATCTTGCCAAAGCTTAGACCCTAGGCTATGCATAAATTTGTTGACCTGTGAGACTGCAAACTGAATATCTGGCCTTGTGATGCATACATAAATGAGGCATCTAACAACAGTTTGGTAAAGATTGACATCTGCAAGATCATCGGCATCATGAAGACTCAATTTCAAACCTGTTTCCATGGGAATGGCAATAGGTTTACAATCCTCAAGTCCAAACTTACATAGCAATGTCTCTATGTAACTTTCTGACACAAAGGAATACCACCATCACACTTCTCAAATTTTATACCCAAGTAATGATGCAACAACCCCAAATCTTTCATCTTGAAAGTAGCATTCAAATCAGCCTTAAATTTAGCAATATGTCTCTCATTTGGTCCAATGATCGGCAAATCATCTACATAAAGAACCACAATGAGAAGTACATCACCCTCACGCTTTACATACAATGTGCTTTCTATTGGACTATTATAAAAGCCTCCCCTGACCAAATGAGTGTCATCCTTCTCATACCGATCACGAGGAGATTGCTTCAACCCATACAAAGCTTTGTTACATTTGTTAACCTTATCCTCTTGTCCTTTCTTGACAAAACCGCGAGGCTGCGGTACATAAACTTCCTCAAATATATCACCATTCAAGAAAGCATATCAATGTTTGATTGATGTACATCCCAACCAAAATGAGCTGCCAATCCACATAGAAACGCACAGTAGTCGTGCGACAAGTGGGAGCAAAAGTCTCCTCATAATCTATGCCTTTTTGCAGTGCATAACCCTTTGCAAACAAGTCAAGCCGTATAGCGATCAATATCAGCATCCGGCTTGCATTTCAACTTGTAAACCCACTTCATAACAATGTCCTTTTTGCCAGGAGGCAAATCACATAAAGTCCATTTGTCATTTTCTATAAGTGCATCATATTTTGATTGCATGGTAGCCATCCAATTTTTTGAATTCTGTGCTTCATCAAAAGGCAGAGGTTCTTCAACATCATGTAAGCTAGACACATCCAAAGCATAACAATCTGATGCATAAGATGCATGGCGAGAGCCTGGACGAATACGACTAGACAAAGGTGCATCCAATTTACTGTCACACAAAGTATGCACCAGCCATTTAGAACTACCTCTAGCCTGCTCATTTTCAGCCCTTTCCTCATCAAGTACATCATGTACATCTGCGTCAGTAATAGGCTGATATGTAACATTTTCAAAAACCCCATAGGCTATACATTTGCCTCAGTAATAGACTGATACGTAACATTTTCAAAAACCCCATAGGTTTACATTATTGTCTCTATCACATGACAACAAGGGCTGAACAGAATCTTCCACAAACACAACCTCCCGTGAAACCAGAATACGCTTTGTTTGTGGATGATACAACTTGTAACCTTTGCTTTCAACACTGTAATCAACAAAAATACATTTGACACCCTTATCGTCCAATTTTTTGCGCTGTGTTTGTGGCACCAAAGGATATGCAAAACACCCAAAAGCACGCATGTGCTCAATAGAAGGCTTTCTATCATGCCATTCTTCATATGGAGTAATAGACTGCAAAGCTTTTGTAGTACACCTGTTTAGTACATAAGTGGCACAAATGATGGCCTCAAGCCAAATAGAATGCGGCAAAGCTTGACTTTTGACCATACATCGTGCCATTTCCGTAAGTGGCCTGTTTTTCCTCTCACAGCAACACCACTTTGCTGAGGCGTATAAGGCACTGCATATTGGTGTTTTATCCCACGACTAGCCAAAAATGAATTAAATTGATGAGACATATACTCCCCCCCCCCTCAATCGGAATGGAGGGTGCCCATAGTACGTTTCGAGACATTTTTAGCCATAGCCAGAAATTGTTTGAAGCACATAAATACTTCAGACTTCGCTTTAAGCGGAAAACCCATGCATGCCTGGAGTCATCACCAATGAAAGTCACAAAGTAAAGGTAATTTCCCAAGGATGGAGTTTGCATGGGCCCACAAACATCACTATGCACAAGATGCAACCTGCATGTGGCCCTAACTGAACCATCCTTTGGAAACTTAGAACGTTGCATCTTACCAAAATACAGCCTTCAAAAACGTGTTTGACAGGTGCGTCAAGAGGCAGGAAGCAACCATATCAGATTTTTGCAAACGCAGCAAACTGGCAAAATTCAAACGACCAAACGTGCATGCCAAAGTTTTGCATCTGAAATAGCCTCTTAATCCAAAACTGCATTTGCAAAACTCTGCCCACACTTTTCATACAAAGTGAGCTTATACAGCCCACGGCATAAAATGCCAGATGCAACAATTTCATCACCGAAATTGAGACCATGTATTGTACATCTGTCATCGCAAATTTTACTACAAGACCAAGTCTAGCAAGTGCAGATATAGACAAAAGATTCTTCTTGATCCGAGGTACATAAAGTGCATCAACAAGTGTGAAAGAAGTGTCATTTGCAACAGTAAGCACAATCTTTCCAACTCCTTGAACCGGATAAGAGGCATTGTTGGCAAAAGTGAAGGAATCCCCATAAACGACAAACTCAAGAGAAGTGAAAAAATCACGATGTGAGGTAATGTGCTTTGTAGCACCACTATGAAAGTACCACACATGTGAATCTGTAGCAATTGACATGCATGCATCATGGACATTAGGATTATAGGTACACTCTACACTAAAAGCCCATTCTGCATCAACATCAGCATCAGACTCTTTTTTTACAAAAGACTCAACGATAGCTGCATTTGTAGTGGAACCAACATTTGTAGTGGAACCACCCTCTTTTTTCTTAGCCTCTTTGGCCTTTAACTTAGGACACTGCTTGATCAAGTGATCATTAGCTTTACAATAATGGCAACGCATCTTCTTTTTGCCTTTATCACCATAATTTTCAGATGAATTGTTGCCAATAGAAGCATTAGGAACAACTGATTTTCCACTCGCAGAAGAACCATAAGAGTGGCTGCATTGCTATTACCACCACCCTTTCTTTGAGCAACAATAAAAGCATATTCAACTGCACACTGTCTAGTCCTATTTTTTTTGGAAAGTGACTCTTGCAATAGCAATGTGCATAATGCATCAAACTTGACAACTTAGGATTTCCTTGGGTCATAAGTCTCCAAGTACTAGCAAAAGTTTGGTAAATCTGGTAAGGCATCAAGAATAGTTTACACAAGGAAACTGTCTGAAATGACTTCACCTGCAGAAATAAGTTGCTCATTGGTATCCTTGACATGCGTAAGGAAAGTGTCCATATCATCTTTCTCATGCATAATCTTCGACTCTAGCTCTTTACACAGCAATGCAATTTTTGCCTCATTGCGGCTTGCATAAAGACCAGCCAGAATATCCCAAGCCTGTTTTGCAGATTTTGTTGAATGAATGTGAGGAGTAATGGTGTGCTTCATAGACAACACAATCAACTCATGAGTCTGCGCATCCTTTACATCCCAACGAGCTTGTCCGTAGGCAAAACAACTCTAACAGCAGCAATCCTTACAGCAAGACCTGCAACATCCTCAACATCGCCTACATCCTCTGAACCAGGACATACTTTAGTGCCCTGCACAATATTCCAAATTCCCTTTGACACAAGAACATGTTGCATCATGTAAGCCCAAATAAGGTAATTGTCCCCATCCAATTTTTCCTCAGTAGCAAACATCTTGAACATATATGTGTTGTTGTCAGCCATGGTAAATGTTGCACCTAATGTGAAAACTGCCCGAGAAGAGGAGAAACGAAGTGGGAACAACACGTGCTATATAGCACAAACCGTAGAAGACTGTAAGGGACCTGTTATGAAAAAACAGCACTGAAAGAAATTTTGCACAAAATGACGAATTAGCTTGTGCAATATTGCATGTAGTGGAAAGGAAGGCCGAAATGAGCCCGAATCAGAAATCTGAGGAGACTAAGCTCTACGAGTCGTCCCAAAAAATTTGTCGACCTGTGAACGGTTGCCAAAGCTCACTGAAACCGGAGAAAGTGAGCAGGCATGTGCTGGAGCTGCTGGCGACTAAGCCCGAGAGGACGCAACCTACTCTGATATCAATTGTTGGAATTAGGGTTGCAGGAAAACACACACATCGTGGAGAAGATAAAGAAATCTCAAGACACACAACAGAGAGTGTATTACTTAGTGTGTAATGGAAAGTTAGATAGCCCTAGAGTGATGGGCACATATCCAATGCACGGGGGAAAAAACCTCCTAAAGACGAAAAAATGCCCCGGCGGTCCTAGAGTGTTCACACACATCACTACCACATGTATATGGTAACATACACATAGTCCAAAGCATGTATAGTTTCTGCTCACATTGTGGAGGCCGTCATTGATGCCAAGGGCTTATTACACTATTTTTCTGATATGCATGCATGGCATGCCAATATTGTGGACTCATTCCACTAAAGCATGGTTTACGCTTCCGCTATAACATCAAACGACTCTATTTAGAAAGACTTGAGGCTAGTATAATTTATTGTGATCATTGTATATGATTACATCGACGATCAATTTTTGTGCACAATACGCTAGCAATACAGATGATGCCTCTGTGGGTAGCAAGTAGGCATGGCCTCGCTAAGAATTGTGATCCCTATTTACTAGTCATTTTGGTGGACTGTCGGTAAATAGTGGGGAGACACATATCAGCATTGCCAGTCATCCACAGAGGATAGGCAAATTACAAGTGTTAATATTGTGCTAAAGGATATGCTAAGCACGTACGTTAGCACCACCAAGCAATCCAATTGGAAAGGTTATCTCTCTAGTTGGAGTTTTCTTACCATGAGAAAAGCAGGTTGCAACTAAGTTTAGCCTCTTCCTGTTTAAATCAGAGGTTCTCAACCTTGAACACAGGTTATGGTGGGGTTGTTTACAAATGAAGAATGATATCAAGTCAAGGACTTATAGCTTACTGACGAGTGACGTCAGTCAGTTACTTTCATGGAAAGTGAAAAGAAGTACTCTTGGGTACATCTTTGTTGAGATAAATCATTTAGCATACTCAAGGAGTTCTAAATGGAGTACACGCTATGTTGGATGTGGGTCGGTTACACAAGACGGTTGCAAAGGGACAATAATGTGGAAAATCAAGATGCTCGTCTTGATTTCATTGAACCTCCTATTGAATCGTATTCCGGTCAAATTGACAGTTGGATCCATCAAGGATGCCACTACAAAAAAACATTAGTGTTCTTGCGAAGAAATTTTTCGCTTTTGTTTTCAAGGAAGAAACGCTTCTCCAAGGGGGGAGTAATGTAATGCCAAGGGAATTCCTAGAGGGGGTCACGGACTCAGGCCAAGGCCCGACTGCTAGGTGTGGACAGGGGAATTTAAATATGATGGCCAAGGGCCTATAAAAAGGGTGGTAGGGTGGAGTATCCTTATGGTAGTTCCCCTGGGTCTTTCAATATGGCCATACTTCTCATAGAAATGACCTTGAATGCCCTTTTTACTCTGGAGACTTTGATGATCTATCATGAGATGTATCTCTCTCGCCATCTTTGCCACATTCGCATTTCCAAGAACAACCTTTCCTTTGTTTGATCTTTCTGCACATGTAGTGAGCTTCGCCATGATGCAAGCCACCCATAGTCTTACAATGCACTTCTTTTGAAAGAAGAGAACTAGTGATATCATTATACACTAGCGTACCATTTGTGTAGAATTACTAACATCAGTACAAAATGTATCCCCTATGATGGCGGCAATGAGCAAAGCAAGTGAATAGCTTTCATCTCATCATCTATCGTCATCTTTTAAGCACAAATCTAAATAGACAAAGATTCAAACTCATTGATATTGCTAGCTGACTCTTTCATACAAAGATTACATATCTTTCACATCAAGAACACCTTGTTGCATTACTTCAACCGTATTGGATGCATCATAGCACACTCTAAGATAGTGAAATAAACTAAGTCAACAAGATGCAATCTAATCATAGATCTACAAAGCGTGTCTAACTCTTCCCATTGAAATCGAGTCATGTTCATCCCTGAGTCCTTGCACAATATAAAATGGGAACTTTCTACTTCTTTTGCACTAAGACATCCTAAATCTACTCTTTCCAAATCGCGAAGTTTGTCCCATCCAACTTCTAGATGTCATACACATCCTCGTGCTTAGAATTATCAATTAGAGCAATATTTCTCGCACAAAATTTTGAAACTTTTTGATAGAGTTTTGTTTGAATTTGGGAGAAAATCTCAACCAAAATCGTCAAAGTGAAATACACATAGAAATGCTCACTGAGAAATATGCATAAACTAAAGAGTAGCAAACTGTGTGTGTGCACACTGTCAAAACTGACAAAAGACTACCAACATGGCATCAAAGCACCTAGTCCTCTCTAGACATGGCCTATGATGAGGATAAAATATAGGGATCTTTAACAACCTAATCCACCTTGCACTGGGTAATCCGGCCCCCATTGTTTGCTTCAAAAAACCTCACGCACAACCCTCATAGGAAGCTAAGCAATGACACGACTATGGTCAAGTCTCAAAAGCAACTATCTTTTGAACCAAGTCTCAAAAATGCCGGGACTGTTGTACTAGCCAAGATGGCTCCACAAATGCGTATAAAGATGGTATCTGCAACAAACGTACATATGATCATCTTTGCGACAAGCAGGATATGTGCTTAAACAAGCGCCAATTAGAGTGGAAGCAATAACTACAACTCCCACTGGAAATACAATCTGGTAGTAGACCAAAAATTGGTTAACACTTGCTACGTGCTCTTAATGATAGAGCTGACCACAATGTCAAACATCGATGCCAAACACATACGGCATATCATAGATAGATCTCAGGGAAAATGCCCTCTAGGATTTGTACTTGTATCCAACTACCTATAGTGGCAAGTAGCACGTGTACCTGTAACCTGTTGTGTCGAATTCAATGACCACATCACTCTCACATAGATCATGTATAACCCTCATAAGTATATGTTGAGCCAATGCTCAAAACACTTGTGTTGTACCTCAATCTATGTGAACAAAACCTGTGTTCGTGTGTGAGGATGTTGATGTCGTGCACATTGCTGAAGAAAATGTGATCAAAATTAGGTCAAATGGATGCCACCATTACATTTGAAACATGCCAAAACCCCCAAAAAGACTCCTAGGTTGTGCAAATCTGAATTCATATGAAGTGTTGGAAAAAATGTGCTTTTCGAGCCAAAAAATGAACTTGCAAAAACCTGTTTCTTCTAACTTGCCTTAGTGTGGGCTGAACAAGCACAAAAAGATAGTCCCATATCTCAAAAAAATTTATCTCCTAAATGAGCTAAACACAAGTTGAAGATCTCAACTCCACAATCACATACATGGCTGCAAATTTCCTACTCTCAATTCTGTTATAAGTACATCCCAATGCACTCCATTGTGTGTGCAATCAAAGGATGACACTTCGATTGAATACTCTTCTTCGTAAGCACTCAAGAGCGAAAAAAGCACTCAGAATGATGAAGCTCTCTTGTCGGCAACCAATCAGCTCTGATAATAGAATGAAGAAAAGCGTAAGAGTGGAGTCGAATCCGTAAGAGAGAGAGAGAGAGAGAGAGAGAGAGAGAGAGAGAGAGAGAGAGAGAGAGAGAGAGAGAGAGAGAGATGCAACTGACGAGCACCCTCCAAGACGGACACACTATCCCACACTACATTTTTTATATGTTGTCTCTTATTTTTTTCGGGAAACCTTATAAATGAGCCATGTATTTTGATATGGAAGTTGTGAAACTCTGTTTCGAGAAACCTTATAAATGAGCCATGTATTTTTATCTGTAAGTTGTGAAACTCTAAGATGTAATATCTCAACATGTACTCAAAGACGCGTTGGCCATTTTGAAAGCCCTAGGTATAAATGCCAAAAGCCTTAGTTTGAACATACATTATTGGTTTATCTTTTGAAAAGCAGAGAGGTTTTGTTGTACGATTATCAAGCGGCTACTTTGATCAAATTTGCAGTCCATTTATCTCATAATCTGATAATTTAAATTGAACTCCTAAAATTGCATTGTGTTACTTGTCTTTTGCTCTTTCATTTAAGTGTAAACATTTCAAGTTCTATTGTGGTTCATGACTACGCATTTGAGAGTCTTATCTTCAGTTTTGAGTGCTTAAATCAATGTTTATTGACATTTTGACAATAGGAGAGTGTTATCAGCAGACCCTAGGGCAGTTTTGTTGTTGTTTTTATGACATGGTACATGATGGATCATGATTTTGGTACTTGGCAAATAGCCATCATACTTTGTAAACTTATCCCCTTAGACATAATATAGCTTTCCTTGAAGTTTTGTGACCATTCGAGTCCGTTTAGTCATTGAAATGGCATGATGACCTAGACCGGTGAGGAGGCGGTGAGATAAGGAAATCTTTTGATCTAAGAGTTGATGATTTGCTTGATAAGTAGATGCATTTGCTTGTTAGGTTCACTTCTTGAGGATTGACACCCTCAAAGAGTCTCCGTACCCCTTCCGAGTCACTTCCAAAGTATTGACATTAGTATGTTAGTGCCAAATAGCTATGCTATAGACGTACATCATGGCGACCCGCTAACATTGGTGCCATTTTTGGGGAATGATCCTTAGGTGGTGAGTGACCCAGTACGATTTAGAGCCTTCTTTTCCAAAGATTCGGCATTCATTCCATTTACACTTTAGCAATAAAGCAGTTAGACGTGGGTTTAGTGCTTGAGAGAGTCTAAAGTCAAGGGATTGACTAGACCTATCCTTGAGGGGCAAAGAGAGTTATGAGTGAGATACAAAAGGCATTTCATTCTTCAATTTTCTTTTATGCTTTAAAAGTACTATTTTGTTTTTCGTTACGACTTTAATTTGCATTTTGTTCCTTTTTTTTTCAAGTTTCTTTCCAGCATATAAGAGTAGGGTAAGTAGAAACCAACACCATCAAGTTGGGTTGAGAAGATCACAACAAAAAAGGGTTGAAAACCATATTTGGGCAAGAAAGACCATAACGCTAAAATTTTGGCAATTTAATGGTAGAGACCTAAAAGTTGATCTAAACTTAGAAAGTTGGTGGTCAAGGGCCTCAACAAACTCACCAGAATCAAATTGATAAGTCAATAGAATCTGTGGTGGAACATAGATCGCAATCCATGTCCCCTAGAGACATCATGAAGCAAAAATGAGACCATATGACTGATAGTGATTGCAATCAATTGAAACCAAAGCTTGGGGTCAAATTGAGGTCAAAATCACACTCAAATCAAGGAAATTGTGAAAAATCACTTAAAGTTGGCCTATTTTACTAAAATCTGAGAAATTTCTACTTTTTGGGATTTAAGATTTTGGGCATAAGTTCCAAATAGCAGAGACTACAAGCTGACAAAATTTCATGTCAAAAGGATGTGGGACATGGATCACGATTTATATACCTCATCAAAGATTTTGGTTGAAACTGAATAGTGAGTAGTTGATACTTATAGAAACACATTTCCCAAAGATACATTTGCAAAAAGAGTTGAAAAAGAGACCAAAAAGAGCCTAAATTAGAAAATAGTCAAAAACCGCTAAAGCAAATCCAAGATTTCACTTTTGGCTGACCAAAACTTGTTCAAATCCAAAAAGATTTTGGGGGTAGACTGCAAACATCATAATCTATCAACTCATCAAATCCCAAGTTTAGAGGTGATGGAATATGGATCGCAATCAATGTCTCCCATCTAACAAATTTGACAGAGGCTTTTCAATTCTGTAGTTGAGACCATTAGAAACGATACTTTCCAAAGTAAGGTTGTAAAAAAGGGCCTAAATTAGAAAATAGTCAAAAACCGCTAAACCAAAACCAAGATTTCACTTTTGACTGACCAAAACTTCTTCAAATCCAAAAAGATTTTGGGGGTAGGCTTCAAACATCATAATCTATCAGCTCCTCAAATCCCAACTCCAGAGATGATGGAACATGGATTGCAATCTATGTCTCCCATCTGAGAAATTTAACAGAGGCTTTTCTATTATGTAGTTGAGACCATTAGAAACGATACTTTCCAAAGTAAGGTTGCAAAAAGAATACAAAAATCTCATCAAAAGGGTCAAGAACACTTCAAGGTGAAAATTCACAAAGTCGAACCTAGGGTTTGACTTTCAAATGACCTAATCAAGTCCAAATCACACAAAAAAACACATATAGCAGGTGTTAGGGTACAAGGGCAAGCTATGTATAAGGTTTCATCACATTCTGCCACTAAGGTACATGGATTGCGATCCATGTCCCCCTGTCATAGATTGAGACCATAATCATACCATAGCTAGATCTAGTCATAAGGAGCATAGAGATCTTTTCAAATTTGAATTTGGACATTATTTGAGGATTCTGCAAGCTAGGATAGGATTTGTGTCAAAAGCGTCATTGTTTTGTCAAGTCAACTTCAAACAATACATAGAGAGGTGTGATGTACGAGATTTATCGCAAGATGAGAGAGCGTCAATTCTCTTTATAGACGGATTAAAGAACAAAACTCTCAAGATGGGCTTGCACTTGAAAGCTTGCACCACATTTGAGCAAGTCACTAGAGAAGCATTGTATCTAGTTGGCAACTGTAAGGCTTACGCAATCTCTTCAGATGAATCAAAGCTTCCATCTTGGTTAAACAAAGACACGCCTATTTGGATGTGTGGAGCCTCAAAAAATGGGAGTTTAAAACGAAAAGAATGTATCTTAGAAAGGGATTGCACAAATGAAGCATATATACTTGAATCCTTCCCGGAGCATTTTTTTGAGCCATTTGAATGGACTCAAATTTTGACAACAGCAGATGTGTGTGTGAATACGTCTATGTCTACTCAATTTTGCAATGAGGATGGTTATGACATAATTCCCATACAAATGATCCCAATCTTTCACATTGAAAATGAAGTTCAGGAATCCAAGGATTTACTGAAAGCTCAACAAGTCTTTTCAGACCTCTATTATGATGCTATTGATGAGTTTGAAGAACATTCAGCTACATCTGATGACTTTGGATCAGAAAAATAACATGTGAGAGCCCAACTATTCCTAAAAGGAGGAGAGGAATTTTTTTTTGACTTTCCAAACCAAGAGCCAAGAAGACATAAATGGTATAGAAAAAAAGAGAAACAAAAAACTTAAAATCTAAACCTATGCCATCAGTTTCTAGCATAACATAGTTTTTGATGCAGATAGATGCACATGATTGTGTCAAAGAAAAAATCATGGGTAGATATCATTTAGACAACAAGCAAGGAACATCAAAAACATCAAGGAAAATGAGAAAGGAAACTCAATCAAAACCTAAGCACCATGAGAATAAACCATCCCTAATGCAGGTTGAACAAAGTAAAAAATATTAAGAGTTGAAGAAAACTCTAAAGGAGATGTATATCGTTGAAATGAAAACAATCAAGGAAGAGAATAAAGATGTAATGAGTGCTCCATCCTATTACAAGAAATATACTCTCCACGACCAAAAGATCGTAGTGGAACAACCTATAAGGGAACTAAGAAAGCAGGGTGAGTCATATGAAGGACTTGAAAATGCAAAGAAAATAGATTTAGCCTAACCAGGAGAAGAGCCCAGACCTGCCTACATTGCGAACGACTTGACTGAAGAAGAAGAAGAGATTTTGCTAAGCTTATGAAAGAATACCGAGATATATTTTCTTGGTCTTATAAAGATCTCAAGGGTGTTGATCCAAAAACTTGTCAACATACCATACCTATGAGAGATGATGCAAAACCAAGTAGACAACAGCCAATAATGAAACATTTGCTAAAAAGATCAAAGAAGAGATAGAAAACCCAAGGAAGCCGAATTCATTTATAAAATTGAACACACAGATTGGGTGTCTCCAATCTTGGTGGTACCCAAAAAAATAAAATAAAATAAAGAGTATATGTCAATCTCAAAAAAGTGAATGCAGCCACCATTAGGGATAACTACCCTCTTCCAATCATCAAGCATGTTTTAGAATGAGTTGCTGGAAAAGAATCTTATAGCTTTTTAGACGGTTTTTCGGAGTACAATCAACTTTTGGTTGATCCAAAAGATCAACATAAAACTGCCTTTGTAATTGAATGGGG
Organism: Adiantum capillus-veneris; assembly: GCF_014529385.1. Taxonomy (NCBI): domain Eukaryota; kingdom Viridiplantae; phylum Streptophyta; class Polypodiopsida; order Polypodiales; family Pteridaceae; genus Adiantum; species Adiantum capillus-veneris. The sequence goes on along the minus strand of NC_140936.1, from coordinate 55,096,530 downwards.
TATTTTTGCCTATAGGGTTATGCCTTTTGGGCCAACTAATGCTCCTGCCACCTTTCAAAGATTGATGAGCCATGCTTTCAAAGAACATCTTAGGAATTTCTTGGAAGTATATATGGATGATTTATGTGTACATTCATCAATCTGGGCTGATCACTTTGAACATCTTAAAGAGGTCTTCAAAAAATGTAGACTTTATAGGATTTGCTTAAATCCTAAAAAGTGCACATTTATGGGTAGACAATGAAAAATTATTGGACATATAGTGTCTAAAAACGGTATAGCGACCGATATGGATAAAAATCATGCTATTGTTGAATTGCTTAAACTGATAACAATCGAAGGGATTTATGCTTTCATGAGACATTGTGGATATTATAGATGATTCATTTATATGTATGCTATAATCGCAAAACCCATGTATGACATGATTACCTCTTTGTATGGACTGATGAGTGTGAAGAATCCTTCATGAAGCTTAAACAAGCTCTCACTACAGCCCAATATTGAAAGCACCAGATTGAAATAAGATATTCCATGTACATGTGATGCTTTTAATTTTTCCATTGGGTGTATATTAGCTCAACCAGGAGACAAAAAAATTAATTCTCCTATCTCCTATGCTAGTAGACAGCTTAATGTGGCAGAGAAAAACTATACAACCACCAAAAGAAAAGGATTAGGAATGATCTATGCCCTAAAAAAGTATAGACATTACCTAGTAGCCAACAAATTTGTGTTCTTTGTGGACCACCAAGCTTTATTGTATGGTCAACAAGCCATGCAACACATGGAAAATAGTGAGATGGTTCATCATTCTTTTGGAATTTGATTTCACTGTAGTTGCAAAAAGGGAACCACACATCAAAGAGCGGATTATTTATCATTTATCAAGGATTATTTTAGGAGAACCACCAAAAGGGGTAGACGGTGATCTACCAGGTGCATATCTGTTCTCCGTGGAAATGATACCCTGTTGGTCAAAAAATACGGTTTCATTGATGACTATAGCTAAAGTGGATTCTCAAATATCACTTCCTATTACACCAAGATTAATTGGCAATCGACTATGTATCAATTAATAGTTGGAAGGCTATACAAAAGAAATCGAGATGGAATATCGCTTTTGTGTATTAATCCTGAGGAGAAAACCCAATACCTAAACATTACCATACTAATACTTCACTTTGCGGAAGACCGAACTCTGCAACGAATCCTGAGACTTGGAGTATTTTGGCCAACCATGAGGAGTGATGTTCACTCGTTTGTGAAAAAGTATCTTCAATGCTAGAAACAAACACCCATTCCTCATGTGACATTATTTCAAGTCTCACGCATTCCTATGTGGAGTAACTGTATAGTTACTTACTTATCAAGCAGAGCATTTCTGGATGATATGAGTAAACATTGCCAAAGAGCTATTGAAACTAAAGTAAGAGACTATGCTCTTATTAGAAACCATTTGTATCAGAGAGGAAAGGATCAACATTTGCATCTCTGTGCAAATGAAAATAAATATATACCTACTCTAGAACAAGCACATGTTGGATTAGCTGGAGGTCACTTTTCTAGTGAAACCACTGCTAGAGCAATTTTAATGGCAGGCATATGGTGGCCAACACTATTTGCAGAGGCCAAAGAATATGTCTGAAGATGTGATGCATGCCAACGAGCAAAAATGCCAACAAGGGTAGATAGCATGCCTTTAAGACTGGTGATGGGGGCTAGAGCTTTTGCAAAATGGGACATAGATTTTGTTGGATCAATAGAACCACCTGCTTATAGAACTGAAGCTCAATATATCATTGGAGATACGAACTATTTGACCAAGTGGGAAGAGGCTAAGGCAACCAGGAAGAATGATGCTAGAACCCCAACCGCATTCTTGTATGAGAAAGTATTCACAAGATATGGACTTCCAATATAAATTGTCAGTGATAGGGGAACTCATTTCCTCAATGAGGGAAATGAGTATCTACTGAATGAATTTATGGTCATCCATAAAAAATCCGCTCCATATCATCCACAAGAGAATGGACAAGCTGAGCAGACAAATAAAATTCTTAGCTCGGTATTGACTAAAGTGGCTAGTTTAATACGAACTGATTGGGAAATGAATCTACATGCTGCTCTATGGGCTTATAGAGTTTCATTCAAGACAGCTTTAAATACTACATCCTTTAATCTTGTTTATGGTCTTGATACCATACTACCGTGGCTAATTGGATTAGTGGATGTCGCTTAAAGAAGTACCATTTGCCACTAACCAATGATTTTCTAGAAAAAATGCATGTAGCAAGCAAAGAAAGATTAAACTGCAGCAGATTGTTGACGAAGCTCAAGAGGAAGCTCGACTTTGAGTACTTAAGAGGAAAGTTGCTTTCAAAAATCAACAAACACCTATTCCCATCAACACTTTGGAACCAAATAAAAGACAATGGGGATCACAAAATGATGCAGTTTCGATGGATAATGAATGGTTGGATGGAATTGACCTCTGCATCACGATACAATTGAACAATCATAGCACAAATACATTAGTAAATACCGGCGCTCGAATGAATGCAGTTAGTTATTCCACTTACAAGAAAGCTACAAATCCTTCTTTAGCATTTGGGAATATCTGCTATCAAAGGATGCAGCAAAAACCCAACACTCGCATTGGGAGTGGCTAACTTGAATGTGATAGTAAATGGATTTTCATGCCCTCATCAATTTATATGCATACTAGATGAACATATAAATGAACGATGATTGTTGGAATCTCATGGATGCGGACATACAAGGCAACACCAAATTGGGACACCAACCACTCAAGCTATCACTTAAAGGAGGACAACTCTTGGTTCCAATTGTAGTGAGCAAAGAGAGATGGAAAAGAGGCCGACCACAAAAGAAACCAGGGAATAATCAATCTACGTCAACCTCTAGACAAGAAAATGTTACAAGCAGCATGCAAGGAGTCAGGCAGATTTGGGTACCAAAAGCACAACTCAAGGACAATCCGTCTCAAATTTGGGTACCCAAAAACTCATCTACCATATTGGAAGAAGTTTCACATCTAACAACTCATAGAAAAACATCTTTCAGAAGAGAAACTAGCACTAAATGGGTTTGGAAACCAAAGGAGCATTTATCTTCTCCACAAATTGTAAAGCCGATGAATTAGTGGAAAGTTAAATCTCAAAAAACTCCACCACAATAGTTCATCAACTGAAAGCCAAAATACCAATGGAGAGTTAAATCTTAGCAACCGTCATCATTGTTACCAACAGCTCAAAAAATAAGTGTGCCAAAGCATCCAGACGGTACAATCAAGCAAAAAGCACATAAATTACAAAATCTACTATTTAGAAAACACCAACAAGATACCTTGACCACGGAAACCCTTGAGTTAACTACTCAAGACCCAACTCTTGCACCACATACTAATTTGAATTGCATTGACCTTCAAAGCATGGTAGATCCAATCACGGCTATGCATAGACACGATTGTTCAACCCATGCACATAGTCGTCCCGGAGTACTCCATCTAAGAAGGGTGGAAGGAAACTTCATTAATTAAGGGTAATGTTTGAAGAAGGAGAAAAAAGTTGGATGTTAACGTGTGGTTTTTGCAAAGTTACCTAATAATGCCCTTAAAAATCATCAACAGGGAAATTTCATATGATAAAATCTCCCCGATGAGTGTAAATATTGTATATACTATAAAAAATTACATTAAAAAAAACAGCCTTTTTGTTTATTTTTATTAATTTTTCTTGAGATTGGAGCTTAAAAATGGAGAATTCCACCAAAAAGTAAAATAGTGTTTTTCAATGGATTTTCTTAATTGTTGATCTTTCAACTTGCTTTTTCAACGGATTTTCTTAATTGTTGATCTTTCAAGTGCATCTTATTATTTTCTTTGATTTGTTCAATAAACAAATCAAAAATAATAATAAATAGCAAATGAGCTCAGATGGAGAAACTGAAAATACGTTGATGATCAAGAGGACAAGATGGACATGCACATTTTTTTTAATCAAAGCGACAAACGGAAGCGGGAGGCCTAAATTAGACCGTCAGGGCATGTTTTTGCAAATTCTTGCAGAATGAGCTAACGGAGTTCAATTGAGGAAATTTTTGAGTCTTACGAACTATTCGTACTAACAAGGGAATCTAGGGAAAAGTAGTATGGGAAGTCCAAGTATAGGTATCTTAGGTAGCCCAAAATCACCTCATTTGTACTAGTCACTCTTGGAGAAGAGAGCGCGATTCTACCTTCTTTGCGCGCGATTTTCGGAGCCCACAGTCACCCATTTTCAACACCGTTTCACACGAAACATGAGGGGTAAGTTCTAAACTCATCAAAGAACATTTCTATGCAGCCGGATAGCCGGTATAGGCCCAAGAAAAACCCTAGAATCCCAGCTGTGTACACATTCCCAGAACACAAAAACGACCATAGCGGCTTGTCAACTCAACAAAATTGGACAAGATTTGAACTGTAGCATGCCCCTAGATGGTAGAACACTTCCATATCATTAGATGACCATTTGGCAGGGGTCGAAGGGATCCCCAAGTATACAATTTATGTTTATGCCACATGCCATAATTAAATTCTGACTCCACGGGCAGCATATAGACAAGGTCTATACACAATGTACCTAGATGGTTTCAAGAAAACAATCAAGGAAAGCTCTCTAATAGCAAGAAACAGCTTGAAGACTACAAATCGTCAATTTTGACATATGGAGTCAAACTGACTCTGAATGAGCCCAATTTGGATGAACAACATCAGAATTATGTAGCAGACAAGTCCATGGCTTCAACCGTGACCAACCGTGACCAAACATCTGTACACACCAAGTGGTAACAAAAACCGGTGATTTCAGAGTTGACAAGAGCACAAAGTGATGCCGATATGACAAAAAATTACCAAAGTCATTTTAGGACTTGTTTTAGATGTAATGAAGATGTGTAGGTCATAAAATTGTCTTTTCAAGCATAAAATTCAACTGAAGTAAATAATCACGATTATTTACTTTTTTGCAAAATTGACTTGAAAATCATCATCATGCTTCACCTATCACTTGTACACATCTATCTCATGCCACATGTCAAATGTGAGCCCAAAATGTCCAGTAATTCAATTTTGTCAAAAAAGGCACTAAAAGCTCTTTAGCCCAAATTTTGAGTTATTTGTCACATATTTTAACCCAAAACCTCCCATATCTCATACAGAGGGTCTATAGCATGTCTAGAATCAATTTGCAAGAAAAAATGTTCAGATTGATAAAATGTGAATAATCTCGATTTTCATAAAATCTAATATCTAACCAACCCAAATGATTTTCTCATATTAAATTGATCACTTAATGTGGGAGAATAAATGGGAACAAGGGTTAATATATAGACATGTGCTTATGGATCTATCTCAATACCGAGCCAATGGTAAAGGGGCCCAAATGAGAGATGGTCTATCAAAGAGCAAGGCTACCAATGGAGCTTAGAAGGCCTTAGGGTTAGCTTCATTGAAGACCTCCAATAGTTAGTGTAAAAGTCCTTTGACCTTAGGTAAGCTAGGACCGAGCTTGAGGTGGGAACCCGTCCCAAGCTTGATGTGGGAACATGGCCTAAGCTTAAGGTGCTTGAGGTGCTTGATCATAGAGATGCTTGAGGTGCTTGTCCTGCTGGATGACTAAGGTGCTTGAGGTACTTTGTTGTGCTTGCTTGAGATGCTTGTGGGATGCTTTGTCATGCTTGATGAGTAAGGTGTTTGAGCACCAAAAGTCAAAGTGATCCCTACATAATAGGGGGCAAGCCCATATTGTAGGGGCTGATGAGAGAACACACACACACACTCTCTCTCTCTCTCTCTCTCTCTCTCTCTCTCTCTCTCTCTCTCTCTCTCTCTCTCTCTCTCTCTCTCTCTCTCTCTCTCGGTACCCCAAAGCCTTAAGAGGCAGCAAGGGCACATGTCAAGCTCCTACCCATTCTACCTTCATGAGGTGCTTGAATCCTATTGGCCAGGCTTAAAAGGGGTCCAATGATAATTTAGGAGATTTAATTAATTTTTCATTTATCAAGTCCTCTCTCTCAAAGGGGAAAGGGGGACACTTGTCCCAAGGCTATCCTTGTTGCTTGGTACGACTCCTGCTTATGATTGGCTAGGCTTAGAGGGGTCCAATGAGCTTCAAGCATGAGCTACAAGGGGAGGTCAACCAAAGAAAGCTAGGGGGTTGCTTAGGGGGTATACTCTCCCACACACACTCTCATTATGCATGTGCAAAGTGCAGGAGCTCCCTCTCCTTCTCCAAGCAAGTAGAGGTTGAGAGCCTACACCAACACTCTTGGCTATGGAGTGCAAAGCTAACCAAGAGCCATGATTCAATGCTTAAGCTTGCCATCTCCTCCTTCGTCATTACTATGATATTATGTATGCTATCAAGAAGAGTTATGATAAGTGAGGAGCTAATTCTTTCTCCTATGAAATGTTTCTTCTTCCTCTTCCCTACCCTCATCCCCTGCTAGCTCTCTCCACCTTCGAAGGTGTTTGAGGTCTTGGGACTGAGGCTTGGGATACTTAAAGCTTCCTTCAAAGTTTATGTTATGCTTGTGATGCATGAAGCTTTCCATCTTCATTGTATACCTAGGTCACAAGGAACACAAAGATTGTATTGTAACAAGTCTCTCTTAATGGGAGAAATCATAATACAAATGCCTATTGGAGGGGGGACCGGCTACACCTAAATCCGGTCCTCAACTGTTGTCATGTTCTCTAAATTCTCTAAATTCTCTAAACCCTAAAACCGGTCCTCAACTGTTGTCATGTTCTCTAAATTCCACCTAAATCAGATCCTCTACTATTGTCATGTTTTTTAAATTCTCTCTCTTGCAAAAGTAATGTTCATGCCAAGTTAACTAATTGCTATGATTATGTTGTTATCTTCAACTATGTTCACCTGCTATGCTCACAAAGTAATTTCTTAAAAGTATTCTCATTAATTTCCGCTACTCTCAAGTTAATAGGCCAATTCCATTACATTGGTATCAGAGCATTTGATTTCTCTTTTCTTGCTTAAGAAGAGAGGGCCTTAAGTAGCCTATAAATGGTTGATTTTGTTAATTATATTAGGTAAGTGGAACTAGGGTCTATTATCGGTTTGGTTGAGGCCACTATGTGGGATATGGTTCACACCTTGGGAGCTTTGGACTTAATAATGGAGTCTTTTTAGACTTTCCCACGACTTTACCATTATTGAGCCATAAGAAGTCCGAAAGGAGCTAGCCCTCGACAACTCTGCTATGCTAGACTTACTCCACTACTCTCTATAATTAACCACGTCGAGCCGTGGGTGTAGATACTTAAGAGCCAATTTTCAAAGGCTAAGAGGAGCGGCAACTAAGGTTTTGAATTGCCAAAGCATACATTAAGTACATACATAAACTTTTTTAACATGGCTGACAATAGTCAAGAGAGTAGAATGAACATTGATAGCTTTGATTTTGCACATGAAGGTGCTAATGATGATGCCCCCATGTTTGTCAATTATCTCGTTACTAGGTTGCAACAAGCTATGGGCAACCCTGCTTTGCAAGCCGAAGTTACACAACAACTTTGCGCTTATGGGAGTTTCTTTCCTCTCCAAGAGGAGAGAGAGCTTAGGAGGCCTCTTGAAGACCCCCAAAAGAAGACTCTCTCCCATTCGAGAGGAGGAATCCAAAGAGCAAGAAAGCAATGAAACTTTAAGTTCCTTTGAAGATGTGTCTCCATGAAGATGGCGGTCTAGACGATTGCCTACTCCTACCAAGAGAAAATAATCAACACACAATCCCTCTCCTCGTCGTTCCGAAACAGAAGAGAGGAAACAAAGGAAGAAAAGGGCTAGGAAGAGGTCACCCTCTTCTCTTTCTTCTTCACCTTCCTCCTCTTCCGATGAAAGCTATGGCTATTCTCCTAGAGAATACAGGAGGGGAGGACATCGCAAATCATACCCTGCATGGCAAAGGTCACAAAAGCTAAAAAATTTCAAGGAGGGAGGAAAGAGTATCTCTTTTCTCACCTATGATGGCACCCTTGGTGCTACCGACAAAGTGTTGGCCCTCATCCAGCAATTTGATGCGGCCTTTGGAGACGAGCCTTCGTGGCAACGGCAAAACCCCAAAGACATGGAAAACTCTACGAGTTTCCATCATGAAGAAATTCCTTGCAAGCGATGAAAAGGTCAAAGTGCTTACCGAATGGCGCAGCTTGAAGCTTCTCTCTTATGAGTCTATCCACAAGTATGTAGACAAGTTTTGGGATTTACATCTCAAGGCTACTGTCTTTCAAAAGATAGACTTTAATGAGCAAAGGTAGCGATTCTGTGTGGGATTACCTGAAGAGATGGCCGAATACATCAACTCTCAACGGCCTGGTTGTCAGGACAAGGGTCATGTACCCTAAGAACTAGGATAGTCATGGACTACGGCCAAGGGTCGGGCTAGGCAGTGTGGACAGGGGATCCGTCTAGGGCAAGGGGCTAGGAGCCCGCCTATATAAAGGGAGGTTGGGAGGAGGATCCTAGAGTCTAGTTCCTAGTTCTTACACTGGTATCAGATCTTAGGAGTCTCTTCCACTCTCTCTCTCTCTCTCTCTCTCTCTCTCTCTCTAGGCGTGGTCTCTTTAGGTCCCCAAAAGCAAGCTATTTTGGCGAGATTCGTGGCTTTTTGGGGGATTTTCCAAAATTAGAGAGTTTTCTTACCAAAACGGGACGCCTTTCTCGTTTGGGAACTGGGTGTATGGTGCATGAAATCGTGAGGTTTCTGGCTTGGAAGGGGCGCCATGGGGAAGTAGAGCCTTGTGCTATCACCTTTAGGCCATAACCGGCCTCGCAGATCTCAGAACGCTACTGCTCGTTTTTTTTGCTTCATAACTCGTGATTTTCACACTTGTGAGGCCTTTGGCCATTAAACTTAGGCCTTGGCCACTGCAAGTAGCCTTTCCCACAGGAAATTCAGCAAGTTAAAAGCGGTGAAGCAAGCCCAAGCAAAACAAGCAAGGAAAACTCTCGGATTCACATCGAATCTCCCTAGGTCGGACTACGCTCAGTACCTGCAGAAAATTGTAGCACCTGCAGATTTTTTGAGCGACGACTTCAAGAGTCGTTCAATCAACATAATCGTCGATGCTTCCAACAATTAAGCTTCGACTCAAAGGTAAAGCTTCAACCATACACGGTGCAGAGTTCAATTTCAATTAAGCTTCGACTCAAAGGTAAAGCTTCAACAATACACGGGGCGGAGTTCGATTAAGTGCTACGACAATTCACTGCTACGACGCGGAGTTCGCTATACTTTGCAAGTGCTACCAACATCATGTATTTTTTTCTGAGTACTTCTTTCACTGCACTGTGTAGCCATGGATTCGGATATCAACATGACAGTCGATTTTGAGCAAAGTACTCCCGACCCTGCCAATGACAGCCCGCGGCCGGATACTCTCAAGGAGAGTACCCGCGATGCTATGGCAGGAGAAGATACTTATGAATTGCTCGATATTCAGGAATTTCGTGCACTTCACACACGCATGACACTCATGGATGAAAATTTTAAGGCTTTAAATGAAAATGTTACTAAACTTTCCACTTTAGTCATTCAATTGATGCAACAGCAGACTAAGAGTCCGGCTGACACCCACATGCATGAGCACCTTGGAACACAAGGGCAAGGCCCAATTAATGAAACATTACATACTCTCACTACCAAAGAGGTAGATGATTTGTTGAAGAATTTCAAACCACCAGTTTTCAAAGGCGAAGACCGGGACCACAATAAGGATGCAGTGAACATCTTTCTCAGTAAATGGGATGGAATTCACGCCTTACGGCGAACTCCCGATGCAGTAAGAGCTCTGCAAATGAGCTTAACTCTGGAAGGCAAGGCCTACAAATGGTGGATGTCTCTCAAGGAGAAGAACATCATACCACAGAGTTGGAAAGCCTTTGAATCAATGTTTAGCAAGGAATTTTTGCCTGCAAACGAGGCCGATCGGAATTGGACCGCTTGGGACACGTGCTCCATGTGCCAATTTCTGTCACTCCTTGAATATATCTCTCACTATAGGGATGTCATCCTCAACAAGTACGAGGGTTTATACGAGGTCTGACTCCAGAACTTAAGAAGTATGACAAATCCCAGGACCCTAAACACTTGAGGAAGCCATAGTGAAAGCACATATTCATGATGACCCGGATGATAAGAAAACACATAACAGTAACGTGCCAGCTAGTACACATAGTAACACACGCACTCAGTACAGGCACAATAAAAGAAAATTTATAGTTGCTAATTCCGATGCATCTAAAAAACCCAAAGGGTCCTCTCTCCCCTGAGGATTTTGATAAAGCCAAGAAGCAGTGCACACGGTGTAACTACTCCCTCTCGAGTCTTCCTCCAAGTTCTCTACAGTGGAAGTAACGCACATTGAGGTGGTGCATGAATGCTGTCTCAAAACTTCCATGTGGCAACAAACCTTTGGACCACATGAGTTAGTACGTATGCACGGATATCTGCAAGGGCACAAGGTGCGCATCTTGGTAGATGACGGTGCTACGCACAATTTCATCAATTACGGATTGGTGAAAAAACTCAAACTGCTTCAAACTCCGAGTACCCACCGCTATAAGGTAGCAATGATGAATGGACATGATAGTGAAATATGGGATACTCAATGCCGAGCTGTTCCATTGGAAGTACAAGGGTACTCTACTTGTTTGGATTTTCAAGTTATGAACATGGAAAGGGCTGATGTGGTTCTTGGTAGGGAGTGGTTGCATAGCCTAGGGCCATCACTGATGCGTAGCTATGAGCACAACAATTTGATGTTTGATTCCCATGGCACACATGTGTTGTTGTTAGGAGAAAAGGATATACCATCATCACCACTGATTTGTATTGCCGAGCTTATGCAACTCGTTTCTGATAATGAAATAGAACAGGTTTTCTTGTGTTACTCACTGTCTCATTTTCTTTCTAACATTGAGTCTGTTGAACATTCCTCAACGCCGCGTCTCTCTCCTCTATTTGGCCAATTTCTAATTCTACACAAGCAAACGTTGCTAATCAGTTACAAAAATTGTTAAAGGAATTTCAAGATGTCTTTCCTAATGATTTGCCATCAGGTTTACCATCGACACGCTGAGTGCAACATGGCATTGACGTGGCTGCAAGCTGTAAACTTGTTAGTAAACCACCTTACCGTATGAGTTACTCTGAGGCTGCTGAGGTGGAACGCTAGCTTGCTGACTACCTTAACAGAGGGTTTATACAACCCAGTTCTTCACCATGGGCTTCGCCTATCCTTTTGGTGAAGAAAAAGGACGACAGTATGCGCATGTGCATAGACTACCGGGGTTTAAATGCGGTTACAATTAAGAACAAATACGCATTACCAAGGGTAGATGAGTTATTTGATAAGCTAACTCATGCTCGCATTTTTACAAAAATCGACTTGCGTTCAGGATATCACCAAGTCTGTATTCGGCTTGCCGATACACCTAAGATTGCATTCCGAACACGGTTTGGACATTTCGAGTTTTTGGTGATGCCCTTTGGGTTAACTAATGCGCCCGCGACATTAATGACACTTATGGATAGTGTCTTGAAACCATATTTGGGCAAATTTGTCATTGTGTTCCTCGATGACATTCTAGTTTATAGTGCTTCTGAAGAAGAGCAATTACAACATCTCAGGCAGGTGTTTGAGTTGTTACGAGCAAACAAGTTATATGCCAAGGAATCTAAATGTGATTTTCTCAAGGAAGAAATTCATTATTTAGGGTATGTCATTTCAGCTAATGGCCTATACATGGATCAATCCAAAGTGGATACCATCCGGAAATGGCCACCTCCTAAAAATCTGAAAGAATTACAGATCTTTTTAGTCTTCGCAGGTTTTTACCGAAGGTTCGTTAAAAACTACGCTCACCTTGCTGTACCTATGACGGACGAACTAAAAGGCAAAGGTAAGGCTTTTCAGTGGGGTTCCGCTCAACAGCAGAGTTTTGAAACACTCAAAGATGCATTAGCTATAGCTCCTATATTGGCTATTGTAGATCCTTTGAAACCATTCATTTTGGAAATGGATGCCAGTGACTGTGCTATTGGAGCAGTCCTGTTACAAGACGGACGGCCAATTGCATTTGAAAATAAGAAGCTGGATGCAGCTCAGCAAAATTATTCTGCTTACGAACGTGAACTCTATGCAATAGTGTCTACCTTAAAGACACGGCATCACTATTTGTATGGTGCTCAGTTCGAGATTGTGTTTGACCATGAAAGCATCAAATGGTTTACACAACAAACAAATTTAAAGGGTCGAAAAGCCAGGTGGGCCGAGATCCTTCAGGAATATGACGCCAAGTTAAGGTATCGCAAAGGCCGATACAATATAGTGGCAGACGCTCTCAGTTGAATGCCAGAGATCAATTCGCTCTTGTTCACGGAACTTCGTAGTGAATTTTTAGAATCTCTCAAGGGCAAATATGAGCAGGATGAAACATATTCCAAAGTGTGGAGCCGTGTTCAAAAGAGGGATCCTTCTCACTCCAATGCAGGTAGTGTACAATTAACCTCCACACCTAGTTCTCCTTTATCAAGTGATGAACTCCAGCGATGGAAGCATTTTACCATCGACAATGGGTACCTACTCCACAAGGGGAGAGTTTGTGTACCGATGGACACAGACATTCGGCGCCAAATTCTTTATGAATGTCATGATAGTCCAAGTGCAGGGCACCCGGGGATTAGAAAAACTTACTCTCGTAAGACGACAGTTTTACTGGCCAGGCCTACATGGCTTTGTTCAAGCTTATGTCTTGCATTGTCAGAAATGTAAAGTTAACAAAGCAGAGCACCTGAAAGCAGGAGGACTCTTATATCCTTTGGAAATTCCCAATGGAAAATGGGAAAGTATCTCCATGGATTTCATGGTAGGTTTACCAACCACTATACGAGGTCATGACTCAGTATGGGTGGTCGTAGACAGGTTGACTAAAATATGTAAGTTTATTCCGACCAAATCAACGGTTAAGACACCGGACCTAGCAAGATTATTTGTGGACAATCTATACAAATTGTATGGGTTGCCAAGTAATATTGTTAGTGACCGTGACCCAAAGTTTAACAGCCACTTTTGGAGAGCTATATTTAAACGATTGGGTACACAACTCAACCTGAGTACAGTTGACCATCCAGAAACAGATGGTCAAATGGAACGGGTTAACCAAGTGCTAGAGGATATGCTAAGAGTATACGTCAGCAAAAAACAGACAGACTGGGAAGAATACTTACCTATTCTCGAGTTTGCCTACAACAGTTCTAAGCATGTCACAACAAGCTTCAGTCCTTTCATGCTCATGTACGGGTTTCAACCTAGGTCACTAGTTACAGTGGGTTTGGCAACCGAAAAACTCCAACAGGTTAAGGATTTTCTCCAAGACCACATGGATATGTTGAAACTTGCTCGTCAGAATGTCCAACAAGCAAAGGATCGGTATAAGAAATACGCTGATGAGAAACGTCGGCAAGTTACCTTCAAAGAAGGGGAGGAAGTATTTTTACATGTGCCCGAACATTCAGAAAGTCTGAAAACTGGACCGACACCTAAATTATCTCCCCGATATTGTGGGCCTTTTAAAATACTCAAGCGAGTTGGTGATCGTGCCTACAAACTACTATTACCATCACACTCTCGCATTCATCCGGTGTTTCATGTAAGCCGTCTACGAAAGCGGTTACATGGGGAAGACAACGTCATTGACCAACAGGTTTTGGTCGATTACATTGAACCTTCTACGTTACCGCATGAACCTGAACGTGTTATGGATTATCATGAGTTGCGTACACGCCATCATGTACGACAACAAGCCTTAATCAAGTGGAAAGACCGACCTAAAGAAGGTGCCACTTGGGAAAACATTAGTGTTCTTAAGAAGAAGTTTCCCACTTTTGTTTTCGAGGACGAAAACTCTTCTTTAAGGGGGGAGTAATGTCAGGACAAGCGTCCTGTACCCTAAGAACTAGGATAGTCATGGACTACGGCCAAGGGTCGGGCTAGGCAGTGTGGACAGGGGATCCGTCTAGGGCAAGGGGCTAGGAGCCCACCTATATAAAGGGAGGTTGGGAGGAGGATCCTAGAGTCTAGTTCCTAGTTCTTACACTGGTACTATTAGCGAAGTAATCCATCACACTGTGGTTGCTTCGCGCATCAATTTCCATCAAAAGGGGCTAGACGGAATGTCAAGCCTATGGAAAAAAAAGACAAAAATGATGCAAAGGAAAAAACCAATGTTTAAATTCTTCCCAAGGCACTTCCAACAACAACAACAACAACAATCTGTCCAAGGAGAAGGGAGTTTACAAAGGCAAAAACAAACTCTCTCCAGAAGAGCTTGAAGCTTTTCGCAAGGACCATAAGTACTTCAAGTGTGGGGAGCAAGGACATGGCTATCGTTCTTGCACCAAAATAATGCTCGCAGTGAGACTCCTAGGGCTTCCACCATTGAAGCTCCAAAAGAGGGTGCTCATTGCAAAGGGTCATCACTTTCCTATGCTTGAGGAAAGGTAAGAGAGCATGATGCCTTCATCTTGTTTGACCCTGGCTCTACTCACAACTTCATATCAATGAAGTTGGCCACCAAGTTGGGCATTCAAGCTTTCGAGATGAGAGATATGGTAATGGCTGACACAGCTTTCAAGGGTCAGCAAGCCTCCGTTACTCCCTTGATTGGGAAGTTGAGGCATCATGTCCAAAGCTATGTCAACAAAGAAGATTTTTTCATCTCTCCTCTCCAACATGAAGATGCTATCCTAGGGGCGCCATGGTTTGATTGCATGGCTGCCAATATGAAGTTCCCTGAAAGGAGAATCTATTTCACCTACAGGGGAAAGAGCATGTATATAGATGCTAGTGAGCGAGGTCGCACTATTCCACTTGTAAATCCTCTTGCTTTTGATAAGTCAATGAAGAGCTCAGTTTTTGCATACATGATTTTTGTCAAAGAGTCTCTAAAAGATCCTAATGTTTCATCAAATGTAAATGGTAGGAATCAAGAAGAGTTAGACTTGTCTAATTTTCTCAAAGGATTCCAAGATGTGTTTATCGATGATATCCCTATAGACTTACCTCCAAAACGAGGGAGAACGTTTGGTCTTTATGAATATCTAGTCATGCCTTTTGGCTTGACTAATGCACCAGCTACATTCAATTGTCTAATGGACAAGATTTTTAGACCTTATCGCAAATTCACTAGAGTGTTCTTTGATGATATCATCATCTACTCCAAGTCTTTGGAGGAACATAAGCAACATCTCCAAGTGATTTTTCTAGCATTGAGGGAGAAGAAGCTTTTTCTCAACCAAAAGAAAAGCAAATTTTTCCTTCAAGAGATTCAATGCCTAGGTCATATTATCTCTCAAGATGGTATCCGTATGGATCCATCAAAGTTAGAGGTAATAAAATCATGGCCTAATCCAAGGAATCTACATGAGCTAAGAAGCTTTATTTGTATGTGTGCATACTATAGACGCTTCATAGCAAAATTCTCTCAAATAGCAGGACCACTACATGACTTAACTAAGAAGAACGTTAAGTATGTATGGACTGCTAAGGAGAAAAATGCTTTTGATAAGCTCAAGGAGGAGCTTACCTCCCAACCAGTCCTCATGCTTTCGGATCTTTCAAAGCCATTTGAGGTCCAATGTGATGCTTGTGGTGATTGCCTTGGAGCAGTTTTGCTTCAAGAAGGGCATGACATAGCATATGAGAGCTGAAGGCTCAATACGGATGAACGAGTCTTGGGCATTTATGAGAGAAAGAGATTTTAGATGTTCTACATGCCCTAGACACATGGAAGCACTGCCTATTGGGGACTCCATTTATCTTACGAACCGACCACCAAAGTCTCAAGTATTTCATGATGCAAACCAAGCTTTCCGACAAACAAATGAGGTGGGCAATTTTTCTTTCGCAATTTAATCTCCATATTGCTCACTTTTTTGGTAAGCACAATCAAGTGGGCGATGCACTTTCACGACGACCAAAAGTTAATGTGGTGTCGATAGCTACTCACAATGATCTATCCTCTATGATAGATGAGTATACTATTGACCCAGACTTTAGAGACATAATGTCAGCCCTTGCTTTGGGGACGAAAGAGGAACCATTCACCTTGCAGAATGATTATCTTCTCCACAGCAATCGGCTATGTATTACCCATTCCCTTTGTGAGAAAGTTATGTATGAATCCCATGCCTTTCCTACGCGAGGCATAGAGGTGTTCAACCTACTCTTCGAGGAGTAGAGACGTATTTCTATTGGCCTACCATAAAAGTGGACATACAAGAGTATGTTTCAAAATGTGTAGTATGCCAAAAGACCAAGTATGATAGAGGGAAGCAACCTGGATTACTCCAGCCATTGCCTATCCCAGATTCACCATGGGAGAGTGCATCCATGGATTTCATATTTGGATTACCCAAGTCTATCCATGGGAATACGGGAATATGGACAATAGTTGACAGGTTTAGCAAGCAAGTGCACTTTATTCCTGACAACAAGACTATTAAGGCACACCAAATGGCAACTCTCTTCATATCTCAGATTTTCAAACACCGTGGATTATCCACATCCATTGTGTTAGATAGAGATTCTAGAATGACCAATAATTTCTGGAAAGGTCTCTTTGAAAATCTAGAAACAAGATTGAATTTCTCTTTGGCCTATCACTCACAAACGGATGGCCAAAGTGAGATAGCCAATCTTACGATACTTGATCTACTCAAGACTTACGTTACCGAAGTAGATCAACGCTCACAATGGGAAAAGTACTTACCACTTGTAGAGTATGCCTACAATAATATTGTACATACTTCTACGGGAAAAGAACATTTTGAGATCATTGAGGGGAGACCTAAAAGTCCCTTGCTACTCAAAGTACATGGGAAGACCTTCGATGCTGATGAGTATAGCCATGACCGACAAGAATCTTTTCAAAAGATTAAGGAGGCTATATCCAACTCTCAACAAAGGCAAAAAGTTGCTGCTGACAAGCACAAAAGGGCCTTACCATTCAAAGAAAATGATTGGGTCTTACTCAAGTTTCCCAGAGCTCGATTAAGACAAATGACGGGCAAAAATCCTACGGGCCATCAAAAGTATTATGCTAAGCTAGCAAAAAGATACTATGGTCCCTTCCAAATTTTGAAACCTATCAATGGGATGGCTGGAATTGGAGCTGATGTCTTGAGATAGCTAATTCCAATGTTAGAAGCTTACAGCTACTGGTAATGTATTAGTTCAGACAGTAGACTAGACAAAGGAACAGAAACTGAACTGGAATACATCTACTGGAATAAGAACCAGACTAAGTACTGAGAATGATATTCAGATTCAGATTCAGATTCAAAGTAACTGAGTACAGAGTAGGTATAACTGGAATATACTGCACTGCTGTAATTGGAATTACAGATGAAGGATTACAATGAAAATGATGTGGCTTATGGACCAAAAGATGAAGAGAGTACAATTGACAAATGACTTAATGCCTGCTTGTAACTTATGCCCGTAACTGCCGACAACAACTGCCAACCCGATTACAATGTAATGGGTCCTATTTATATGCTTTGGGTTTACCATGGTAATTACCGTAGTAATTACTGACTGATCCACTGCCCTGTTAAGTATGGAGCCTGATTTACCCTTGTAATTTTCTGTGGTAAAAGCGCACATTTGTAAGGCCCCCATTATGAGGAGAAGCCATTGTGCGTGAAGGAAAATCACTCACCGGAAACCAAAATTTTCACGGACAAGAATCAGGGGCAACTTTAAAGGTGGAATATTCTTTTTCGTCGGAATATTATGGCCGGACGGCGGCCGGAAAGTGGTCGGAAAACAACCGGTCGGTTGGCCGGTAGTCAATGGCCGATGGCCGGTGGTCGGAAGTCAATGGCCGGTGGCCGGTGGTCGGAAGTCAATGGCCGGTGGCCGAATTCAAAAGCGGACTTGTCTTCTCAAGGGCGGCCACACATGGGTGGATTGGAGGGTCCGATTTGGACTTATTCGGACAAGGGCGGCTACACATGGCTGTCTCTCATAAGAGAGGGCAGCCCTTTTGGCCTATAAAAGGAGGCCATTTCTACACACATTTCATAGTGTGAAGTTGATGCAACAAGGTGAGTGTGAGGTGGTGAGAGTGAAGCAAGGCGGGAGCTCCATTAAGGGTATAATCCCTTTGTAAACTACTTCTTGTTTTGAAGTACTAAAGCCATTGAGTGGCTGCTTTCCCGTGGACGTAGACCACATTGGGTGAACCACGTATATCGTGTGTACTCTCTCTCTCTCTCTACTCTATAATCTCGTGTATATAAATCTGTCTCTCTCCATTAAGTAATCTACTCAATTATCTATTTAGCTACGTCTTATTTCCTAACAATTGGTATCAGAGCAAGGTTTGCTCGTAGCTAAATTATCTCAAGGAAAGGATTTCTTGAATTGAGTGGGAGTTATGGCGGAGGAAGGGAAGCTCAAGATTGAGAAGTTCAACGGCAAAAACTACCAACATTGGAAGATGCAGATTGAAGACTATCTCTACCAGAAGGACCTCTATTTGCCACTAGGCGGTCTTGCGAAGAAGCCCGCAACAATGGCAGATGAAGCCTGGATTGTCCTTGATCGAAAGGCACTGGGAACAATCCGATTAAGCTTGGCGTCAACGGTGGCCTTCAATGTTTCGGAGATCAAGACCACGGAGGACTTGATGAAGTCACTTGACGACTCCTACGAGAAACCATCGGCATCCAATAAGGTATTTCTTATGAAGCGCTTATTCAATCTAAAGATGGCAGAGAATGGTTCAGTTGCAGAACACCTAAATGACTTTAACACAAAAATAAGTCAACTTCGATCGGTGAAAATCAATTTCGATGACGAAGTGCGAGCTCTCCTTATACTATCATCTCTACCGGATAGTTGGGACAGCCTTGTGATGGCTGTAAGTAATTCTATCTTTGGCACAAATACTCTTAAGTTTGATGATGTTGTGGGTGTTCTCCTAAGCGAGGAAATGCGAAGGAGAAGCACAGGAGAATCATCAAGTGCTGCACTATCAGTGGAAACAAGAGGAAGGCTTAAGGAGAGGTTCAAAAACCAAAAGGGTCGTGATCGCTCAAGGCGGAGCAAGTCACGCACAAAGTCAGTTCTTGAATGTTGGAACTACGACAAGAAGGGCCACGTCAAGAAGGATTGCTGGTCCAAGAAGAAGAAGGAGACAGAGTCTCAAGACAACAAGCCAACATCGGAGGCCAATGTGGCAGGTAAAGTAGAGCAAGATGCTCTAATTCTCTCATTAGACAATGTGTCTAATTCCTGGATAGTAGATTCCGGGGCTTCATTCCATGCGACACCACACAAGCAACATTTCCAAGACTACACCAAAGGTAATTTTGGGTATGTATACTTGGGAGATGATGAAGCTTGTGAGATTGTCGGCAAAGGTACAGTTTCTGTCAAAACTGCTAACGGAAATGAATGGAAGCTTAAAGATGTTAGGCATGTTCCTTCTCTTCGCAAAAATTTGATCTCTACAGGACAATTTGACGATGAAGGTCACAACATTGCATTCGGAAACAAACGGTGGAAGATCTCAAAGGGATCTTTGGTGGTTGCCAAGGGTGAAAAAGTCGGTACACTTTACTTGTGTACTGTTAGCACGCAACCTTCAGCTTGTGCAGCAACTACAGAAGTTGACAGTGCGGTGTGGCACTACCGACTTGGGCATATGAGTGCCAAAGGAATGCAAATCCTTCAAACAAAGAAGCTTCTACCAGGTTTGAAAGAAGTGGACTTAGAGTTCTGTGAAGATTGTGTTTATGGTAAACAAAAGAGGGTAAAATTTCAAAAATCAGGAAATGAAAGAAAAAATAAAAAACTTGAGTTGGTTCATTCTGATGTTTGGGGTCCTATAAGTACACCATCACTTGGTGGCTCATTGTACTATGTAACATTCATAGACGATGCGACTAGAAAAACATGGGCTTATGTCATGAAGAATAAATCCGATGTATTTTCCATATTTCAAAGGTGGAAAGCCTTTGTGGAGAATGAAACAGGTACCAAGGTTAAATGCCTCAGATCCGACAATGGAGGCGAATATTGCAGCCAAGCTTTTGAAAGCTTTTGTGCTAGCAATGGCATTTGGAGGCAAAGGACAACCCCAAGGACACCTCAACAAAATGGGATTTCGGAAAGGATGAACATGACAATCATGGAACGAGCACGAAGCATGCGGCTACATGCAGGCCTACCGCTTGAGCTTTGGGCGGAAGCTGTAAGTACGTCTGTGTACTTAATCAATCGGTCACCCTCAACGGCATTGGATGGGGGAGTTCCAGAAGAGGCATGGACAGGTAAACCGGTGAATTATGCATTTCTCAAAGTGTTTGAGTGTGAGGCTTTCATGCACATAGATAGAAGCCTAAGATCAAAGTTAGATGCAAAGTCCAAAAAGTGTTTCTTCATTGGCTATGGAGAAGGAGACTTTGGGTATCGCCTATGGAATCCTGAAGATGGTAAAATCTTAAGGAGTAGGGATGTAATTTTTAACGAACAAAATATGTACAAAGATTACTTGGAAAGAAAACAAACAAAAGAAACAAGTGATGAGTACATGGAGCTTGAGGACGGTGAAGACTCAAGGACTGCAAACGGTGACAATGTGCAACAACGTCAACCAAACGAGGAGCCTCAACCTATTCCCCGAAGATCTACAAGAGTAAGTAGACCTCCAGAAAGGTTTGTTCCTTCCTTCAACCATCTCTTGATCTCAGAGTCTGGAGAGCCGGAATCATATGAAGAAGCTATGCAACATGAATCCAAAGAAGAATGGACGAAGAGCATGCAAGTGGAGATGGACTCACTACATCGCAACCAAACATGGGAGTTGGTTGAGTTGCCTAAAGGTAAGCGGGCACTTCAAAACAAATGGGTGTACAAGATAAAGGAAGAAGAAGGTGGGAAGAAAAGGTACAAGTCTAGGCTTGTGGTAAAAGGTTTTTCTCAAAAGAAAGGTATTGACTTCAATGAAATATTTTCTCCTGTTGTAAAAATGAACTCAATTAGGCTTGTCTTAAGCCTTGTGGCTGCTCATGATCTAAATCTCGAGCAAATGGATGTAAATATGGCATTCCCTCACGGTGACTTAGAGGAGGAAATCTACATGCTTCAACCAAAGGGGTATGAAGTAAAAGGTAAGGAGAAAATGGTTTGCAGATTAAAGAAGAGCTTGTATGGTTTAAAGCAAGCATCAAGACAATGGTACTTGAAGTTTGATCGATGGATGTTGGATCATGGATTCACAAGATGCAACTCGGATCACTGCGTCTACACGGAGAATTTGGGAGATGGGAAATTCATCATCCTAATGTTGTATGTTGATGACATGTTGATTGCAAGTGCTAACATGCAGGACATCAAAGACCCAAAAGAGGAGCTGTCCAAATCTTTTTCAATGAAAGATTTAGGTGCTGCAAAGAGGATACTTGGTATGAAAATATCAAGGGACAGGACGAAGAAGACAATAAAGCTATCTCAAGAAGATTACATCAAGAAGGTACTAGAAAGGTTTGCAATGCAAAATGCAAAACTAGTTTCTACACCTTTGGCTGGTCATTTTAAGCTAACAAAGGATATGTGTCCAAAGACACAAGAGGAGATAGCCTATATGTCTAAAGTTCCATATGCTGCGGTAGGTTCTCTAATGTATGCTATGGTCTGGACAAGGCCAGACATTGCACATGCAGTGGGAGTTGTGAGTAGGTTCATGGACAACCCAGGTAAAGAGCATTGGCAAGCTGTGAAGTGGATACTTAGGTATCTAAAAGGGACAACAACAAATGCTTTGTATTTTGGAGGAACTGATATTTTTCTAGAAGGGTATGCTGATGCAGATATGGCAGGTGACAAAGATACTCGAAGGAGCACTACTGGCTATGTGTTCACGGTTTGAGGCACAATAATAAGCTGGGCTTCAAAGCTGCAGAAAGTGGTTTCACTTTCTACCACGGAAGCAGAGTATGTAGCAATGACGGAGGCAAGCAAAGAAATTCTGTGGCTTCACAGATTCTTAGAAGAGCTTGGATTCAAACAAGACAATTGTGTCTTGTACAGTGATAGCCAAAGCGCTATCCATCTTGCGAAGAACTCAGCCTTTCATTCAAGGACAAAGCACATTGAGGTGAGATATCACTTCATACGCACTCTTTTGGAAGAGGGACAACTAAAGCTAGGAAAGGTGCATACAAGTGAAAATCCTGCAGACATGTTTACAAAGGTGGTCAACAAGGAGAAGTTGAGCTTTTGCTCATCTTCAATCGGCATTCAAGGATAAGAAGCCAGAATGGAAAGCAGTCACAGGTTTGTTTTGGAGATCAGTCTCCAAGTGGGAGATTGTTAAGTATGGAGCCTGATTTACCCTTGTAATTTTCTGTGGTAAAAGTGCACATTGGTAACGCCCCCATTATGAGGAGAAGCCATTGTGCGTGAAGGAAAATCACTCACCGGAAACCAAAATTTTCACGGACAAGAATCAGGGGCAGCTTTAAAGGCCTCGGGGGCGGAGGCCCCCAGGACTTTTTTTGCGCCGGAATATTCTTTTTCACCGGAATATTATGTCCGGACGGCGGCCGGAAAGTGGTCGAAAAACAACCGGTCGGTTGGCCGGTGGCCGGTGGCCGGTAGTCAATGGCCGATGGCCGGTGGTCGGAAGTCAATGGCCGGTGGCCGGTGGTCGGAAGTCAATGGCCGGTGGCTGAATTCAAAAGCGGACTTGTCTTCTCAAGGGTGGCCACACATGGGTGGATTGGAGGGTCCGATTTGGACTTATTCGCACAAGGGCGGCTACACATGGTTGTCCCTCATAAGAGAGGGCAGCCCTTTTGGCCTATAAAAGGAGGCCATTTCTACACACATTTCATAGTGTGAAGTTGATGCAACAAGGTGAGTGTGAGGTGGTGAGAGTGAAGCAAGGCGGGAGCTCCATTAAGGGTATAATCCCTTTGTAAACTACTTCTTGTTTTGAAGTACTAAAGCCATTGAGTGGCTGCTTTCCCGTGGACGTAGCCCACATTGGGTGAACCACGTATATCGTGTGTACTCTCTCTCTCTCTCTCTACTCTATAATCTCGTGTATATAAATCTGTCTCTCTCCATTAAGTAATCTACTCAATTATCTATTTAGCTACGTCTTATTTCCTAACATGCCCGTCTCACAGGAGCCGGTTCCCACATAGTGAAACTGTCTCAGCCATCTACATCCTTCCCTCCTTTCTTGAATTTTGGCAAGATTCCAAAATTTCTGAAAAGAAATTCCCCCGTCTGATTTTTCTTTGAAGAGAAAAAATCCATTGTTTGATTCTGATTCTGGAGACCGGACTTGACCAATGATAGAGAGATAGCTAAAAAGGCCAGTGTAGAGCTCTCATCGTCTACACAAACTGATATCAACCTTCCAGCTGAGAAGGAAAATCCCTCGACTGAATCCGGGGATGGAACTACCCAGTATCCTTCCACTAAACCAGCTTCCGTTTACCCTTTGGCCTGGATAGCGTCTGAGAAGTCCTAGTGCCAACATTCTACTTCTGAATGAGTCTGTAAATGGCCTCTTGCTCAAGCTGATCCCACCTTTTTGTGTTCATCTCCACTTCATAAGGTGTAAGAGGATGATAGGTTTTGGTGTCAGGATCATAGAACGCGCGTCTGCCTTTGGTGATCCTAGTTCTGGCTAGTTTGTGACAATGCAAAGCTGTATGGATCCACCCTTTTGGGAGAGGCTGATTGGTTTTGATCCGAGCTTCAAAAAGAATCTCTACCATCTCTCTATAATGTGGTCCTAGGCCTGGTTTAGCCGTAATATCCTTTTCAGGTAGTTTAGAGGACTCAACAGTAAGTTGCAGCAATTGATTGGTGATCTTGGTGAGGCCTCTGATTTGAATCTTCCACTGACCCATACACAGTCTTATCCTCTGTACCTCTTGTTTCGGCTCCTGAATATCATTTAGTTGGAGAGCATCATTGAAAAGTGTTTGCCAAGTTTTCCATTCCACAGTCGATCGTTCATACCAATCCTGGAGGTCATCAATAATTTTGAAATATGTAAGGCGATCGACTGGTTCTGGATGTTGAGGGTAAAGTGCTGGAAAAAATCTTGGCAATTCTGTCTCTCTTGTTGGTAAAGCATACAAGAGAACTGGGGAATCACGCACAAATTCTAAGAAGTTGAGAACAGCCTGGTTCTCTTGCTACATCATTTTTCTGGTTACTCTCACCAGCTGAAACAGTTTCCGGAGAGCAGTTGCCTGTTCTCCGACTGACATTCTAGTCTGAGGTCCTTTGCTCGTGGCCGTCTGATCTTCAAGAATGGCCTACACCCTTTGATCCAAAACTCCTATAGCAATTTGCATTTGCACCCAAACCTCTTTCAAGTGATTCCTGACATCCTTCATACATTTGTATGTTGGCTTGTTTCCCAGCAGAAGTTCTAATTCTATAGCCATAGAGCGACAATCCGCAGTAGACTGTCGTTGCCAATGTGGATTCGTCACTTTCTCTTCAACAGTGATTATCCATTCAGGCACCCTTTCCAACAGCTGGATTGTGCTGGGATGCATAGGTAAGTGGCAGGTCTTCTGATCATGAAAAGCAATTGATTTCCAGTGCTCGACCATTTCCATGGCTCCGACATACAGTCGTTGAAAGCGTTCTAGATCAGATAGGAGATCATCATCCTCCAAATATTGCCAGGTTATGGGAGCCTGCTGATGTCTCAATCTCCTATTTAGTGTGATAAACTGTAATGAATGTTGCTTATTAGATGCTTGTCCCTCAGTCATAACTTTACTTTTCCCTTTATCCTCCCTACTGTGTTGTGACTGGTGTGCTGGTGGACCCCCAGTGTTACTGGGTCGTTGTTCTTCTGGCTGCTGATTGCTTGACTTCTGTCCTTCATACTGGTCTGGCTGGTCTGCCTGTGATGACTGATTTCCTCCAGTTGGTCGGGTGCCACCAGTACCAGGTCCCGGAGGTGGAGATGGAGGAGAGGCATCATCATCATCATCATTAGTATGCCCTTCATCGTGGTCACCCTCCTCCTTATGTGCTTCTTCTTCCTTATCCTCATCTTCTTCAAGGGAAGTCTACTGTTCAATATAATCTAGGATGGCTTGATTTGTCAGAGCATTAGTATATTCAGCAACTTTGTCCTGCAAGTCACTCTGCATGGTCTCCATAAGAGACTTCAAATTATCCAGATAAAAAACAACATTGCCTTATGGATTTAAAATCTCAGCCAAGTTATTATAGATATATCTTTCAATGAGGGTAGTCTTCAGAGATTTATGACGAAGCATCAAGGAGTTGAAGTCAACTCTCTTCATTCTCAACATAGTTTTGAACCGATCCGCAGCTCTTTGTGCTTCATCCTTTTCTTCCTTCATAATCTGCATATGAGACTCCACCTTAGCTAGCTTACTTTCCAATAGCTTAATGGCTCTCTCTGAATGAGCTTCAAGTAGATTGTGGCGCATATTCTGGGATTCTCTTGCTTTCTTCAGCTTCACAATCTGGTCCTCAGCCTCCTTCAATTCAGCTTTAACCTTATTCAGTTCATCTTCTAACCCTGCAGTGTCCAACATTTGTCCCATACAGTTAACAATAGTGTTCCATGAGGACTGAACATCCATCATTGACTGTTGCTGGGTCAGAATCAGTTGGCTCACACACTGTAAAACAGGAGCCATATAGGGTAAAGCAGCATAATCAGACTTTTGTAGAAAGAGACGCCCTTTAAGTGGATGGATCTGTAGCTGCTGTAACCTGTCCTTCTTCATTAGGTGCATAGCTTCTTCATTGTTTGGAATGGAGATGCCGCCCAGTAGGGTTGGAGATGTTGGACCTTTGCCCTTATCCAACTGTTCTGCTGACTTTCCAGAAGTAGTCGCTTTTGCCTAATCTTGGCCAGTACTAGTAGTGACTATAATCTGTCCTGCTGACTGGTTGATTTCAGTGGTCTGAGCAGTTTGTTTGTCAGCCTTGCTAACTAGAGTCTTGTCAGTAGTTACTATTTTGACTTGACTCTCCAACTGCGTCAGAAAGGCACTGCTCTTCATCAGTGTCGTCCTTGGTTTCTTTGAGTTGTCGGATTCATCTGGTTTAGCCTTACTTTTCAATCCAGTTGGAGTTGTCTGACTGTCTGTTGCTTCTTCATCCGGAGACAAATTGATATATTTTGACATTGGAATTGGCTTCTCACTCCAAGCCATTCTCACCTGGTCATGGGAATCTAGAGCAATTTCCCAATACAAAAAATGCCAAACATACCAGGCCTTGAATACACTTTGGGATTTCAATTTGGCAGTTTGCTGAAGCATATTATGTGACAATATCTGATAAAGGTTAATAGAAACTTTTGAATCCAGTCTTTTTGCTAGCAGCATAGCAAAAAGCTTCTCTGACACATATGTCGGATTATTCTTTAGACTGACAGCTTCAGCCACAAACCTATAAGTAGCGGGAGCTTCCAGTCCGGCCACTAGAACTCCTTGATCACTGGCTTTTCTTTTTCGCTTGGCCGCATCATCCTCCTTCAAGACTGTGCTGATCTGCTTTGGAGTTGCCACATATGGCTTGGGCTCATTTGGCATACGAAATGCAAAAGCTATGTTGTCTGGTGTGACAGACACCTTCTGGCCATATATCACAGCACTGCCATCTTCAACATTGAAAGAGTCTAGCACGTGCCTGATGATGGCTGTGTCAAACTCAACTCTTGTGGCTTGCAGAATCACACGTAAATCCCACAGTTGCAGTAGAGCCATAGCTTGGTCAGTGAACACATAACATTGAATCTTGTTGTAAGGAATGAGGGGAAGGCTTGCCTTTGCAGCATTGACAAGAGCTTGGGTTTCATGGAGAGAGTCCTGCATCTTTTCGGAGCGTTTCCTCCTACCCATACACTGTGAAGATGACGAAATAGGTGAGGAAGAGGAAGACTTACTTGATTCTCCAAAGCCATACCCAGGTGTTGCTGGCAAAGCTAGATGACAATCCACTATCTCCTCAGAAGACGAAGTCTGCGGCTGTAGCGAAGATACCTCAGAGCTTGGCGATGGCGAATGGACAACAGGAGGGAATCGTCACGCAAGAGATTTGCGAGGAAAAATGCCGACTCTCCTTACTGTTATACACGTTCGTGCCATAAAAGCTCCACCACTTACCGTTCCTAAACTTTTGTGCATCACAACTGTCGTGGCAGACATGCATTGGACAAGACTTCTACCCATCCTTGAAATGATTACTACTGAAGTTCCATCTGACCGTTGGGTTCCTAAAACTTGATAATAATTGCTTTCACACTGTTCTGGTCCTAGTACCAGTCTGTCTTGGTCGTACTGGTACTGGTCTGAGACTAGGTCTGGACTGGGTGCACAAAAAATAACCCCAAGATATCTGATTCTGGTATTTCTTGGTCTTCAGTTCCCAGATCCTTACTATTCTGGTTTCTATCTTCATAATATTAGAGCTTAATCTTCGCTCCATTATACACCCCTAGCAGCCGTAATACAGATAAGTCTTTCAATCTTACCATGCCATTGGAGAAAACCCAGTCTACTTCAAATGGTCCTGCCCAGGCACTCTTTAGATTCGGCTTCTCAGGACCCAATCTGGACTGATATAGGAGCACCATATCCCCTTTCTGAAACTCTCGGACCTTAATTCTGCGATCATGCCAGTGCTTCCTTCGTTTTGCTGAACAATCTCTTGTTTCAGCATAGCCCGTTGTCTGAGTTCATCTAACTGGGTAAGCTCCTCCAAGTGTTTTTTCAGATTGTGGTTGAAGTCTAACCCATATTCTACAACCATTCTAAGACTTGGGATAACAAACTCCATAGGAACAACAGCTTCAGTGCCATACGCCATTCTGAATGGTGTCAAGCCTGTAGTGACATTGTAAGCTGTCCTATACGCCTATAAAGTAGTCTGAAGCTTCAAATTCCACTGGTCTGGCTTCTTCTGCACAACCTTAGTGAGAATAGTCTTAATTGTCGTGTTATTACTTTCAGCCTGTCCATTGCATCTGGGATAATAAGGGGTAGATTTCCGATGCTTAACTAAAAGCATATCCAGTAGGATCTCCATGGTGTCATTAATAAAATGTGTCCCTTGGTCCGACACAATCTCCACAGGACATCCATAGCGACAACAGACAATATTCTCAAATAGAAATCTTATAGTAGACGTGGCTGTGTTTTCAGGAAGAGCCTTAGCTTCTACCCACTTAGTGACATAGCAAGTAGCCATCACTATATACTTATTCTTCCTGGGGGTAACCTTCTTAAAAGGTCCCATAAAATCCAAGCCCCATTTCATGAAAACACCCAGTGGTTGTACTAGCGTTAAGGGAGTCATGTCTGCAGCTGCTGTAGGTCTACCCATTCTTTGGCATATGTCACAAGTTTTGCAAAAACTTCTAACATCAGTTATCAATGTTTGCCACCATAAACCAGCCTGCAGAATCTTCTTGTAGGTAACCTCATTGGAAAAATGTCCACTAGATTCGCCATTATGTGCCTCTGAGATGACTTGCATTCTCCCTTCCATAGGCACACAACGCCGAAGAATACCATCAACACCCAATCGATAAAGTGAACCCCCGATGATGGTAAACTTCAAGCTCTTGATGATCAAAGCCTTCTTCTGGTTCTGCTTCCAATCATCTGGGAAAGCACCCTGAGAAAGAAACTGATAAACCTCATACCATTCAGGGTCAACTGATTCTCCTGCTTCAAGCTGAAATAATTCAGCATCCACTGGTTCGTCCCTTAAAGATGCTTTTGAATAACCCTCTGTACTCCTGGATAGAAAATCAGCGCCATAGTGATTCTTGCCAGGCTTATGAAAAATCCAAAATTCAAACTCCATGACGAACATCATCCATCGTATTAGCCTGCCTTGAATAATGACTTTATTAATTAAGAACAAAAGAGCCTGATGATCCACATAGAAATGAAACAGTTTGCCTAGCAGGTAATGCTTGAACTTTGTAGCACTGAAAACCATTCCTAGGGCTTCTTGTTTAGTGGTCGTATAACCTTGTTCAGCCTGACTGAATCTGCGACTGGCAAAATAAATAGGATAATCAGTCCTTCCATCTAGCTGAGCCAATATCGCCCCTGTTGCCAGTCCCGAAGCGTCCACATGTACATGGAAGATGACATCCCAGTTTGGTTGCCTGAGGACTGGTTTACTGATAATGGCTTTTTTAAAGTTTTGAAAACTTTCCTCGCACTCAACAGTCCAATTGAACTTACTGGTTTTCTTGGTGAGCTCATACAATGGTACAACTTGGGAGGCAAATTTATGCACAAACCTTCTATAAAAGTTAATATAACCCAAGAAAGAGCTTAACTCAGATGCATTTTTGGGCGCTTTGGCTTGCTGAACACACTGGATTTTGTCGCGGGCCATTTCTATTCCATTGCGGGATACTACATGTCCCAGTAGTTGTCCCTTCCAGACTAGGAAAACGGATTTAAATGGATTCAGACAAATCCGCTTCTCCTGACAGCTTTTGAAAACCATTTCCAGGAATAGTAAGTGTTGTTCCTCATCTGAATATACAATAAAATCATCCATGAAGATGGCGAGGAATTGATGAAGAAACTCATTGAACATTTCCATCATGCACCGCTGAAAAGTGGCTGGTGCGTTGCATAGGCTGAAGGGCATCACCAGATACATGAAAGCTCCCCACTCTGTGATGAAAGTGGTCTTCTCTCTATCCTCAGGGGCGATCTGTAACTGGTTGTAGACATTGTAACCGTCCATAAAACTATACATTTCGTATCCTGCAATATCATCAAGCAACATGTCAGTAAAAGGCAACGAAAATGGATCTTTGATAGTTTGGGCGTTGAGTTTCCTATAGTCAACACAGACTCTCAATTTCCCATTCTTCTTGGGAACTACTACTATAGGAAACAACCAATTGCTACTGGCCACTTCTGTGATGAACCCAGCCTTGAGAAGATTGTCAAAATCACCTCCCTGACCTTCTTAACGTAGTTGGGGTTCATTCGGTGTCTTTGCAGTCTTACTTGCCGAGCATTTGGCTTCAACGGTATCCTGTGTTGGCATACTTTGGGATCCACCCCTTTCAGGTTTGTGTGTTCCCAAGAAAATACGTCTTTGTAGTTTTGGAACATCCTGTGTGACTTTTCCTTCATTGTAGGATTGAGATGCTTATTAACCTTGATCATCCTAGGACTATCCTCAGAGCCTAGGTTCCATTCTTCAACTTCTTGGTCGAAGCAACCAATTAGGCCCACCGCCTTTTCTCTTGGCCGATTTCTCAGCATAATCCCAAGATGGCCTGTTAAGTCCTGAATCAGCATTCTGATTCACTGTGTGCTCTCTAGAATACACTGGCTCATCCGCCATGCCAGTTTCAGTTGGTTCTTCCAGTCTCCCAGTTAACTAAACTAATCTTTCTCCTGTATTGATTTCAGTAAACTGGTCTAGGAATTGCTTTTTCTGCTTGTCGGCCTGCTCTTTGTTCAGTGAAACCGCATTCAAGTCAATTTCTACTAGAGGAAATATGTTTAGAGATGCTAACATTCGTTCAATCTTCTTTGCCTTGTACGTCTGGCATAATTCCTTAGGCCCCAGCTCTTTTCTCCAGCTCCTAGTATTGTTCGTCTGGATTTGAATCCTGCTTGGCCCCTTGTATAGTTAGGGTTTGGTTTGCATAGTCGTGAACAACATGTGCTGTTCTCAACCATGGGCGCCCTAACAGCATTCCATATGGCCCTTGCACATCTAGAACTAGGAAGCTGGCTTTAAATTTTTCCCTGCCTACTCGTATCTGCATATTTTCAATCATACCAGTAGCTTGTACTACTCTGTGATCTGCCATTCTCACTTTAAATGGTGTTGGCTTTAGATTTGTGATACCCATCCTCTGCTGGAGATGTACTCCCATGATATTTACTCCCACTCCTCCATCCAGAGTAACACTTGAAAGTGGTTCCCATTGCTTCCGAACCTTGTAATCCACATGAATGAGCGGTACTTCATCATATGGACAGCCGTCAAATCAAATGTTCTGGCCTCCGCTTCAGCTTTCCTTCGCTGTCTGATGAATTTCGCCACTTTAGGCAAAGTTCTTCTGATATCTTCCAACTCCATAGTGAGTTTCTGAATTCTATCACAGATCTTAATATGGATTTATTCTTTCTTTTGATCAAACTGGTTGTCGGAGCTCGAAGAACTAGTCGTATGTTCACAATGCCATTCCTCCCTTGTAGTGCTTCCAGTTCTTCTATCAACTCCCAATTCTCCAATCATCCCTTGTACCGCAGCCAACATGGTCTCAGGTATGCCAGGCTTTGACTGATCTTTCTCAGTAGATTGGGCTGGTATCTTCTGAGTGACTTGTGCTTCAGAACTTTCTGGTTGCTCTGGCAGCTTCTTGGCTAAATCCTCCGTGATTTTTGCCGCTAGTTCTCTCTGCTCCTACCATTCATCAACCACCTTCTCTTTATCCTTAGCCTTCCATACCTCTCTCTGTTGAGCCCATTTGTTGCTTTCAGTAGTGACTGGTTTTTTTGGAATCTCTGGAATTTCCTCAATTACTACTCCTTTGCTCCGTGTTACTGCCCATACTGGAACTGTCTCTGGTGCCTTTGCCTCAGTAGCCGCAGTCGCAAGTGTGTCTGGACATTGAGCCGCGAAATGCCCATACTTGCCACAAGTATAGCAATTCAGACTCCGGCTCTGGAAGTTACCACGCCCGCGGCCTTGGCCAGTACCCGCTTGGTATCTGCCGCGCCCTGGACCAGTACCACTGGTACTTGGTTTCTCCTCCTGAGAAGCTTTGGCGGTTTCCACTCATACTGGTTCGGTATATGCTACTACTGACAAGTCTTTGACCTTCTTGAAATGATGAATCCTAATACCACAATTATTCCATAAATGGCCAAAGGCTTTACAATAAGTACACTGTGGGCACTCGTTAGAAACATGGTCCTTGGATTTGCATTTTGAACACAAAGTCTCCATTTTTCTCAGTGGTTGTCTGGTCTGGCTAATCTCAACAATCTACCTAGCCATCTCTTCAATCTACTTAGTCCAGGACCCCTTTTTTGACTTATCCTTGGACCTCTCATTGGAGCTACTCTCAGAACTACTGGAAACTTCGTTGGAATCATAGTTCCCAGTAGAAGAACTACTGCTACTGGATCTTTTCTTCTTATGGCCCTTTTCCTTCTTAGCCTGTTGTTCCAACTTCAGTGCTCGTTGTACCATATCATTGAATTTATTTGCTGGTGCTAGTACCTACTGCTCTCTAAGCTTCATGCTATGAAAGCCATTCATGAACCATGCACGCAGTTGCTTTTCTGACGACGGTTCCTGCAACTGCCTTGTCAACTCCTTTCTCCACATAGCTTCGGACTGACAAATTCCTCTGCTTGATCTTATCCAGTTCACAAAGAATATCTTCATCACCTCTGTTGTTGGAATACTCCAGTCTGAAGGCTTTAAGTAGTTTATTATAGCATCTAAGCTGACAAGCGGGGTAATGGTAGTACCACTTTCTCGCTGCCTCCTTCAATGTTTGCGGAAAGTATTCACCCCAGTCATCCTCATCAATATTCTTCAGCTCTGCATACTGCTCAAAATCCTGGATGTGAACATCTGGATCATCCTTCTTGCCCCCTTTGAATACTGGAAAAGAGATTTTCAGTGAGGGTGTGTAATCATGCCGATTACCGCTGGTCCTTTCGCTTCTCTTCTTAGAGTCTGAACGCCTCTTTGGAGTCTTCTTACAGTTGTCAGTATCTGCATCCCAATTAATATCTGTTTCTGTCTCTGTGTCAGTGTCCTCTCTGGCATGTCTACTGGAAGTGTGGCGACTGCCTTTACTACCTTTGGTACCCTCATCCCCCTGCTTGGACCGAGAACTTTTGGCCTTGTGTGCTTCCCTTTCTGCCCGTCTACGTCTAGAGTGATTGGATTGTTGTGAGTCCTGCGTCTCATCAGCCTGACTGTGCTCCTCATGAGCCTCAGTGTCAGTCACCCTCTCATGCTTAGGGTCAGAGTCTCTTCCCTACTCCTCAGGAATAGGATCAACACGGATGGTTGGTTTCCGGCCACGACTGGTTTTAGGTGCCATTGTTGTAGCTGAGAACTTCCAACTGGGAGAAGAGTGTTCTAGTCAACGAACTTCAGCTCTAGCCACCATGATCGCCAAAATGGAATTGGAGCTGATCTCTTGAGATAGCTAATTCCAGTGTTAGAAGATTACAGCTACTGGTGATGTATTAGTTCAGACAGTAGACTGGACAAAGGAACAGAAACTGAACTGGAATACATCTACTGGAATAAGAACCAGACTAAGTACTGAGAATGATATTTAGATTTAGATTCAGATTCAGAGTAACTGAGTACAGAGTAGGTATAACTAGAATATACTGCAATGATGTAATTGGAATTACAGATGAAGGATTACAATGAAAATGATGTGGCTTATGGACCAAAAGATGAACAGAGTACAACTGACAAATGACTTAATGCCTGCCTGTAACTTATGCCCGTAATAACTGCCGACAACAACTGCAAATTTGATTACAATGTAATGGGTCCTATTTATATGCTTTGGGTTTACCATGGTAATCACCGTAGTAATTACTGACTGATCCACTGCCCGTCTCACAGGAGTCGGTTCCCACATAGTGAAACTGTCTCAGCCATCTACAATGGCCTACCAATTCAAGTTGCCCAACCATTGGCTCATACACAATGCTTTTCATGTGAGCCTACTTAAGCCCTACAAAGGAGAGCCACCAAATGAACCAATTATTGAAGACCCTCCCGAAGTTAAAGACCAAGAAGAGGTGCTACAACCTGAAGCTATCCATCGGCATGAAGACAAGGTACTACGACATGGTAAGATTATCCGATGATATCTTATTAAGTTCAAAAATATCCTTTTGAAGATGCTAGATGGATGCAAGGAATACAGCTTAAGGATAGTGTGAACCTTGTCAATGCTTACAATGCTACATTAGAGTAAGCAAATGTATAAATTTCTTTTAAATGACCCATGTTTTTGTCTTGAGACTAGTTCTCTTTTTACTTGTGCACAAATTTAAATAGTATGCATGCTTAGAATCATGTTTGTGATGACGACGTCTCTCAAACACCAAGTAGAATTTGTCACTCTACTTTGGGAGAATGAAATGGACTAAAGAGCAGACATGCTTGCGGCAGCTATGTCTCCCAAGCACCAAATGGATTAGTCATCCATCTTGGAAAGATGTCGTAGGGTAAAAAGGGATCCTCTACTCGCTAAGTAAGATTGACTAATGACTAAGGCTTTATCTCTTCTACCTCATAGTCGAGGACGACTATGATTTCAAGAGAGAGGTAATATCATAAAATCTAATATCTAACCAACCCAAATGATTTTCTCATATTAAACTGATCACTTGATGTGGGAGAATAAACGGGAACAAGGGTTAAGATATAGACATGTGCTTATGGATCTATCTCAACATGGGGCCAATGGTAAGGGGGCCCAAATGAGATATGGTCTATCAAAGAGGAAGGCTACCAATGGAGCTTAGAAGACCTTAGGGTTAGCTTCATTGAAGACCTCCAATAGTTAGTGTAAACGTCCTTTGACCTTAGGTAAGCTAGGGCTAAGCTTGAGGTGGGAACCCGGCCCAAGCTTGAGGTGCTTGAGGTGGGAACTCGGCCTAAGCTTAAGGTGCTTGATGATTGAGATGCTTGAGGCGCTTGTTCTGTTGGATGACTAAGGTGCTTGAGGTACTTTGTTGTGCTTGATTGAGATGCTTGTGGGAACACCCCCAAGCTAGAAGTGCTTTGTGATGCTTGATGAGTAAGGTGCTTGAGCACCAAAAGTCAAAGTGATCCCTACATAAGAGGGGGCGAGCCCATTTTGTAGGGGCTAGTGAGAGAACACACACACACACACTCTCTCTCTCTCTCTCTCTCTCAAGGTAACCCCAAGCCTTAAGAGGCAGCAAGGGCACATGTCAAGCTCCTACCCATTCTACCTTCATGAGGTGCTTGAATCCTATTGGCCAGGCTTAAAAGGGGTCCAATGATAATTTAGGAGATTTAATTAATTGATTTGCATTTATCAAGTCCTCTCTCAAAGGGGAAAGGGGGAAACTTGTCCCAAGGCTACCCTTGTTGCTTGGTACGACTCCTGCTTATGATTGTCTAGGCCTAGAGGGGTCCAATGAGCTTCAAGCATCTACAAGGGGGGGTCAACCAAAGCAAGCTAGGGGGTTGCTTAAGGGGTATACTCTCCCACACACACTCACACACACTCTCATTATTCAATGTGCAAAGTGCAAGAGCTCCCTCTCCTTCTTCAAGCAAGTAGAGGTTGAGAGCCTACACCAACACTCTTGGCTATGGAGTGCAAATCCAACCAAGAGCCATGCTTCAATGCTTAAGCTTGCCATCTCCTCCTTCTTCATTACTATGATATTATGTATGCTAGCAAGAAGAGTTATGATAAGTGAGGAGCTAATTCTTTGTCCTATGAAATGTTTCTTCTTCCTCTTCCCTACCCTCATTCCTTGCTAGCTCTCTCCACCTTCGAAGGTGTTTGAGGTCTTGGGATTGAGGATTGGGATACTAAAGCTTTCTTCAAAGTTTATGTTATGTTTGTGATACATGAAGCTTTCCATCTTCATTGCATCACCTAGGTCACAAGGAACACAAAGATTGTATTGTAACAAGTTTCTCTTAATGGGAGAAATCATAATACAAACGCCTATTGGAGGGGGGACCGGCCCCACCTAAATCCGGTCCTCAACTATTGTCATGTTCTCTAAATTCTCTCTCTTGCAAAATTATTGTTCATGCCAAGTTAATCAATTGCTATGATTATGTTGTTATCTTCAACTATGTTCACCTGCTATGCTTACAAAGTAATTTCTGAAAGGTATTCTCATTAATTTCCGCTACTCTGAAGTTAATAGGCCAATTCCATTACAACGATTATTTATATTTTTGCCCAAATGAGCCCAAATCTCATTTTTGACCTCATGGGACCAAAGTAGATGACGTGACAAGCCCACCAATCAAGTTTGACCACATTTCGATCTCAAAAACCCAAAATCCCTTCATATCTAATGTTTCACAGTCTGAAGACTAAATGTGACACCATTTCCACCCTGTACACTCAAATGAGCCCACACTTTACTCATAGTATGTAAATCACATGTTCTTCAAGTCTATTTCAAAGTCAAAAGTGCAAAAATATGGAAAAAATCCCCTACTGTAAATAATCGCAATTATTTACTTTTCTTGCAATTTTTGCTTGGATTGAATGATTTTGATCTATACATGTTTTTAGGCATCTATTCATGCTCCAAATTAGTTTGAAGCAAAACGGCTGTCATTTGCCAGCAATTCAGACAAAGGGCATGGCACAACGAAATTTGTGGGATTTTCTAACTTTGAAACTGTATTCTCCTAATAGGTGGAATGCAAGCTACTGAGAAAGCAAAGAAGAGAGAGACCCAAAAAGAAAAGGTGCAAGAGTTGACACCATATTAATTGGAGCCCAGTTTTGTGAAAACGGCCAAAGTCACCTACCTGTCAAAAGAACAGCTTGAGGAGCACAGCCCCGCAATCTTCAGCAGATTCAAAAGTGAAGATGGAAGTCAGGTAGAGTTGCAAATGCTACGAAAGAAGCCAACATGAGGTTGGGACTTCGAGAATTTTATGATGGAAAACCATGTGGAGTAGACTTCCAAAGGGCTTACGAACTACTGTCAACAATTAAAGAGGATGGATTTGCTCAGATCACATATCAACAAGAACAGAAATTCGAGGTAGTCATCAACAAAGACATAGTGGTTGAAGCACTAAAGCTGCCCATTGAAGGTATGACAATGAGAGCCAGAGATAGGAAAACAGCTAGAACATTCACAAAGAGTACAACTGCCGCGACCTTCTCCGACCTTATGCTAAACCAAGTAGAGGATCCTGCCCGCCTATACCACCAACACTTTTCCACTTCCTCGCCAAGAAACCAACAAGGTACACAACCCCAAATCATGTTGTTGCAACCACCTTTACGCAGGTATTGAAGTCATCAACTAGACAATCAATATATCATGCTCAGTATGTGGTTACAACACTCAAGAGCAAAAAGAAGGACAAAAAAGTCATATACTTGGGAGCTCCAGAAGTCTTAACCTGACTTGCATACCATGCCATTGGGATGGCCAATAACTTGCCACCAGCCAGATCAAAACACATTGAACATCACAAAGAAAGCTCAGCCCTCTCCACGAGCCACATTATCAAAGAAAAAAGGGATTTATAAGTCAGATGAAGAGTCAGCGAAAAGCTCACCTGAAATCCATAGCAGTGAAGAAAGTTTGGATGATGAAGAAAAAGGGCAAGAAGGGAAGAGATGAAAAGAAAGACAATGGCCGTCCATTAGGAAGAACCTCCATAAAAGAAGGTGATGTTCAAAATAGAAAAGGAAGCTTATGAAAAGGAAGTCGACAAGTTGCAGGCCAAACTCCAGATCTATGGAATCCAAGGGAAGTCAAGGGTCCTAGAACAAAAAACCCTGAAGATCCTAAGGACATGCTAGAAAGGATGTATGCGGAAGCTGAAGCCCCGAAGATACAAGAGACATTAGTTGAAGCTCAAAGAAAAGCCCAGCAAGAGTCAATTGCTCAACAACCACAGCAAGCAGAAGTTGGGAGACCAACTGAAACTCAATAGGAATAGGGGGAGATGTCTCCAAGACCATCCTCACCGAATACCGAACAAGGGGATCTACCTCTTCCTAGTCCAAGCCCTTAATCAACTAACAAATCAGATGAAGGCAGGGAAATAAAAGGAGATGAGAAAAAAGAGAAGGAAGCCAATCAAGAACAGCCAAAAGAAACAACCCAAGATGAGGCTAGACCTTCTAAAGATCCTCAAGCAGAATCTGAAGAGTGGGAAACAACGGATGAATTTATCACCCAAGTTAATGAATATGCAAAGCAGATGCAGCTAATGACTAAGAAAATGCGGACAACAGATCTTAGCCGCAGTGCTAAAGCTTGAGAACTCAAACAGGTAATTGATGCGCTCCAAGGCGAGCTTGAAGACAGAATGAATGTCATTGAAAATCTTCAAGGCCAAATCAAAGAGCTCAAGAATGAAGCAGAACAAACCCAAAATGTCAAGGAAAAGCAAGAAAAAGAGATGGAAGAATTAGGGGAACTCCTCACAAAGTTAACAGATGCCTGTAAAAGCAAGGAGCAATAGCTAACTGAAGTGACAAATAAACTTATGAGCACTACTCAGTCAGTACAAAAGCTCTAGGTAAAGTTGAATGTAGCAAATGCTCCTTTACAATACTCAGAGCAAAGAATCAATGACCAAGCGGCATTTCTAAAGCAAATAAGGGAAAACCCAGCAGTAGCTTCACTAAAGGTGACTGATGAAGTTTACAAATCTTTAGAAAAGAAAAACAAAGAATCGGAACTTGAGTTGAAGCTGAAACAAGAAGAAAGAAGGGACCTCGCCCTAATGTGCATGCAAAGGGAAGAGCAGTTGCTTAAAGAGATAGAGAAATTAAAGAAAGCCAATCAGTTGCTGAGAGAAGGGAATGTGGAAACTCAGGAGGAGGTAGGTACATTTGAACAACCAAATCTAGAGATACCATCAATCTCCTTTGCAGAAATAGAAACACAACCTTCAAAAGGATAGACAGAAGTTTTCAATTCCAGGTACCAATCACAGACGAGGAACAAGTGCCAATGGTTCAACTCTCTAAAGCTGAAGAAGATGAACTTAAAGAGCAGATTGTTCAAGAAGCGGATGCTGAATGGAAAGCGGCTATGGATTGGGAGTTGAGAGTCCTTCACTCCGTCAATGTAACTTAGCTCACTCCCAATCAAATCAATTCTTAGTGGCATCAACAGTTGCTACCTTATCCTTTGATAAAGGTGGAGTTGTTGCAAGTAAAAGAAAGACTCTACAAGGATATGCAAGAACAAGGTTCAGATGCTCTCCACCCCACATGGAGGAAAAATTGGCTCAACAAAAACTCAAGGTATCTCATATTGTTTACAAGGGCACCGACATCAATTCAAAAGGACCCAAAGTTCTGTCCTGTATCAAGGATAAGCACATGAAGCACTAAAAAGAAAAGGCCGACTTGGCTTAACTACCCAAAACTGCCAGCTCCAGAGCAAGGACTGGCAACTGAAGAATACATGTGAAAACCCTAACGGGTGCCATGAACTTCTTCAAGAGCCTCCCTGACCTCTCGTGTGCAATTATTTTTAAAATCTGCAGAATGCTACTCACATGTATCCAAGTTTTTCATGAGCCCGAACAAGCAGGAGCCCCATGGATGTCATTTTTAGAAGGTAACCAAGGCCTATGCTATGATTTAAGTGGGCAACCTTCAGAAAGAATTTCTTTATGGCTTCTATGCCAGATGCATGTTCTTACCATCGAGCAAGATGTTGGCATTCGAAGAAGCTTTTACAACGAGTTCTTCACATGATGTACAAAGATTTTTGGACTA
Organism: Adiantum capillus-veneris; assembly: GCF_014529385.1. Taxonomy (NCBI): domain Eukaryota; kingdom Viridiplantae; phylum Streptophyta; class Polypodiopsida; order Polypodiales; family Pteridaceae; genus Adiantum; species Adiantum capillus-veneris. Next base: position 55,056,871 of record NC_140936.1, on the reverse strand, counting down.
GTGATCAACAATTTAACTGCAAAAGTCGTCGGATATTCAGCCATAGAACCAAAGAATAAAGTTACTATTCAAGTTTTGCAAGTCCCTGAGAAAGAACGGGGCATCCGATATCAAAAAGCGCTTCAAGCACTTAAAGACTGCCTTGCCAGCCGTCAACTCGAAGACTACTTCGGTCCATGAAACTGTGTCAAGGGATGACACACTCGAGGAGGGGGAAAATGTTAGCAGCAAGCTAACACATGTAACATATTTTGGGAGATTTATTATAAAAACACTTATTCTTTTGATAAATAGGGAATATTGTAACTCCTATTTGACAAGTGGATGTTGTAATCTATGAGCCGGAGCTATAAGCTTCTAGATTGTATCAGCTTATCCTTGGTTAGAGGTCCTAGATGATTAGTTTTTGACCTAAGAAACCTTGGCCAAGGTATAAAAGCCAATTTTGTAAAGTTGTTATTAAGGTTTGGATAAGAAATACACAGGGTGAGCTTACGACGCTCTCTTCTCTCCTTCTCATGATGCTATCTCCCTTGTCGGTTGTCACATTGCAGTGCCGTTTGTTGCATTGCAACCATAGGTAAGAACTCTACGCATTGACGTAAACATATCATGATAAATCATAGCTTTTGACGTCACCAACCCACGGTTTAATTTCATCATAAGTAGGAATTTAAGCTCGGAAATCACAAAGTAAGTATAGGTGGGGTATTAAGGCATCATTGCTAAGCATTTAGATACATTCAAGATAAAAATGATTAGGTCAAAATCTCACTACTGTTAATAATCACAATTTTTTTGCAACTCATTGAATGTGAGATTTGAGACTATAAGCATGTATGCTTAGGTCTTATATACTTGTCCTAGAAGTTTCATAGCATTTGGATGTCGTTTGATTCTGTAACGATCATGGTTTGCTTGCTGATTAGCGACTAGCTTTTGATAACTTAGGTCATTTGAGTGTAGCTTGTGTTAGGTGCGAGTTGTCTCTTGTTTTCCAAGAGATTGACACCCTCTTGTAGCCTCCATGCACTAGTCGAGTCAGCTTCGTCCCATGGATTGACAATTATGTTCGTGGTTCTTGCTATGTATACAATAAGATAAGAGTGAGGTTAGGAAACCCATCCACAGTCTTATAAGACTAGTTCTTTTTTTATTGTGAACAAATTTAAGTAGTATGCATGCTTAGAATCATGTTTTGACGACGACGTCTTTCAAATACCAAAGAGAATTTGTCACTCTACTTTGGGAGTATGATATGGACTTAAGAGCATACATACTTGCGGCAACTAAGTCTTCCAAGCCCCAAATGGATTAGTCATCCATTTGGAATGATGTCGTAGGGTAAAAAAGGATCCTCTACCCGCTAAGAAACATAGACTAATGACTAAGGCTTTATCTCCTCTACCTCATAGTCGAGGACGACTATGATTTCAAGAGAGAGGTAATGTCATAAAATCTAATATCTAACTAACCCAAATGATTTTCTCATATATTAAAGTTGATCATTTAATGTGGGAGAATAAATGAGAACAAGAGTTAGAATAGAGACATGTGATTTTAGATTTATCTTAGCACAAGACCAAAGGCAATGGGTCCAAATGGGAGATGGTCTAGCAAAGAGCAATGCCAGCTAATGGAGCTTAAAAGACCTTAGGGTTAGCTTCATTAAAGACCTCCAAAGGGTAGTGTTAAAAGTCCTTAGACCTAGGACCTTAGGCAAGCTAGGGCTGAGCTTGAGGTGGGAACTCAGCCCAAGCTTGAGGTGCTTGCTGACTAAGGTGCTTGAGGTGCTTGTCATGCTTATGGGACAAGGTGCTTGAGAAGATTGAAGTCAAACCAAGGAAGTAGGGTTTGTGAGAGACTACCACTTGCACCCACACCCTCTCAAGGGTCACCCCTTCCACAAGAGGCAACAAGGACACATGTCAAGCTCCTCCTCATGGCTAGGCTTTAAAGGGGTCCAATGAGCATTTAGTTTAACTGAATAATTATCTAGGCATTATCAAGCCCTCTCTCTCAAAAGGGTAAGGAGGACACTTGTCCAAATGATACCCTTGTTTCTTGATATGCATTAAGCATGTCATTGGCTAGGCTTGCAGGGGTCCAATCAAATTCAATCATTAGCTACAAGGAGGGGTCGACCAGGGCAAGTTGGGGGTGTGCTTGGGGATATACTCCCTCTCACACACACTCACATGCTCTCATTCTCACTTTGTGAAAATGCAAGAACTTCATCTCCTTCTCCAAGCTCGAGAAGTTGAGAGCCTACACCAACACTCTTGGCTATGTAATGCAAATCCAACCAAGAGCCATGCTTCAATGCTATGCTTGCCATCTTCTTCATCTCCATTACTATGCTACTATGCTATGCTAAGCTCTATGAGTAATGGTGTGAGAGGACACTACTTCTTTCTCATATTTTACTTCTTCTTCCTTTTCCCTACCCTCATTCCATGCTAGCTCTCTCCTCCTTCGAAGGTGTTTGAGGTCTTGGGACTGAGACCAGGGACAAAATAATGCTTTCGTTAGAATAAGTTACGTGCATAATTGTGGTGCATGAAGCTCTCTATCTTCATTGCACCACCAAGGTCTCAAGTAACACAAAACTTCTATTGTACCAAGTCTCTCTTTATGGGAGAAGCTATATACAAAAGCCTTATGGAGGGGGGACCGGCTCCAATAAATCCGATCCTCAACTATTGTCAAGTTCACTAATTCTCTCTCTTGCAAAGTATTGTTCATGCCAAGCTAATTAAAGTATAATGGTTATGTTGCTACCTCTAATCAATTTATCCCTCTATTTTTTCAAAGTATTCTCATAAAAATGCTCACTATAGTTCTCTAAATTCCACTATTCTCAATGTTCATAGTCCAATTCCGTTACAAGGCTTGTGAGCTTTCACAGGCATCTATGCACAAAAACGACGCATGAAAGAGTTTCACAATCAACACGTAATCAACAAGGAGTTTAAAAAGGGTGCCTATGTATTAGTTTGCACCTTAAAGCAACACTCCAAGAAACTAAAGAAGCGAGGAAATGGCCCATTCATGATTCACAACATAAAAGTTGCCACATTAGAGGGATAAGAGATGCCCAACTGGATTAGTGGATGCAAGTTGAAGAAATATCATATGCCACTAACCATAGAAATGCTAGAAAAGATTCATGATGTAGCAGAAAGAAAGAAGCAAGCCCAAGCTAATCAAGCACATGTTCAGAAGGAAGGGTAAGTTGCAGATTTTAAAGCGCAAGGAACGACAAAACAACGTACAAATTTTGGCACGTGCAATAGCACATCCTTCAATTGAAGCAATTCAGACAAAGAAAAATTGGCTTGGAGACATAGTTGTATACATCAAAATAGAGCTATCAGATGGATCGACAGAGTGAGCACTTGTGGACACTAGAGCTTGAGCCAATGTCATCAAGTACTCTACATACATGAAGATAATAGACATACCATTAATGAAAAATTAGATAGAGCACAAAGCTGCAAACCAAGAAAAGATGATCAGCTTAGGTCAAGCAAACATGTCAATCAATATTGACAGCCATCAATGTACACATCAATTTCATGTGATGGCAGATATAAATCTCAACAAAGCAGTCATCCTATGTGTTCCCTGGATGCGGGCTTACAAAGCAGTTTTGGATTGGTAGGAGGATACTTTAAAGTTTATGCTTCATGCCACCTCTTACATCACTCCATTGACACAAAGTGATCACATGTGGGAGGCACAACCCATTGTTATGGAACCGCAACAAATAACGACACCTACGCATGTACGAGACTTCAATGGACAAACCACAAGGTCTGTATGGATGCAAAAGTAAATCATGGTCAACAAGCCTAAACAAATATGGATATCCAAGTCTACCACTCCACAAGTGGTAGCCAAGACAAAGAGACAACATCCTCCAATAAAATCTTGACAACCTCGAAGCAATTATACTTGGTAGTGGCAACCCAAACAACAACAAAAACCTCAAGCACGCCATAGGACATAGGCCTATTTTCCGATATGAGAGTTGATGATTTTCTTGTTGAGTTGATGTATTTGCTCGTTATGTTCACTTCTTGAGGATTGACACCCTCAAAAGAGTCTCCGCTGTTGGAGATAATGGGTTCGTGAGGTAAGCAGGGTCAGCACCTGGCTGCTCGCTGTGGAAAAAATAAGAGACCAAATGCATGACGCCAGGAGAAAAGCTCAAATGACACTTATATTACTTGAAATTGACACCCTATAAGCCTTAAGCTACTAACAATTAACCAAAGTGGAATTTGATTACAATTGTTGGCCATTAACGGCAATGCTATGGCAATTTCCAAGCTTGTGAGAGCTTAATCCTCCCAAATATCTGCCTGAGAGAGCAAAAATCAACTCTAGTTACACCCTATAAGCTGCTAACAATGAACCAAAGTGGAATTTGATTACAATTGCTGGCCATTAATGGCAATTCTATGGCAATTTCCAAGCTTATGAGAGCTTAATCCTCCCAAATATCTACCTGAGAGAGCAAAAATCAACTCTAGTTACACCCTATAAGCTTATCCACTTTAGTATCCCAACTATTAGAGCTTAAAAATTGGTGCTTGTTTTCCTAGATTGAGAGAAAGAAAGCCTGAGATCCCCCATTTCCATAGCCTTCTTTTGTGTCACGGTAGAGACCGAAATCGATCTTGATGCCGAGATTTTTCTCCCTAGCTTGATTCTTTGTGTAGAGAGAGAGAGAGAGAGAGAGAGAGAGAGAGAGAGAGAGAGAGAGAGAGAGAGAGAGAGAGAGAGAGAGAGAGAGAGAGAGAGAGAGAGAGAGAGAGAGAGAGAGAGCTTGCTTCTTCAATCAAAAGAAAGAGAGCGAGAGAAATTGCCTGCAAGTAGGGTCCCCCACCGCTTTCGTATCCCCTCTCAAAACAAAGAGAGAGAGCAAGAGAGTCCTCTCCTTTCCTATTTTGTATCACGCTCCCTATTCTTCATCATACTTTTTGTTCTCTCTCCTTGTCACACAGTATCCTCTATTCCCCCAAAAACCCCCTTCTTTTTTTCCTCTTGCCCATCAGTCACGGCGCTGTGACTTATGTGGCACATGACTCCATGTGATGATGTGGCAGTCGGTTGGATGGAGCAACACGAAAATTCCAAGAGAAGGGCCAAAAAGGGGCACCCCTATTTGCTGAGCATCTTTCACTTCTATTGCAAGCTCGATCAACGCGAGTCCATTCCCCTCCCTCCACGTTGTCGCTGTGCTGCTCGATATCGCCAAACTCATTTTTATTTCCTTGTGTATTTCTCGCTCCCCCATTCACACTTAACCCTTCCAATTTCAAGTTGCCTTGGGTCGCCTTTGAGGGCACACATTGGCGGCCATCGTAAGGCCGTTCGCCTTCAAGGTGGTAGCACAGGTGATATCATTTGGCGGAAGGCCTTCCCTTCACATTTGGTTAGAACTGTCCACAGCTTCCTTGCCATAGCCATAAAGGGCATATCCTACAATCAACTTTTTCCAATGGACGACATTTTGAACTGAAAGCTCATCAAGAAATTGATGTGCTTTCGTAGGGCACCACATTTGACATATATCAACCCAAGCATTGATACGTAAAACACACCTCGTTGCTTCTGGCCACCGCCATATCGCACATAATCTCGCAATCAATAGCTCCTCAAACACGTTTGTGCTTTCTAAAGCACACCGCATTTGACATACTTATCAACCAAATTATGGGAATAGGATCGTGATAGCTAAGGTGGGTGATAGACAAACATTGCACACATAAGTGAGTATGTGTAGGCTAGATTGTTACTCAAGCGAATTAGGTTCCAAGATAGATTAACTTGGACTCATAAACACGATCTTGAGTAGTTTGCTAACCCGCCACAAGCTCACCATAGACAAGGGACATGTAATGCAAACTTGGAATGATTGTTTACTCATGAAAGGAGCTTTAAGTAGCTCTACAACCGTACACCATTACATATGGGATAATTCCACCTCTTGTCTCATTCACTTACACTCTAGTGACTGTAAGACAAAGTCCATAACCTTACAATCCTCCCCTTGGGGTTTGTAGACATGTAGTAGTGTTAGTGTGTATACGCGCTTCACCAAGGGCACTTTTCTCCCACTGGGTTTTTCCCCCTGGACATCCGGTGTGAAAGGTCACCTTATCTCTTAGGGTTTCATATAAGCTTTGTAGCTCTGAGTTTGTATACTCTATTATTCCAATACAGAGAGAGAGAGACTACAGAGATCTCGTACACAAGGTCTGTGTCTTCTCCTTCTCCATCTTCTTCCTACTCTGAGTTGATGTCTTCCTTCTGTTTCCTGTTTCATCATCTTCAACAATTGGTATCAGAGCAAGGTGATTTCCAGAGCCTCTACTTGCATTTTCGCGTCCGCGCGCGCAATCGCAGTTTTCAGGCAGTTTTCGGAAAATTTGTTCGTGGGAGCATCCTCGACGTTCCGGGAGTATTCTGAGCAGGCGACCTGATGTTTTACCCCCCTTTCGAAGCCGTTCGAGCCCTCAGAATTTTGTTCTGAGCAGCGTAGCAGAAGTTACTTTTCGGAGGCGTTTAGATCAAGAGGGTGTGCTTTTTGACAGATTTTTTTCAGGTAAACAGTTCTTTTGGGAAGCAGCTTGTCTTAGCTTTGTGCTGAGATTTTGTGTAGAGTTTTGCTTGGATTGGAGAGGAGATTTGTGAATCTCTTGGAGGTTCTTTTGCTCTCTTGTGTGCATCTACAGTATGGCTCAATCTACGGAGAAAGAGATTTTTGGTGCGTTTACATCCGAAGACAAATTGGATGGTACCAACTATTCTCTTTGGTCTTTTATGGCCAAAAATGTTTTGGTTGGTAAAGGATTGTGGGATTATGTATCTGGAGATGAAGTTCGTCCAGTTAGCATTGCACCTGCCACGCCTGGTCGTGGTGCAGCTATAGGTGCAGGACCCTCACAAGTCACTCCAGAGCAAAAGAGATGGGATACTAAAGATGCACAGGCTATGGCTGTGATTGCCTTAACCATAAAGAGGACAATCACACCACATATCAGATCTTGCAGAACTTCTGAGGATGCTTGGAACACTCTGCAAGCTATGTTTGGAGGAAGAAACGCTGCCAGAATAGAGTTTTTGAAGAAACAACTTGACAAAATACAGATGGACGAAGGTGACGATATTGTCGAGCATCTTACAAAAATCAGGGATCTTAAAGAGAAATTGCTTAGCATTGATGAAGTGATTCCAGAGAAGGACTTGGTTTCCAAAACACTCAATTCACTACCACCATCTTATTTGACTTTTCAGACTTCTTTGACTCTGTCTTTGCGAGCTAATCCTGACCCTCTTCATTTTGAAGAGTTAGTGGCTTTGCTATTGCAGAAGGATCAATCACGTAAGAACAAGTCTTTACACGTGGATGGTATGGATCATGCTCTTGTTGTACAGAACAAAAACAGGGGTAAAGAGAGTGCTCATCACTCCAAGTCTAGTGCAGGACAATCTTCAGAGAAGTCTAAAGGTGATTCCGACAAGTCCAAGAAGAAAGGTAAATGTCACTACTGCAAGAAACCTGGTCACTACATTAGTGAGTGTAAAAAGCGAATTGCTAAAGAAAAGAAGAAAGAGTCAAGTTTGGTTGTTTCAGCTTCTGGTGATTCTTCTACAGCTAAAGAAGAGTCTGCAAACTTTGTGCAGGATTCTTATGCTTTTGTAGTATGTTCAGATTTTTCTGCTTACAGTGTTGACAAGACACAAATGATTTGGTACTTTGATAGTGGTGCATCCAGGCATATTACTTCAAGGAAGGATTTGTTTTGTTCATTGGATGCAGCTCCAGCAGGAAAGAAGGTGACATGTGCAAATAATGCTTCTTATCCAATCAAAGGCGTTGGTAAGATTTTGATTACCATTTCAGATGGTTCAGATTTATGCTTGCCAGATGTCTTATATGTTCCAGGGATCAAGAAGAATTTGTTGTCTGTATCCTCTCTTGCAAAAAATGGTCTTCGGGTCATTTTTGAGGATGACAGATGTGTTGTACGAGATCGAGAGAATGGTTATTCTCTTATCACTACAGGTACGCTGGAAAATGGACTATTTGTGCTAGATCGTTATGAAAAGCAGATTCAGGTATGTATTGCAGAAACAAAGACTCAGGCCATGCAGGATGCTGAGTTGTGGCATGCTAGATTTGGGCATGTTGGTTATGGCAGTTTGATGACTTTACAACGTCATAATATGGTGCATGATTTGTCTTTATTGGAGATGCCACCAAGACATGTATGTGAAGGTTGCGTTCTTGGAAAGATGCACAGATTTGCATTTTCGCAGGATGGTTCAGTTAGAGCGACACGAAAGTTGCAGCTTGTACACAGTGATGTATGTGGTCCTATGAGGACGCCATCTTTGGGAAACAGCCTTTATTTTGTGACCTTCATTGATGACTTTTCCAGGTTTTGTTGGGTGTATCCACTCAAAGCAAAGTCAGATGTGTTTGCAGTTTTTCAACATTATGTCGCCATGGTTGAAAATGAAACAGGTTGCAAAGTACAGACTCTTCGTACCGATCGAGGAGGTGAATACATGTCAGGTGCATTTAAGGATTTTTTGGGAAAGAAAGGCATTAAACACCAATGCACTATGCCATACACACCACAACAGAATGGTGTTGCAGAAACGAAGAACAGGTCTTTAATGGAGACAGCTAGATGTATGCTCAAGGCTAAGAGTTTGCCTCATAAGCTATGGATGGAGGCAGTTGCTTGTGCAGCACATGTTTTGAACAGGTGTCCTACTCGTGCCTTGAAGACCATTACTGCATATGAAGCTTGGTATGACAAAAAACCTTCAGTCAGTTATCTTCGTGTTTTTGGTTGTCTTGCTTATGCTCACATCCCTCAGCAGTTACGTGGGAAGCTTGATGATAAGGCAATCAAATGTATATTTGTGGGGTACAATAGTGGAAGTAAAGGTTATAGACTTTACAATCCTGCTACAAACAAGATTTTTGAAAGTCGTGATGTAATTTTTGCAGAAACTACTGCTCAACCTATGGTTGCTTTTGATGTACCTCATATGTAGACACATGATGTATTTGAAGGTTTGCTTCCTTCTTTTGTGGAGAATCAAGAATCACAACAGGTTGATAATCTTGATCAATCTTTTGATCAGCATGTGACACCTCATGATGTAGAGGAAATTGTGCGTGAAGAGCAAGAAGTTCTTAGGGAAGAAAGAACCTTGCCTAAATGGGTTCAGAAAACTTTGCAGGATAGCAAGTTGGATGCACCGTTGCCACGAAAAACACGTGCTGGTACTACTTTTGGCAGAGAGCAAGTAGATTTGGCTTGCTTTAGCACTCTTTGTGATGCAGATGAGCCTGATTCATTTGAACAAGCTTTAGAGTGTGTTCAGTGGAAAGATGCTATGCAACAAGAAATTGATTCTATTCATAAGAATCATACATGGGATCTAGTGGACTTGCCTACAGGTAAAAAGCCTATTGGTACAAAGTGGGTTTTTAAGGTAAAAAGGAAACAAGATGGTACTGTTGACAGGTACAAAGCAAGGCTTGTGGCAAAAGGCTATGCGCAACAGAAAGGCATAGATTATGATGAAACCTTTGCTCCTACTTCTCGTGCGTCCACAGTTAGATCACTAGTTGCAATTGCTGCTCATCATGGTTGGAAAGTGCATCAGTTGGATATCAAGACTGCTTTTTTGAATGGTGATTTGCAGGAAGAAGTTTATGTAAGTCAACCAAGTGGTTTTGTTGTAAAAGGTCAAGAGCAAAAGGTATGTAGATTGCGTAAAGCTTTGTATGGTCTCAAACAGGCTCCAAGAGCATGGTATGAGAAGATACATACTTATTTGATTGGCCAGAGATTTCAGAATAGTCCAACAGAAAGTACTTTGTATGTCAAAAAGAGAGATGGATTTCTCATTATGCTAACAATTTATGTGGATGATATGCTTCTTACAGGCAATACTGCAGATGAAATTGAAGCGTTTAAAGATGCTTTGAGAAAAACCTTTGAGATGTCTGATCTTGGTTTGCTACATTATTACTTGGGTATTCAGTTTGTGCAATCAGAGGATGGCATATACATGTTGCAGGCAAAATATTTGCATAAAATTTTGGACAAGTTTGGTATGCAAAATTGTAAGCCAATCTCTACACCCGTAGAAACTGGATCAAAGTTGAGCATGCATGATGCTGGAGAAACTTTTGATGTACATACTTATGCAGCAGCAGTTGGTTGCTTGATATATTTGGCAGGCAACACTCGTCCAGACATTCAATTTGGGGTTTCACAAGCAAGCAGATTTATGCACAGCCCAGGTATGCATCATTGGCAGGCTGTGAAGCGCATACTTCGTTACCTTTCAGGTACCCCTAATCTTGCCATGTTCTTTCCAAGGGGGGATATGTATGGAAAGCACAGTTCTATGCAGCTTCTTGGTTACAGCGATTCAGATTGGGCTGGTGATTTTGACACACGACATTCCACAAGTGGCAATTGTTTTTTCTTGGGAAATGCATGTATATCTTGGCTAAGCAAGAAGCAACCCACAATGGCTACATCAACTTGTGAAGCTGAGTACAGGGCAGATTTCACAGCAACAGTTGATTGTGTATGGATACGCAGGTTATTGGCAGATCTTTGTGAGTGTCAACAGGCACCCACTACCATTTTCACTGACAGTCAGAGTGCTATGGCAGTTGCAAGGAATCCAGTATTTCATGCAACAACAAAGCACATAGAGGTTCACTACCACTATGTCAGGGAAAGGCTACATGCAGGGGAGATCACACTAACTTACTGTCCTACACAGGATAACATTGCAGATCTATTTACGAAGGCGTTATCACGAGAAAAGTTTGAAGCTTTCCGAAAAGCTTTGGGCTTACTCTCATACACATGATGATCTGCTACCTTGTACGGATTCACACTATCACTACAGGGGGGATTTGTAGACATGTAGTAGTGTTAGTGTGTATAAGCGCTTCACCAGGGGCACTTTTCTCCCACTGGGTTTTTCCCCCTGGACATCCGGTGTGAAAGGACACCTTATCTCTTAGGGTTTCATATAAGCTTTGTAGCTCTGAGTTTGTATACTCTATTATTCCAATACAGAGAGAGAGAGACTACAGAGATCTCGTACACAAGCTCTGTGTCTTCTCCTTCTCCATCTTCTTCCTACTCTGAGTTGCTGTCTTCCTTCTGTTTCCTGTTTCATCATCTTCAACAGGGTTTGGAAGGACAATACAATCTAGTTTCTATATCCACTAAGGATGACACATGGTATCAAAACAAGATGTCAATACATATAAAAAAGGATGACAGATCCACAAAGGATGACAAAAAATGGTGTCCACACAGGATGACAAAAAAGAGGAATCCTCCCCTTGAAGTGGAAATCTTCATCTTTTCTTCCTGAAACATGCCTGTCCTCCCCCCTTTTCTTCATTCCATTCTTATAGTCTTCTATCTGCACCACATTGGTGCCAATGATGTCGATGTCGACACAAAGCCCTCTCTTGAGCTTTATTGACAAACAACTGCAATGCTAAAAATACTGATACAAAAGAACTATTGATGCGGATGCTAATGTTGTTGTTGCTGACTTTCCCTTCCCTTGAAGTGGAATTCCCAAATTCCCCCGTGGTGCCTTGGAGTGGTCTTGGCACTAGGAGACTCTCCAAGGCCAGTTTCTTGAATTTGCACAAGTACACGATGACATTATTTTCCTGAAGCACATGTCAAACACATTTGTAAAGGCTGTATTTTGGGTAAGATGCAGCGTTCTAAGTTTTCAAAGGATGGTTCAATTAGGGCCACATGCAGGTTGGACCTTGTGCATAGTGATGTTTGTGGGCCCATGCAAACTTCGTCCTTGGAAAATCACCTTTACTTCATGAATTTCATTGATGATTACTCCAGGCATGCATGGGAATTTTCGCTTAAAGCAAGGTTCGAAGTTTTTATGTGCTTCAAATAATTTCTGGCTATGGCCGAAAATGTCTCGAAATGTACTATGGGCACCCTCCCTTCCGATCGAGGGGGGGAGTATATGTCTCATGAATTTAGTGCATTTCTGGCTAGTCCTGGGATAAAACATCAATGTACACTGCCTTATACGCCTCAACAAAATGATGTTGATGAGAGGAAAAACAGGTCACTTACAGAAATGGCACGATGTATGGTCAAAAGTCAAGCTTTGCCGCATTCTTTTTGGCTTGAGGCCATCATGTGTACCACTTATGTACTAAACAGGTGTCCTACGAAAGCTTTGCAGTCTATTACTCCATATGAAGCATGGCATGATAGAAAGCCTTCTATTGAGCACATGCGTGTTTTTGGCTATTTGGCATATGGTTTGATGCCACAAACACAACGCAGAAAATTGGATGATAAGGCTGTCAAATGTATTTTTGTTGGTTTTAGTGCTAGAAGCAAAGGTTACAGGTTGTATCATCCGCAAACAAAGCGTATCTTGGTGTGCATGATGTTATATTTGTAGAAGATTCAGTTCAGCCCTTGCTGTCATGTACTAGAGACAGTAATGTCAGCTCACAAGACATTTATGACACTTTGTTGCCTCTTATCAGTGGTGGAAGTTCGAATGTAAATTCCAATGAGGCAAATGTACAGCCTATGGGGGTTTCTGAAAATTTTACAGATCAGTCTATTACTGATGTAGATGTACATGATGTACTTGATGAGGAAAGGGCTGAAAATGAGCAAGCTAGAGGTATGCCAAAATGGCTGGTGCATACATTGCGTGACAGTATATTGGATGCACCTTTGTCTAGTCGTACTCGTTCAGGCTCTCGCCATGAATCTTATGCATTAGAGTGTTATGCTTTGGTTGCGTCTAGCTTACATGATGTTGAGGAACCTCTGTCTTTTGATGAAGCACATAATTCAAAAAGTTGAATGGTTGCCATGCAATCAGAAAATGATGCACTTATAGAAAATGACACATGGACTTTATGTGATTTGCCTCCTGGCAAAAAGGCCATTGGTACAAAGTGGGTTTACAAGTTGAAACGCAAGCCAGATGGTGAGATTGATCGCTATAAGGCTTGTCTTGTTGCAAAGGGTTATGCACAACAAAAAGGCATAGATTATGAAGAGACTTATGCTCCCACTTGTTGTATGACTACTATGCGTTTTCTATGTGCATTGGCAAATCATTTTGCTTGGGATGTACATCAAACAGACATTGTTACTGCTTTCTTGAATGGTGACATATTTAAGGAAGTTTATGTAACGCAACCTCACGGTTTTGTCAAGAAAGGACAAGAGGATAAGGTGTGCAAATGTAACAAAGCTTTGTATGGGTTGAAGCAATCTCCTCGTGCTTGGTATGAGAAGGCTGACACTCGTTTTGTCAAACGAGGCTTTCGTAATAGTCCAACAGAAAGCACATTGTATGTAAAGCGTGAGGGTGATGTACTTCTCATTGTGGTTCTTTATGTAGATGATTTGCTGATCACTGGACCAAATGAGAGACATATTGCTGAATTTAAGGCTGATTTGAATGCTACTTTCAAGATGAAAGATTTGGGGCTGTTGCATCATTACTTGGGTATACAATTTAAGCAGTGTGATGGTGGTATTGCCTTGTGTCAGAAAAGTTACATAGAAACATTGCTATGTAAGTTTGGACTTGAGGATTGCAAACCTATTGCCACTCCCATGAAAACAGGTTTGAAATTGAGTCTTCATGATGCTGGTGATCCTGTAGATGTCGCTCTTTATCAAACTGTTGTTGGATGCTTCATTTATGTATGCAACACGAGGTCGGATATTTAGTTTGCAGTCTCACAGGCTAGCAGATTTATGCATAGCCCAGGGTCTAAGCATTGGCAGGCTGTCAAAAGGATTTTCCGCTACTTGAGTGGCACTTTACATCTTCGCTTGTTTTATCCCAAGTGGGATCATTGCCGCCAGACTTACATGCTTTTTCGGACTCAGATTGGGCTGGTTATTTTGACACGCGAGCAAGTGGTTTTTGTTTCATGCTTGGCAGTTCATGTATATCATGGTTGAGCAAGAAGCAAACCTACTGTGGCCACTTCTAGTTGTGAGGTTGAGCACAGGTCAGTCTTCACAGCTACGTTTGAGTGTGTATGGCTCAAACGCCTTATGGCTGATTTGGGTGTTGGACAAGACATTGCCAACATCATCTACACTAACAGTTAGAGCGCATTGGCAGTTGCGAGGAACCCAATTTTTCATGCTCGCACAAAGCACATTGAGGTGCATTACCACTATGTCAGGGAGAGGCTCTCAACAGGAGAGATCAACTTGGCTTATGTGCCAACACAGGACAACCTTGCAGATCTTTTCACAAAGGCATTGTCTTGTGAGAAGTCATTGTCTTGTGAGAAGTTCGAAGCTTTGGGCTTTCTCCCCTTTGTGGATTGATCTTGTCCTTAGGGCCTGACACTTCCCTTTACTCTTTGTGCTAGCCCTCGTTCAACGCATCACTCCCAGGGGGATTTATTACCATATACACGTGGTAGTGATATGTGTGAACACACTTAGGACCATCGGGGCATTTTTTCCCTCTTTAGGAGGTTTTTCCCCTGTGCATTGTATATACGCCCATTCATTCTAGGGCTATCTATCTTTCCATTGCACACTAAGTAATACACTCTCTATTGTGTGCCTTGAGCTTCCTTCCTCTTCTCCAAGCTGTGTGCGTTTCCCTACAACCCTAATTCCAACAAGCTCGGAATGCAAAGCTTAGTGGTTCTAGTGGGAGCTTGTCATGAAGGCCTTCTCCACATACTCAGAATGCATGAATTGCATAGGCCAAAATGGATCAATTTTGGAGGAACAAACATGCAAGAATCAGCCACTAATTGCACAATCAAAAGAAGTGAAATTGAGTCAATTTGAATGGGAAGTGAAGAGAGAGTTCCCAATCAATCTAACATTGGAGAGATGTCAAATGCAAGACCTAATTGCAATGCAAAGAAACTACAATTCTTTAATCAAGCTTGACCTAGCTATGGAAGGTAGTGGCTCAATGGACTTTCACCATGGACGTGCCCACACATAGCTTAATCAAAAATTGATTAGAGTGTAGAGAAACCTAATGGAAATGCTAATCACACTAACACACAAATACATAGAGCATACCAGAGCTCTGATACCACTTGATGGGAATGGGATCATGCTAGCTAAGGTGGGTGATTGACAAACACTGCGCACACAAGTGAGTGTGTGTAGGCTAGATTGTTACTCAAGCGAATTAGGTTCCAAGATAGATTAACTTGGACTCATAAACACGATCTTGAGTAGTTTGCTAACCCATCACAAGCTCATCATAGACAAGTGACATGTAATGCAAACTTGGAATGATTTTTTAAGTAGCTCTACAACCTTACACAATTACATGTGGGATAATTCCACCTCTTCTCTCATTCACTCACACTCTAGTGACTCTAGGACAAAGCCCATAACCTTACACCAAACACAACACATTTGGCATACATCTCAGCCAAAGCATTGCTGCTCATTACATTAGGCTTACATATCAACCACCGTAGTGCCAAGCACAACTCTACCAGCATACCCTGCTATCAATGCAGCAGTAAGAGATGACATTCCGGACAAGATGCTCCTCAAGCACTCATTGCTCTATTAAGTGCACCATATTTGGCATGCATATCCTTGCCCAACACTACATTTGCTTACATATCTACCAAAGCATTGCTGCGAGCTCAATTATTGCCAACCAAGCATCAACAAATCACCACATTAGGCATATCTCGACCACGGTGCTGAGCACAACTCTATCAACATGCCAATTCAACAACAATTGCCAACAATCTGTCTGAAGGTGATAACGCCCGAAGTTTTGATGCCCTTAAGCTTCGGTACTTGCAAAAGCTCGCGAAGTCTTGATTCTTGTCTTATGTCGATTTCCCATGCATGGGAGGAACCCCTTAATTCCTTAAGGTCTTGTAAATTTGAGCGCCCAATACTTCAAGTGTGTGAAATGGAGGCTTTCAATAATGTGCATAGACAAATTACAAAGCGAGAGAGAAGGAGAGTGATGGCCCCCTCCATGGCCCTCGATGCTGAGCGCGGCAGAAATGAGAGTTGTTCTCCTCAGTCTCGTGACCTCACCAAGCTTCATCTCTCAAGATTTCGTGTAGGTGTTGGCGAGCCAGCTTGTGTGTGTACGGGCTCCTACCCATGTGCTCGACCCTTCTCCTTCCAGAAGCGTGCTAAATACAACAACCAGTTACCATGCCCCTCTCAACTTGGCTCTCTGAAAACAATGTGAAGGCAAGGGACTGGCCCGCAAATTCACCACCGAATCTCTCTTACATAGCCCAAGAAAGCTATATAAGGCCCCTTTCCTAGGCCACCGGCTCCTACCCCCTTGCAAGTCCCTGGCGTGGTCCCTTGTCCTCACACAAAGGTGGCACACTTTGCTTGCCTTGTGAAATAAAACTGTTCTCTTTCTCTAGCCTGCTTTAAGGACTCCCCAAGACAATGAATTCACCCTAGCTTCCATGCTCTCATGTTCCAAAAGCAACAACACCACACAGCCTAGAGCTCATGTGTGGTTTCACAATCCTCTGAAAATGAATGAACAGGGGCCTAAGTATTGTAAGGCTTTCCCCCATGTGGGGTGGTTTGATTGGCAGAAGTATCTAACTACTACTTTACTAGAGTGACTTGAGAGAGAGGAGAGAGAAGACTCAAGAGGAAGACTGTTAACAGCTGCCTGCATCCAGCGAGACTTTTGGCGTGATTCTTCTTCTCTCTTCTGTTTTTGAGAGGCGGCCATTCAATTTGCCGAAATACCCCCGTTCAAATTTTTTATTTTGTTTTTCCCTTCCTCTTCATCGCTGCAATCATCCACAGCATATTCCGCCATAGCCAGGCTCTCTTAAGTGGTTCATTCTTGCTTGCCGCTTTCCTCTTTAATTCTCAGTGATTTGCTCCTGGTTGTTTTCCCGCCTCTGCTCTTCTGCTTCTTGAAGCTCATTCAACTCTTCTTTTTCATCCCTCTCTGAGCTCAGCATTGTTCGCCCTGTTCGGAGCGAGGTTTCTTGCAGGATTTGTACGAGTCTACGTATATTACGTGCTTTACTCTCTGTTGAGTTTCTCACCACAGAGAACCTCGTACGTTTCCGAGCCAATTTTATTGTGGCCCATTGTTCAGCTGAGCAGAGATGGGTGCTTGCTCCAGTAAGCCCAAAACAACCGAATTCGAAGGTTCCATGGAACCTCGAAAGCCCACTGATGCGGCTGCTGATCGACCTCAAGAAACAGAACGGGGCCTGGAGAACCTTGCTGATGTCCATAGCAAAGAAGCGCCTGCAAAAGTGGGTGAAGGGGGAGAGGCCGCACATGCAAACACAGAAGCTGCACAAGCAACACCAGAGCCTGATTCCGGCATAGATGAGGGACTGCTGAAGGTCGTGGTATCAAGATCAGCAGAGGTTAGTTCTGATGTTCTTAGAGAGAAAGAAGCAGTTCAGAAGGAAGCCAGTGATGAGTTTGAGCAGAAAGAGAGTAAGGTTGATGGTGTTTCTGATGAGGTTGTGCAGAAACATGATTTGGATGTTGGAGGTGTCGCAGATAGTGCAAGTGTGAGCGTTAATGGTATGGATGACAAGGAAGCGGGTTTGGTAGATGAAGCCAAGACCTGTGAAGATAAAGCCGTCGTATCGGAGGAGACTGGTAGTAGTCAAGGAGACGCTGCATACGTAGACAAGACAGTTTCTCCTGATGAGGAGGAAGTTCTCAAAACTCCTGAGAAAAGAAGTATTGTTGTGCCAGAAGAAGAAGCAAGTTCTATGTTGGATCCTACTGAATCAGCTGGTGTTGAGTCTCCCATTACTGGTGTTGTTCTAGCTGTTGAACCAATCAAGAAGGTGACAATTGAGGAGGATGTTTCAAAGAATGTTGCCACAGAAGCAGAAGGTGCTAGCGCACATGAGGATTCTCAAAAGCACTCCAAAGAGGCTGCAGAAAGTCCTGCATTGGAGGATGGAGATGCAGGTGCGGGTGCGGTTGCAACTAAGGATGTTCCAAAAGATGTATTGGCACTGACAAGTGAAGCTCCTCCTGAAGCTGGTGGTGTCGATATTCTTGCTCCCACTAGTGCGGTAGAGACTCTTGCTGCTGTCATTGCTTTAGAGACACTTACTCCTGCTGAAGCAGATCCTGTGAAGGATGGTGAAGAAGAAACATCACAGCCACGGGGAGGGGCTCCTAATGATGCAACAGTTGATCCCTCACTTGCAACCATGGATTCCAAGATCGATGCAGAAGAGTGCCCAACAGATACGAAGGCGACGAACGTCCCTCTTGATGTTGTCACTGCAGTTGGAGATGGAGGTAGTACTGATACATTGGAAATGGAGACACCAAAGACAACCAAAAGTGCTGATTCAGGGGTTTCAATCATTGAATCAAAGACCGAGGATGCAAAGGAGGAGAGTGTCAAAGACAAGGATGGGCTCCTAGTGGAGGATTCGGACAGCAACGGACCATCACAAGCTTCGACCCCTGAAGTGAATGGGGATGGTGGGCCGACAGGTGAGACCATACCTGAAAGGGAAGAGAAAGTTGAACAACTACAAGAATCTACTGTTGAAGCCTTAAAGGAGACCGCTGATAAGCCACATGTAGAGCATATGAGTAGTGCCGATGTCCAATTCGAGGATGCTTCAGATGCGCCGCTGAAGTTGGAGGCAGGCAAGTCTATTGAATCTGGCCAAGTACCAAGCTAGCTCGCGGTTGTCTGAGGTACAGAGGACGAGTTAATCATTGGATTATTTTCTGGCTGTCATGAATTATCCAGCTCAACTTTGAAGTTTTTCACCAGAGATTGCATATGGCCAAGTAAGCAAGTGTTTAGGTAGTCCCATTCAAACCATTGGTTATGACGTTCGGGTGATTCTGCTTTCAGCAGTATATTCATTATTTTTCTGCATGGGATTTTGGTCCTCATGCAGGTCTATGTTGTTATTTCTAACACTTAGTCTGTTGATCAACCTCTTATGTGTGCTAATAGTAGTTCAGAATATCATGTAAGATTTTTTTCTTGACTTTGCCTGCTTTTTTCCTTGTTCGGCTTCACGCTTGTATGTGGTACAATCGTCTGTTGCGTTTTGTTCCCTCCTTAGTTACTCTGATTGAGAATTAGGTTATTTTTCACGATGACGTGTTTTTGTTGGAGTCCTGTTGGTCTTGTGACTTTCTCTACCGAACAGAAATTACAATGCTCTAGTGGTTGTTGAGTCTATATAATTGAATGCAGTGAAATTCAGAGATTCATGGCTTTCATCCCTCGATTAAAGGTGGGAAGTGTCATAATTATGGTTGAGATTCTACTTGTGAACTGGCTTATCTTGATGAACAGCTTTTATGGTCTGTTACTGGGAACTTCTCCAGATTTTGTTAAGCTTTTAATGCACTGAAAGTGTCAAATCATTTACGCAGATGTTTACTGAAGCTGCATGTTGAGTAGTTATTTTAGCTCTCCTTGAGGTATTTCTTGTCACTTCATCAGGCCAAATATGTCCCTACTCATGCTTCATGATATCTGAGAGGCCATAAATGTTATTGTTGCATTGCTGCTTTTTGACAACTAATTGGGGGCGAGTATGTGTGCCGATCAGTTTTCTGCCTCGACCTTTGCAACAGTAGGTTTGTTTCCTTTGGTTGGCATTTGGGTTGAAGCCCATGTGTTTGTTTGAAGTGGCTATGAGCAGGATGGAATGATGCACTTGGAAGTAGATGCAGAGTAAGACAATATATCTTTTGACGAGTCACATGAATGCTTAAGTCCTTGCATAGGAGTTGTGTGCATGAGATGTCAAAAAGGGAGGTTATGATTGGTTGCAGAGCTCACAGGATAAGTTGGGGTGTTTGATAGTGTGCATCTGCGATAGTTTTAACTGAGTTTGCTTCATTATCCTCTTTCTATGTGTCCATGATTTTAATTGAAATTGCCTTATTATTCTCTTTTTGTGTCTATGATTTTAATCGAGTTTGCCTCATTATCATCTCTCCGCGTCTATTATTTTGATTGAGTTTGCCTCATCCTCCTCTCTATGTGTGTTGATTTTGTATCTTGTACTCTTGATGTTTCAAGTGAAACCCTAGTTGGCTATATTCCCTAGCTTTTGGCCTTGATAGCTTGACCTTTTCACAACTTCCAAAGGGTCTTTTTTTGGGGGGATGAAAGCTGGTGAAATTGATAGCTTGACCTTTTCACAACTTGCAAAGTTTTTTTAAAAAAATGAAAGGTGGTGAAATTGAATTAGCAAAAAGAAAAGGAAACACAGAGATCCCTCAGGAAAGGGGAGGGATAACCCCACCACAGATGATGTCCTAGTCTAAGGGGAGAGTATAATTTAGGGAGCTTGTAGTCCACCGCTGCCGTTTCAGGTTCTTCTGTAAAATCAGTTTGAGAGGGGGAACTTGCAAAGGTTGGTGTTGAAGAGTGACATCCTCCTTAGACCAAATGATACAAAAGTTGAAGGCAGACGTTCTCTCTTGGTCGCTTTTTTGCCTATATCTCAAGAAGAAGGGAGCTACTTGACAAGATAGATCCAACTCTAAAGAAGGGAACCTATTGATCACTTCTTTTTTAAGGTAATGACTAAATTAAAACAACTACAGCCATGTGTGCAAACATGGATTTTGATTGAGAGGGGAGATTGGACCCGGTGCTTGTTGCAAATAGGGTTGCGGGAAACACACAGAGCTTGGAGAAGATAAAGAAGCTTAAGGCACACAATAGAGAGTAGTATTGCTTAGTGCACAATGGAAAGATAAGTTAGCCATAGAGTGATGGGTGTATATATAATGAATGGGGAAAGAAACCTCCTAGTGAGGGAAAAAATGCCTCAACGGGCCCAAGTGTATTCATACACATCACTACCACATGTATATGGTAACAAATCCCCTTGGGAGTGATGCAGTGGGAGTGATGCAGTGAACAGAAGCTGACACATAGTGTATAGGGAAGTGCCATGCCTTGAGTTTATTTCTAACTTGAAAAGACCTGTTGTTTAGTTATAACACCAATCGTGTCTGTAGGAGTGGTATTTTAGGGGGTATGACCCAGTTAATACACACTCACTCCATAGGTGTTGAGGGTTAGAGTTTGTATCATCACAATTGTACTTTCAAAGAAAGAAGTTCGTAATCTGCCAATGGGTAGTCGATAAGTTCAACTTCTTAAGTTGATTCCAATCCCTATTAGACATGATGAATTGTGTTGGTCACCGCTAACTGCTAGTTTGAGTAGTTTTCATGCAAAGTTTAACCAAGAGGTTTGACATTACATAATTCAACAAAAGGGTTTGGATTGCAAAGGCAACACCCAAAGTTACTAGTTGAATACTACTTGATTTTCACTAATCTTTTATTTAGTGTTTGTCAGGTCAACTTTATACTAGCTCTTTAAAGCTAGCTTTTTGGTAAGGCACCTTTCTGGTTGTATCTTTCCGGTTTGTAAAGTGCACTTGACTATGGGTGAGTGCATTTTATGTTCAACCTCCAGGTACACATATGATTTGATTTTATTTCTTTTTGCCTTTGATTCAGTTTTCCAAGTAGGATGTATAAGCTAGATTGCTTTCATCCATTTCGCTCTTCAGACACATGACAAGGCCATGGAAGAGCAAAGAAATTTAAGACAACCGTGTACCAACTACACTACTGCATCCTATATTTATGGACCTACATGGTAGGGTTTTGTTTGACACATGTTGTCATAAGAGGAGCAACATTGTTTAAGAGCTCAAGGAGTTTGGTTTAGCCAAGTGTGGAGCAAGGTTTATGAGGATCCCTGTCACTCATGTTGCTGAGTGTTTACAGTTACCTCCACACACAAGTACATCTCGTACTTGATGGATGTCATTTTTGCGTACATCCCTATATGAGACATATTCTATATGTGGATAATATGAATCTTTGGGACTGACACTGGTGCCCGTTATTTCAATTATGTGTCGCGACAGTGTCTCTAGGTGATAATCGAATTCGTTTATTAGACCATTCTGAGCACATCGTATCAGGAACAATCTCGGTGGCCAAAAATTGTCAGCGGATACTCAGTAAGACTTGTTAAGATGACAAGTATTGTTAAACAACTTTAACGGATGATTGTTTGCTCATGTAGCAAAGTTATGTTCTGTTCATGAACATGTTGTATTGTTGGCACCTAGATGTCATTAATTTTCACATTCTATTATGGTCTAAGTAAGGTAGCACGACTTTCATGTAATTACAGGGGAACGTATTTAGTTCTTTCCCAGTGGGATGTGAGCATAATGTAAACCATAAGCATTGGCAAGTATGGTCATGGATATACGGGTTCGAATCTGTTTTTGCTAAATGCATGCATACAAAGTGATATGGGCCATAGTGTTTAGCAAAAGTTGAGTTGAAGCGGTATGCACATTCCTGACATTAGTAGCTTCTAAAGCATTACGCACTATATATCCAATATCTCTATGTGATTAATTGTGGATATACCAATCACCAATAGAGGTCATGGCTCAGTTTGGTGGCTGCTTGTAGATCGATTGATTAAAGTTAACCAATATTGTTGTTCCTAACATTGTTGATTACTCAACAATGTTGCAAGTGTTTGTTATCCCTGGTAAAAAAGACACCTTAGTAATGTCATTTATCCAGAGGGGATATGCAGATTACAAGTGTTATTTTTGTGCTAAAGGATACGCTGAGTACATATGTTAGCACCAAGCAATCTAATTGGAAAGGATATCTCTCTAGTTGGAGTTTTCTTACCATAAGGCAAAGCATGTTTGCGCGACTAAGTTTAGTCTCTTCATGTTTACGTCAGGTTTTCAACCTTGAACACGAGTTATGGTGGGGTTGTCTAATGATGAAGAATGATAACAAGTCAAGGACTTATCCTTTGCTGATGAGTTATATCAGCCTGCTACTTTCATGGAACGTAAGAGAGGTATTAATTTAGACACCTCTTAGTTGTAGTTTTGTTGTAGTAACTTGTTTAGCATACTCTAGTGAATTATAAATGGAGCTTACACATTATGTTGGATATAGACCGGTTACCCAAAACAGTTGCAAAGGGACAACAATGTAGAAAATCAAGATGCTATTCTTGATTCATTGAACCTTCTATTGAATTGTGTTCCGGTCCAATGGACAACTGGATCCATGAAGGATGGCATTATGGAAAACATTAGTGTTCTTATAAAGATATCACCACTTTTGTTTTCGAGGACGAAAACGCTTCTCCAAGGGGGGAATAATGTCAAGCTTAGGATAAGACCGGGCAGCCAAGAAGAACATGCAATAAAGGGGCTCCTAGAAATAGCAGGGCCACGGACCTATATAGCACATGGTTGGGTGGTTATTTTCATGTGTCGGTCCCCTCTTGTCTTAGAAAATAACATGTATTTGTCATAACCTGTGATCACAATATGCATATATACACCCAATACATTGTTTCACATTTCTATATAGTAGCTATGAAAACTGCAACACCAGAAAAGCTTCCCACAACACCAAATTGGGAGATTTGTAGAAATCTGAACCTTAGCTTGCCTACATAGAAACATACTCTAATTCCAAATTGGAGGCCAAAACATATCCAAAATGGATTCCTGACAGCACAGTTGTAGTTCAAAGGACTATATAAAATCTTGAAATGCAATGTCTTCCATTAAATCACTAAAATAGAAAGTCGTTTTGCCGATGCCTCCACAAGATTTTAGGGTGTGTATTGTTAAGTATGGAGCCTGATTTACCCTTGTAATTTTCTGTGGTAAAAGCACACATTTGTAAGGCCCCCATTATGAGGAGAAGCCATCGTGCGTGAAGGAAAATCACTCATCGGAAACCAAAATTTTCACGGACAAAAATCAGGGGCAACTTTAAAGGCCTCGGGGGCGGAGGCCCCCGAGACTTTTTTTTGCCGGAATATTATGGCCGGACGGTGGCCGGAAAGTGGTCGGAAAACAACCGGTCGGTTGGCCGGTGGCCGGTAGTCAATGGCCGATGGCCGGTGGCCGGTGGCCGGTGGCCGAATTCAAAAGCGGACTTATCTTCTCAAGGGCGGCCACACATGGGCGAATTGGAGGGTCCGATTTGGACTTATTCGCACAAGGGCAGCCACATGGCTGTCTCTCATAAGAGAGGGCAGCCCTTTTGGCCTATAAAAGGAGGCCATTTCTACACACATTTCATAGTGTGAAGTTGATGCAACAAGGTGAGTGTGAGGTGGTGAGAGTGAAGCAAGGCGGGAGCTCCATTAAGGGTATAATCCCTTTGTAAACTACTTCTTGTTTTGAAGTACTAAAGCCATTGAGTGGCTGCTTTCCCGTGGACGTAGCCCACATTGGGTGAACCACGTATATCGTGTGTACTCTCTCTCTCTCTCTACTCTATAATCTCGTGTATATAAATATGTCTCTCTCCATTAAGTAATCTACTCAATTATCTATTTAGCTACGTCTTATCTCCTAACAACTGGTATCAGAGCAAGGTTTTCTCGTAGCTAAATTATCTCAAGGAAAGGATTCCTTGAATTGAGTGGGAGTTATGGCGGAGGAAGGGAAGCTCAAGATTGAGAAGTTCAACGGCAAAAACTACCAACATTGGAAGATGCAGATTGAAGACTATCTCTACCAGAAGGACCTCTATTTGCCACTAGGCGGTCTTGCGAAGAAGCCCGCAACAATGGCAGATGAAGCATGGATTGTCCTTGATCGAAATGCACTGGGAACAATCCGGTTAAGCTTGGCGTCAACGGTGGCCTTCAATGTTTCGGAGATGAAGACCACGGAGGACTTGATGAAGTCACTTGACGACTTCTACGAGAAACCATCGGCATCCAATAAGGTATTTCTTATGAAGCGCTTGTTCAATCTAAAGATGGCAGAGAATGGTTCAGTTGCAGAACACCTAAATGACTTTAACACAAACATAAGTCAACTTCGATCAGTGAAAATCAATTTCGATGATGAAGTGCGAGCTCTCCTTATACTATCATCTCTACCGGATAGTTGGGACAGCCTTGTGATGGCTGTAAGTAATTCTATCTCTGGCACAGATACTCTTAAGTTTGATGATGTTGTGGGTGTTCTCCTAAGCGAGGAAATGCGAAGGAGAAGCACAGGAGAATCATCAAGTGCTGCACTATCAGTGGAAACAAGAGGAAGGCCTAAGGAGAGGTTCAAAAACCAAAAGGGTCGTGATCGCTCAAGACGGAGCAAGTCACGAACAAAGTCAGTTCTTGAATGTTGGAACTGCGGCAAGAAGGGCCACGTCAAGAAGGATTGCTGGTCCAAGAAGAAGAAGGAGACGGAGTCTCAAGACAACAAGCCAACATCGGAGGCCAATGTGGCAGGTAAAGTAGAGCAAGATGCTCTAATTCTCTCATTAGACAATGTGTCTAATTCCTGGATAGTAGATTCCGGGGCTTCATTCCATGCGACACCACACAAGCAACATTTCCAAGACTACACCAAAGGTAATTTTGGGTATGTATACTTGGGAGATGATGAAGCTTGTGAGATTGTCGGCAAAGGTACAGTTTCTGTCAAAACTGCTAATGGAAATGAATGGAAGCTTAAAGATGTTAGGCATGTTCCTTCTCTTTGCAAAAATTTGATCTCTACAGGACAATTGGACGATGAAGGTCACAACATTGCATTCGGAAACAAACGGTGGAAGATCTTAAAGGGATCTTTGGTAGTTGCCAAGGGTGAAAAAGTCGGTACACTTTACTTGTGTACTGTTAGCACGCAACCTTCAGCTTGTGCAGCAACTACAGAAGTTGACAGTGCGGTGTGGCACTACCGACTTGGGCATATGAGTGCCAAAGGAATGCAAATCCTTCAAACAAAGAAGCTTCTACCAGGTTTGAAAGAAGTGGACTTAGAGTTCTGTGAAGATTGTGTTTATGGTAAACAAAAGAGGGTAAAATTTCAAAAATCAGGAAATGAAAGAAAAAATAAAAAACTTGAGTTGGTTCATTCTGATGTTTGGGGTCCTGCAAGTACACCATCACTTGGTGGCTCATTGTACTATGTAACATTCATAGACGATGCGACTAGAAAAACATGGGTTTATATCATGAAGAATAAATCCGATGTATTTTCCATATTTCAAAGGTGGAAAGCCTTTGTGGAGAATGAAACAGGTACCAAGGTTAAATGCCTCAGATCCGACAATGGAGGTGAATATTGCAGCCAAGCTTTTGAAAGCTTTTGTGCTAGCAATGGCATTCGGAGGCAAAGGACAACCCCAAGGACACCTCAACAAAATGGGATTTCACAAAGGATGAATAGGACAATCATGGAACGAGCACGAAGCATGCGGCTACATGCAAGCCTATCGCTTGAGCTTTGGGCAGAAGCTGTAAGTACGTCTGTGTACTTAATCAATCGGTCACCTTCAACGGCTTTGGATGGAGGAGTTCTAGAAGAGGCATGGACAGGTAAACCGGTGAATTATGCATTTCTCAAAGTGTTTGGGTGTGAGGCTTTCATGCACATAGATAGAAGCCTAAGATCAAAGCTAGATGCAAAGTCCAAAAAGTGTTTCTTCATTGGCTATGGAGAAGGAGACTTTGGGTATCGCCTATGGAATCCTGAAGATGGTAAAATCTTAAGGAGTAGGGATGTAATTTTTAACGAACAAAATATGTACAAAGATTACTTGAAAAGAAAACAAACAAAACAAACAGGTGATGAGTACATGGAGCTTGAGGATGGTGAAGACTCAAGGACTGCAAACGGTGACAATGTGCAACAATGTCAACCAAATGAGGAGCCTCAACCTATTCCCCGAAGATCTACAAGAGCAAGTAGACCTCCAGAAAGGTTTGTTCCTTCCTTCAACCATCTCTTGATCTCAGATTCTGGAGAGCCGGAATCATACGAAGAAGCTATGCAACATAAATCCAAAGAAGAATGGACGAAGAGCATGCAAGTGGAGATGGACTCACTACATCGCAACCAAACATGGGAGTTGGTTGAGTTGCCTAAAGGTAAGCGGGCACTTCAAAACAAATGGGTGTACAAGCTAAAGGAAGAAGAAGGTGGGAAGAAAAGGTACAAGTCTAGGCTTGTGGTAAAAGGTTTTTCTCAAAAGAAAGGTATTGACTTCAATGAAATATTTTCTCCTGTTGTAAAAATGAACTCAATTAGGCTTGTCTTAAGCCTTGTGGCTGCTCATGATCTAAATCTCGAGCAAATGGATGTAAATACGGCATTCCCTCACGGTGACTTAGAGGAGGAAATCTATATGCTTCAACCTAAGGGGTATGAAGTAAAAGGTAAGGAGAAAATGGTTTGCAGATTAAAGAAGAGCTTGTATGGTTTAAAGCAAGCATCAAGACAATGGTACTTGAAGTTTGATCGATGGATGTTGGATCATGGATTCACAAGATGCAACTCCGATCACTGCGTCTACATGAAGAATTTGGGAGATGGGAAATTCATCATCCTAATGTTGTATGTTGATGACATGTTGATTGCAAGTGCTAACATGCAGGACATCAAAGACCTAAAAGAGGAGCTGTCTAAATCTTTTTCAATGAAAGATTTAGGTGCTGCAAAGAGGATACTTGGTATGAAAATATCAAGGGACAGGACGAAGAAGACAATAAAGCTATCTCAAGAAGATTACATCAAGAAAGTACTAGAAAGGTTTGCAATGCAAAATGCAAAACCAGTTTCTACACCTTTGGCTGGTCATTTTAAACTGACGAAGGATATGTGTCCAAAGACACAAGAGGAGATAGCCTATATGTCTAAAGTTCCATATGCTGCAGCGGTAGGTTCTCTAATGTATGCTATGGTCTGGACAAGGCCAGACATTGCACATGCAGTGGGAGTTGTGAGTAGGTTCATGGACAACCCAGGTAAAGAGCATTGGCAAGCTGTGAAGTGGATACTTAGGTATCTAAAAGGGACAACAACAAATGCTTTGTATTTTGGAGGAATTGATATTTTTCTAGAAGGGTATGCTGATGCAGATATGGCAGGTGACAAAGATACTCGAAGGAGCACTACTGACTATGTGTTCACGGTTGGAGGCACAACAGTAAGCTGGGCTTCAAAGATGCAGAAAGTGGTTTCACTTTCTACCACGGAAGCAGAGTATGTAGCAATGACGGAGGCAAGCAAAGAAATTCTGTGGCTTCACAGATTCTTAGAAGAGCTTGGATTCAAACAAGACAATTGTGTCTTGTACAGTGATAGCCAAAGCGCTATCCATCTTGCGAAGAACTCAGCCTTTCATTCAAGGACAAAGCACATTGAGGTGAGATATGACTTCATACGCACTCTTTTGGAAGAGGGACAACTAAAGCTAGGAAAGGTGCATACAAGTGAAAATCCTGCAGACATGTTTACAAAGGTGGTCAACAAGGAGAAGTTGAGTTTTTGCTCATCTTCAATCGGCATTCAAGGATAAGAAGCCAGAATGGAAAGCAGTCACAGGTTTGGTTTGGAGATCAGTCTCCAAGTGGGAGATTGTTAAGTATGGAGCCTGATTTACCCTTGTAATTTTCTGTGGTAAAAGCACACATTTGTAAGGCCCCCATTATGAGGAGAAGCCATCGTGCGTGAAGGAAAATCACTCATCGGAAACCAAAATTTTCACAGACAAGAATCAGGGGCAACTTTAAAGGCCTCGGGGGCGGAGGCCCCCGAGACTTTTTTTCCGCCGGAATATTATGGCCGGACGGTGGCCGGAAAGTGGTCGGAAAACAACCGGTCGGTTGGCCGGTGGCCGGTAGTCAATGGCCGATGGCCGGTGGTCGGAAGTCAATGGCCGGTGGCCGGTGGCCGAATTCAAAAGCGGACTTATCTTCTCAAGGGCGGCCACACATGGGCGAATTGGAGGGTCCGATTTGGACTTATTCGCACAAGGGCAGCCACATGGCTGTCTCTCATAAGAGAGGGCAGCCCTTTTGGCCTATTAAAGGAGGCCATTTCTACACACATTTCATAGTGTGAAGTTGATGCAACAAGGTGAGTGTGAGGTGGTGAGAGTGAAGCAAGGCGGGAGCTCCATTAAGGGTATAATCCCTTTGTAAACTACTTCTTGTTTTGAAGTACTAAAGCCATTGAGTGGCTGCTTTCCCGTGGACGTAGCCCACATTGGGTGAACCACGTATATCGTGTGTACTCTCTCTCTCTCTCTACTCTATAATCTCGTGTATATAAATATGTCTCTCTCCATTAAGTAATCTACTCAATTATCTATTTAGCTACGTCTTATCTCCTAACATGTATTGTACCCAAGCATGAGGGAGAAGGTACCCTTAGAGCTTGAGATTTTGCAAGCATATATGCACACAACTAAGAGAGCAACCAATGGAGATAGAGGTCGAAAGCTACTACTTCTTCTTCCTGACTCAAAATGGTCTACAAAAAAATAACAAAACAAACTCAACAACATGACATAACTATGTACAATGGTGAATGTGAAATCGCTAGTGAGTGAGTTGACAAGAAAAAGGCCATCACTCTCGATAGGTAGAGGAAGTTGGGTGTAGTCCAACCGTAGTACCACTAGTGATGATCCTTGTGTCTGCTACCTAATACCATGAAAAATATAAGTGAAAAGCCATTTAGGTGTACCATGTGTTGAGATTGATATCTCAACAATGATGATGCCTTCAACACTTTGCAACAACCCTTCAAGGGAAAGCGATGGCTTAGTTGAGAATATGTGATGAACGGTATGATAGTTATGGAGGATGACTTATATTATACTGTAGAACACTATGGGAAAGCAAATATCAAAGATGGAGACAATCCAAAACAAAATCTTCTTAAGATATCCCTCTTACTTTGAAAAAAGAGTAATTTGAATACAAAAACATCTCCCTTCCAACCCCAAGAAGAAACAATGATTGCACCCTTCTAGGCACATACATAAACTCTATATCATGACTCTCCACATAGGAAGATAACTTTTTTTACACATTGCAATCATACCTTTTAAAAGTAAATATGCGAGAGATGCACCCTCAACAAAGCCGCAAATCACTCCAAAATGCATCAACTATGGCCCTCAATTAACATCCAAGTATGCAGCATGAGTCTCTACACACACATGCTTGTGTTTTTTAGTAGCACCTTCTTGCCATGTTCTTCAAAAGTCATCTTCGCTCATGAAAAAAAATTCTCGTCAAAAAATTCCACTTACAAAATAAGTCTCACTTGTTTAGGAAGCCTCTCTACTTGTACCTTTAGCAAAACGATTCATTCTAACAAATTGTATCACTTTCTCTAAAACTAGTCACATGCAAGTTTCATGTTGCCTATGTGGCTTATTTCCTAATGTAATTCACACTACCTTCATGCCTTATTCCATTTTTGCATTCGTCATATGCATGTATAAATTCACATTGGAGCTATTGATAGATGAGATGCACATGAAAAATGTGGAGGAAGCAAGTGACAATGGAGTTGGGAATATGATTATAGGTGGGCCTATTGATAGATGAGATGCACATGAAAATGTGGAGAGATCAGGTGACAATGGAGTTGGTAGTGAGTTGATAAGTGAAATTTAGTAGGAGACATTAGGATGACATGTTGCTAATGAGGGAACACATGCATCAACAATAGATGGAATTGAGAAGATGGTTGTGGATGATGGTAATGAGGCTACAAATGGGGTTGCCAAACTTGAGAGTGCAAATGAAAATGATGATATTGTTGGCCTTATTATCGGTGCACATGATAGGGTTGAAAAGTGTGGTAAGGATGGTGTTGGACATCATGTAGGTTGGCCCACTCATGTTTTAAATGATGCATATATAGATCACAATCGAGAATTATATCATGATGCTAGGTCGTGATCCTATGGACGCGGTGGAGACTTGCATTGTAGATAGGGTATGTGAGACTGTAGATGAGGGGGAGGATAAGTGTGGAAGTAAAGATGCACTTGTAATTGCTATAAACCGGGATTATGTTGTTGAGAGGAGTACAAAGACAAATCATGATGCTACCACCTCTGCTATCAATGCTCAAGATAGGGCCAAAAAGTGTGATGTAGGACAAAATGGAGGTGGGGATATTAAGATTGAATGTGAAATCGATGCTAGCAAAGGTCAAGTAAGAACCTCTAATGATTTTGATTCCATTTTTATGGTCCCATTTCTATGGATGGTGTTAAGGGTTCCTGTCCTAGAGATGCACCTCCTACTTTCTTGACCTTGTGAGTAACCATGCAAGGAGGCAGAAAAACAATCTTGAGTAACAAAAATTACAATTACAAGTGTAATTAAAGAAGAAGTGTGTGAAGGGATTTTAAAATGACCTCGTGAATGCACATGCTATACATGATAGTTGGAAGGTGGACCCCCGTGACTCTATGTATGTGCATGCATGCGTGCATGCACGTGTGTGTGTGTGTGTGTGTGTGTGCATGTGCATGTGCGTGTGTGTGTAGATAGTGGGAACTACCCTATAGAAGTGCCATCACATAGTCAGATAACTAGTAGTAGTAACTATTGGGTAGTAACTATACATTGCACAACTGGTTAGAACCCATTGCAAGCACACATATAAATAGGACCCACTACTGTCATTTTGGGTTGTCTGTCACTTGTCGGTCATTTTGTCTGTCCCTCTATAGTCGCTTGTATATTTGTCAACTTGTTGCTCTAGCTGACTATCAATCAAGATTTGTTAAAATTTAGCACTCAACCCTCAGGTACTATTGGATTCATTATTTGAATATATCAATTCTAGTATCTTGTTGTTAAACATCTGACTATACTTTTTCACTTTAGTCGTCGATTTGGTTTCCTTATGTTTATTTGAAGTTTAAATATGTTTATTCTATCTGATCTTATCTAACATTTGACTATGAAGTTCTAACTTAGAATACCTATTAAGTGACCAACTCATTCTATTTTGGTGATCACGATGGTGAGCTGCTTAAGCTCTTAATAGGAACCAATCTCCCAGTTAGAATTCAGGGTCAAGTGAACATTCCCAATGCTGCCAAGATATTCACCAAAAGGAACCGCTATAGTCTTTGTTGAGAAACAAGACCACATCAGTACGGTTGCTAAAGAATTGGAGTAGAGCTTTGATGAAGAACCTCCATCCCCGAATGAGGAAACTGATGTCAACCCTTGAAGGAGAGGCATTGAGGGGCTTTGGGACTCCCAATATTAATTTCAGACTAGAAGAAGGGATTTAGAGAGAGCTAAGAGACACTCATTCGCATGGGTCTTGAAAGTTGGACCTAAAGGGCAAAGCAAAAGTGCAAACTGATGCCAGTGATGGTAGTAGGCATAGAAAAAGAGTAATGTCACATGCAAAACTAGATTAGAGGGAGGAACCTGATATTGTTACTTAAACGGATGATCACTATAATGATAGATGGGACATTGATATGGATCATTATAGAAAACATAAGCATAGGGAAAATACATATGATCACAAGGAAAACCCAGACACAAAGAGAGAGAATCGGACCATCATAGGTCCAGACACGGGGAAAGATCTAGTGACTTGAAGATTGCCTTTCCAACATTCAAAGGTGGTAGGAAGGATGACCTAGATGTACACATTCAAGAATTTTTGAACAATAGCGGACATGAAAGATATTGATGAATATGAATGGGGTGAATACTTCCCATAGACTCTAAAGGATGCAATAAGGAAGTGGTATTACGACTATCGAACATGCAAACTTTGTACCTACAACAAGTTGTAAAGGGATTTCTTCTAGAATACAATGAGAACCATGGGGATGAAGATTATACTCTACGACCTAGACAAGATCAATTAGGGAAAGTTATCGATGAAAAGTTAAGTGAAAAAGATCAAGGAGGTAACGAGACAATTGAATGCATCTTCTTTAGAAAAGAGGATCCTTGCATGGTTTTTGAGTGGCTTCAAGAGCAGGAAACTCAAAGAGTAAGAGTTAATAGTATCGACCAGGAAGTTTAATGCCCGTTTAATGATCTAATATAAAGAGCACTCAAATTGGAGCAACATGCAAAGAAGGAAAAGGGCGTTTTGGGAAGCATTAGGACATTTCAGGGGTCTTTTAGAGGGCCTTTTAGAAGAGAGAAAAAAGAGATCCTCCAAGGAGAGAAGGGCCAATGTTACATTAAAAAAAAGGTTGATATTAACAAGAATATGAAAAAGCTGCCACCCACTCATTCAATGATCTACCCACTCATTCAATGATCTAGTGGTCCTTGAAAATGATCACCTTTTCATTCAATGCAAGTATCATTTTCGTGAGGTAGGTGTCACTTATTCAATATGGTTTTTATCATCAATATAATGATTTTTTTTTTATGAGACCATCAAGCAATGGTAGATTTTGAAGCTTTTGATACCAACAATGTGTCCAAAACACCCAAAAACATACGTCTACTTGTCTTGTTTTGACATTTGAAGAGGGAAAAAATGCAAAAAAACTCCATAAAGGGGCACTAGCCAAATGGTGCATGATAGTCATTTTGAAATTTTTTAGAATGGCCATCATGCGCCAATTAGCTAGTGCCCCTTTATGGGTTTTTTTGGGGGTATTTTATCCATCTCTGGGTGTCAAAACAATGCAGTTTTTGGGCATTTCAATCATTAGGAAATTTCGGAGGTAATTTGGAGGGCCTTCTAAGAAAAATAGAATTTTGACTTTCTCTCTCTAGAAAATAGGTGTGGTAAAAACAATTGTAAACTTGGAATAACCATTTGAAAAGTGCACTTACAAGTAGATTCTTGCCACAGTGTCATAACGATCGTGATGACTGAAGAATAAATTGTTTTCAATTGCATTTAATGGACATCCTAGAATCGGAGAGTCTCCTGTACATGGAATGTATGACTAAAGGAAATAGGACGTATCCTTCCAAACCTGCTCTCTCCTTACTCTCTCACTGTTTATGCGATGAGCTTAAAGAAATCCTCCCTTTCTTGCCCTTTTGCATACATGGCTTCTTCTTCCACCCCCACAAATTTCCTCCTTAAAAGACCCTTCTATCATTTACACATTGACCTGGATCCCCAATATACGCCACTGTGTAAGCGAGGCAAAACTAACATCAAAGTGACACCGACCATGACAGAGAGACTCAGAGCAAAGGGAGCAAAACACTTAGATATTTGGACAAAAGGCTCACTCTATCCCGAGGGATTCACCATGGAAAACTTATCGCACCACGTAAGTGCAGGGGAGGGGGGTTTTTTTACAAGTTACATAAGCGTATAAGTTAGGGGCAGGCCCTCAATAATTTATCTCCCAAGTTTAAAAATAAGGGAGGGGGGTATCATATTTATGGGGGGGGATGACTTGGGTTGGTTACTTGTAATGATTGGTTACCGGTGTGCTGTATAACTTGGATGAATTTTGGGGAAGTTTTTTATCAGGTCACGTATCAAATTTTGGATGGGTTAGAATTGGATGAGTAGCCAGAGTGCAGGCTGATCGGACAATTAGTTTGAAAGTCAAACTAAGACACATTGAGGGTACATCTAGTTATCAACAAGAGTGATTCCTTAGTACATTGCCAGTCACTATACTACACATTATTTGACTAGTTTTACTCAGTTAGATCATGTGAGACCTAAAGTTTATATGTAAGATAGGGGTATGATAGTTTCCTTCTTGTATTGCCGTATAAGCTTAGAAAGGGGGGTCATATTCCCTAATATGAGTCGTATATGGGGGTTTTAACAAAGTTGTCCGCTCGTAGGAGTTGTCCGCTCGTAGGTGGCGTCCCATTTTGTATATAGAGTGAATCCCCCGAGAACTCTATCCATTGAATCCCATGACAAATGCTTTCCTAGCATTTTCAAATCCCACTAACTTATTGACCTTTGCAGGTAATGCAGAGAATGGATTGCTTGGCTACTATAAAGCTCTAAACAACAAATCAAAAACTAATAAAGACATGGTGAAGCACCAAGCAAATGAGATTCAGAGACTTTCAAACTTGCATCATGAGGACCAAAAGACTGCAATGCAACACACACAAGAATCAAAGGTATTGAGAACAAAGGTACAATCATTACAAAACAAAGAGACAATGTTGTGCGAAAGAAGAAACTATGGAATCTTGAAACGTTGAAGGTAGGCTCTGGCGGCCTTAAGAAAAGAATCCAAGCATTGACGTGAGCATTGTAAACTATCTAATCAATTTAAATTAATCTAACTTTTTGTTTATGTTAGTTATGATTTCTTTGTAGAGATTCCATCTATCCAGACAAAGAAAACATAGACCCGAAGGCCAATGTAGGAAGCAATTAAAGCCATTGATAACTAGTGGTCTTGCAAAGGATATCATGCATGACAAAAAGTTTAAGGTTTTGCAACAGGATGTCGTTGACAGATTCATTTCAAAGAATGTAGTGCCTGCCAAGCATATACATGGTACATTGGACTCCCTTGGATTTAGTAAAAGAGGTTACTCAGCTATTCAACAATCTATCTCTTCCATGTTTGTGAAGAAGGGAATAAAGTCTAAGCTTTTACCAACAGCTGCAACCATTTGGAAGGAAAGACTACAACTCAATAATGAACAGACAGACTTCATTGGATGTCCATTTCATATTCAAAATATTTATAGCTCACAGGGAACTACTGTCACTTATGATGAGTACAACAATATCTTCATGGACCTCACTTTGTTGCAAACTAGAATGGTAGAGTTCTACAATATCACATTCGAAGAGACAAGTGGCGTTCTACATTTTGTTTTGAAGCTAGATGAGTGTGAGATTCTTAAAAAGAAGAAGCTAGAGCGAGTTACAATCACATTAATGAATAGGGCCCTTTCCAAATGTCCCACTGATGACCCTTCATACTTCAGTGTTCAATCAGAAACAAACATATGGTGGCTTTGGTGCATTTCAGGTAGTCCGGTTATCTCCAATTTTGCAGCTCTAGCAAGCCCTCTATTGTACCTAAATCTTAGATTTATTTTTCGTATCTCATAAGGATTGATCTTGCACGTAAAGAAAGAAGACCATGACATTTTATTTTGGGTGTTCCATCAAACCCCTATTCCAGATATCATTGATAGGCAAATGAATCGAGGAGAGGTATTGGTTGTAGATGGGAGAGGAGACTTTCAAGTTCAATGGCATCTTGCAGGTGACCTCAAAACACTAAAGTGTATGTATAATTGTGGAATGGGTGCCATGGAAAAGTCTCCATGCTTGTATTGTATGGAGCCTGCAAAAGTGATGGACCCAAAGTGGTGGCAAAAGGCTCCTACTTGTCACAATGAAGACTCTAATTTTCGACCAGTTCTGGATATACCACTTGTTAATGCCCATATTTGTACAATGCATGATCTCTACCGAATTGTAGAGAAGTTGGTATATCTATACATTGGGTTTGCTTGGAAAATCAAGAAGTCATCTGAACGACAAGTCGCTCTAGAGGCTTTGGAACTAGTTTTGTCAGATATTGGTCTACATGGGGGCAATGTGAAAATACAGCGGGACGAAAAAAGGTCAACCAATGAGAAAGATGTACCTTGCAAACCATCCATAGGTGGGGTCAAAGCACGCCGTTTTCTATCTAAACCTTAAGGTATGAAAGATGTGAAGCTAACAAAGTGAGGGAGAGTATATCACTCTACCTACATTAGCAAAGTTGAGTATATGCACTGGAAAAAACTTCATTTAGTAGTGAAAGACCAAGAGCCAACAACTCGCAATGCAAAGGGTGATGTGTGGCGTTCCATTGACATATTAGTGTGAGAATGATGATTGGTTGCAAGATAATCTCAACAAGTTTAAACAGAACCTTCAGCTTACTGAAAAAATCCTTCAAGATAGCATGGACTGACACTCAAATCACTCATTACATGGTAAATTCAAAGCACCTAAGATAGTCTTAGTACTAAGTTTGTGTTTAAATTTCTAAATAAATTTCTTGTTTTGCAGCACATTATTTTTAATCATTTGCCATACTTCATCCAAAAGTATGGGAATCCAGGTATATGGAACACCCAGGGCCTAGAGAAGTATCATTACATGGCTAGAAATGCCTACTTCAGACACACATCATGGAGGCTCTCGAAATAAGGCAAACAGTCTAAAGGAGTTATTTTAGTGGTTTTATCACAGAATCATTCATCGCATGCAACAAAAGCAAGTATTGGCCTCTTCAGCAACCGTACAAGCAATCAGACATTTGCAACTTGAGAAAAGAAAGCGAGCAGACGCATTCAACAACTCAAGTGCTCTTGAAAGTCAAATCAGGCGGAGAGAGACAATGCTCTTGAAGTCAAATCAGGCGGAGAGAGACAATGCAATATGCCAATCATTGGTGGAACAAGAGAGTTAGAGTTTAGATGATCGGATGTACCACAAATGCCTGTAGAATTAAATTCAATATGTACCACAACTATTTCAACATTTTGATGATTTGCAAATATCATTTGGAACCTCGCCCTTGTATCTGATCATTAAATGTTTTCCATAATCTAAGAGTTTAATAGGGTTTTCTTTCCCTAAAGATAATGCCATTGCTGTGTATGTGTAGTAATATGCTGCACAGCCCCCAATATATCCTGGTGAGTAACCAAAACATTCTCTATTTTGTGGCAACATTGGACCACCTAAGAAGCGAGATAATGTCTTGAAAGCATAGGTTGCAGTATTCCCCTCTTGTGAAATTCCATTGTGGAAGATTAGGATGGGTGCCTCACATAAACTAGGAAGATATTGTCCTAGAGTTGCATCCCTACCACGGAACTGTCTTCTTCGATGACGAAAAAAGTCGTCCTTTTCAGCAATCCATGACTCTAAACAAAGAAGTGTTTGTGTATGTGTGTGTGTGTGTGTGTGTGTGTGTGTGTGAGAGAGAGAGAGAGAGAGAGAGAGAGAGAGAGAGAGAGAGAGAGATGTGTGTGTGGGGGGGGGGGTAGGATTTTATACCATGAAACTCTCATCTTGCAAAAAAAGCTCATCCTTCCATAGGTTGACTGATCCGGTTGACTCTTGCGCTGGTCGCTTAAACCAATCCTCCATATCCTGTTTACTAGTTGATGGCTTAAGATTATTCCAAATAGTTTGAAATGTGGCTTCATCAGGAAGACTGTCTTTATACTTTTCTGCCTTTTCAAAGCAGAGTTTAAAGAAGTCCAGTGGGTTACTGGAGATCTCCATTGCCTCGTCATCACTACTGTCATCTGAAACAAATCCATTTCTCTCCTCTTGA